>NC_060285.1:23620767-23970696 GCF_021613505.1 Equus quagga
AACACCTGAGCTAACATCTGTTGCCAGTCTTCTTGTACTTATTTTTTCTTCTTCTCCCCGAAGTCCCCCAGTACATAGCTGTATATTGTAGTTGTGGTCCTTCTGGATGTGCTATGCGGGACGCCACCTCAGCATGGTCTGATGAGCGGTGCCATGTCCTTGCCCAGGATCTGAACCGGTGAAACCCTGAACTGCCAAAGCAGAGCGGGCAAACTTAACCACTTGACCCCAGAGACAGAGATATTGAGTAAATGACATGATTAAAAGTTTTTCTTGCAGTTTTGTGCTGGTTTGAAAGTCTATCCACTGGACACCTCTGTTGGATGAAACTCTCATAGGCAGTCTTCTGGTCCATGTTGGAAAGTGTTTCATGATAGACACCTTGCCCTGGATGTTCTCTTTTGCAATGTCTAGTTTGGAGATGAAGGTAGTGAGACTCAGCCTTGTCTAAAGAGTTTTGGGGAAAACATTATTCCTGGAGGCAGCAAACAGAACAAGGAGAATAGTGAAGTTAGCCTGGCCTGTCCCAGCTCTTAGGTCTTGGCAATGAGATCAACTACGACCTCAGTCCTACTCATTTGCTGAGTCAGTCTTGCTAAAGGGCATCTTAACCTGGTCTGTGAGACCCTACATGGCTAGGGCTCTGCTTACGTGTTCAGTCTCATTTCTCACCCCTCGCCATCTCCCATGCCACCTAACTTTTTAGTCCCTTAAATACGCAATGTTCTCCATCTCTCTTCACTGAACTGTATTGTTCCTTCTGCTTCAAACACTTATTTTCCCCTCTCCCTAGCTGACCCCAACTCCTCTTTTTCTCCACAGTTTTAGTGAGGTGTAATTGGCATACACCACTGTATGGGTTTCAGGTGTACAGCATAAAGTTTCGACATACATGTATTGTCAAATGATTACCACAATATGTTCAGTTAACATCTATCATCTCATATAGATACAATGAAAATAAATAGAGAAAATTTTTTTTCCTGTTTGTAATGAGAAACTTCAGGATTTACTCTCTTAACAACTTTCATATACATCAGACAGCAGCCCCATCCTCTTTCACGTCTCAGTTTAGATATTATGTCCCCTGGGAAGCCTTTTATATTTGTTAGTGGTTTTTCAGTTGCAAGTGGTAGAAACCAAATCTGGCTTATTAAGCAGAAAAGGTTATTACATGGCTCATAAAATTTTGGAGCATTGACTTGACTTTGGAACCTGACTTGATTGGAACTGCTACTGCTGCCAGCAGTGATGCTAAACCTGATTCAGGAACCTGACTTTCCAACAGTGTAGCTGCTAAGCCTTGGGTGCCTTGAAGGCCAAATGGTTCCATGGGGGGCCTCTGTATTCATCTTTCTCAGTTCTAAATCAAAATCTCTCAGAGATGAGTCTGATTACTGCAGCCTAGGGAACACACCTGTGCCCCAGTTACAAAAAGAGGTTGGGGTGGCAAGTTTTCTGGGTTTTATCTTAGGGAAGAGAGATGCAGAAGGCTGGAAATTTCCTAAGGATTCAAAAAGAGATTAAAAATGCTGGGCTAGCAGCTAACATAACAAATGTTCGCCACCAATTTCCTGATCTCATATCTCCAGGTTAGGTACCCCTCAGTGCACTTCACTTTCCTTCTTGGCATCTTCCCCCACCTCCATATTGTAATCGGCTCTTTACGGTTTTATAATTTTCCCCAGATTGCCTATGAGAGAAAGGACTATGTGGTGTGAATTTCTTTTGTTCATGATTGCATTCCCAATCCCCAGCTTAGTATTGCTCTGCACACAGTAAGTGCTCAATAAAGATCTGTTGAGGGAATACATTTGGCTCAATTAGTGTGAGCTTCATAAAGTTGGCACCCAAGGAACCTTCATCTCACACCTGCTGTGTTTTTCCTATTATGACTCAACCTCAGACTTCCTTTATCCCCCCAGCTTTATTTAGATATAATTGACAAATAACATCACATAAGTTTAAGGCATACAATGTGAGGATTTGATATATGTATATATTGTGAAATGATTACCACAGTAAGATTAGTAAACACATCCATCACCTCACATAGCTACCTTTTTTTTTTCCAGTGGTGAGAACAAAGACCTACTCTCTTAGAAAATGTCAAGGATACAATATAGTATTGTTAACTATAGTCACCACGCTGGACATAAGATCCCCAGAATTTATTTATCTTATAACTGAAATTTTGTACTCTTTCACCAGCATCTCCTCATTTTCCCTACTCCCTAGCCCCCGGCAACCACAAATTTACTATCTTTCTATAAGTTAAGCTTTTTTAGAAACTTTTTTAGATTTCACACATAGGTGAGAACATGCAGTATTTTTCTTTGTCTCACTTATTTCACTTAGCATAATGCCCTCAAGATTCATTCATGTTTGCAAATGGCAAAATTTCCTTCCTTTTTATGGCTGCATATTATTTCATTATGTGTGGGTGTGTATCGTATTTTCTTTATCCATTTTGCACGTGGGTCTTTATCCCATTGTGTGTGGGGGTGTGTATCATATTTTCTTTATCCCTTCATCCATCACCAGACACTTAGATTGTTTCCACATCTTGACTATGATGAATAATGCTGCAATGAACACAAGGGGTATAGATATCTCTTAAGATAGTGATTTCATTTCCTTCAGATACGTGCCCAGAAGTGGGATAGCTGAACTAGCCTTCCTTTTCAACTTATATTCAATTCTATCATTGAGGCAAGGAAAACTGCCTTGGGTTCCAACCTTTTTACTGAAATCTGTCTTGGAAACTGACAAGCTTTTGCCAGCTCTCTATTCCTGGAATCTCTGCTCTTGTGTCCTCAACCATTGAATGAAACTGTAGTTTCATCCAGAAGGATGACTCAGGAGCAATCCATTCCTATCTGCCTAGCTTTCACATTGCTCTAGTTGCTGACCTCTGCTCCCGTTATATTAGCTTCTCTTGTATATGTCATTCCAGTGCTATTTCTGCCTATCATATTTGGATAAGCCTGACAGTTGAGTTTGCTCTTTTAGCGCCAGCTCTGCCAGTTCTAACTCCTGCCTTTTCCCACTAGCCCATCACAGAGAGCCTAGCATTCCTCAGGGTCAAGCCCAAATGAGGGTGAGTATGTGGAAGAGTATAACATTCCATTTCAACCTCATTGAATTTGAATTATGGTGGAATATCCCAGTGAAAATGCTAACCAGGCAGTGGCAGGAAATATTGATCTTGAACTCATGCATGAAGTCAGAGCCAGAGCTGAGAATTTGAGAGTCATCAGAAAAGCAGACAGGATAGAGTCAAGAGAATCCCAAAGAACTAATGCAGAATGTGGAGAGAAGCAAAGGCCAAACTTTTAGGCTGTTTGCAAGCCAGAGGAAAGAGCCTGTTCAGATGAAGAAATCAAGAGTGCAAATAGAGAGGAAATAAATAATTGAGTAAATTTGTGGAGAGATAGAAGAGTATGAGGTAAAGAATGCAACTGAAGGGATTTCCTTAGAAAGTAGGGGGAAAATTTCCTTGAAATGAGAAAAAACTAAGCAAGGTGCAGAGACAGGGACATAAAGAGAGGAGGAGGGGTCCTAAGGGAGTTTCACGGCTGATAGCCTTTATCTTTTCAGATCTGCTGAGAGCAATGGGACTGAAATGCCCTTTAGGCCTGGAAAATAATGGAGAAGACTTGGAAAAGCTGCTATAAGGAATGGGAAAGGGATATTTGAGGATGCCATAAAATATCGGGATCAACCAGCAGTGGAATGATGTGAATTTGTAGTGGCTTCCACCACTACTTTTATGAGGTGACAGCAAATTCTTCAGATTTTAGGTTCTTCTGGAAAAAAGCAATATTTTGAGGTTTTGGTTACAGTATAAAAATAGAAAAAATGAAAAATGCTTACCAAGATCTCAAATTAATTTTCAATGACTCACATTCCAAGTTTTCTCAGGAAAAGGTTAAGTGTGATATATCTCAAAACAACAGAACTGGAAGGAGAACTAGTGCTTATTGCTTCTCTGTGGAATACCAGACACTGGGCCAGGTTCTTTATGTACGTCATCTTACTGAACTCTCACAGCATCCCTGAGAGGGGGTAACTAATATCCCCATTAGAGAGGTTCAAAAATGAGATTACACAGGTAGGTTTGAGGTCACTCATCTAGCAAGTGGAAGAGAGAGGATTTGAACCTAAGTCTTGGAATACCAAAGTCTAGACTCTTTCCACTTCTCTATGTTGTTCTTCAGTAAGACCTGAAAATCACCTTACAACTTTAGCCTTTTATTATATCCACATTGCTGTTTAGGTAATTCCTGATTTTGTTAAAGACGGAAAAGTTTGAAGATATGGCTTAATCTCCTAGTCCTTAGAGTTCAGGCATAAAAGATGGCCAAGGGAAAAAAATGGATAAAGAAGAATTTTAGAATAATTTCCAGAGATACCGCTGGAAAATTCTTACTTTCTTCTGGAATATGCCAGAAGTTTTCAAGCCTTGAAGTGGATTCTGAATGAGAAATGAAAAAGATAAGCCTAGATAAAGAGACCTCAACAGAATAATCTTTTGTCTATTTTATATCTCTGGGCTCTGTGTGTTTTTTTATCTAGATTTCTTTCTGACATTACCCTAATTCTCCCCAGAAAATCAAAAGTAAGAAGTGGAACGGAGATCAACTCTTTACAGAAGTAATGTCAAATCAGTAGGACCACTAAAGTATAAAGCAAATGCAATCAAAAAATTCAAAGGAATGCTCAAATGAAAAGAACTAGTGAGTTTAGCAAAGTTACTGGGTAAAAGATTAACACACAAAAATCAATTATGTTTTTATATTAAAGCAATAACATTAAAAATAAATCTAAAAATTACCATTTACATTAGCTTTTAAACATATCAGATATGTAAGAATACATTTACCAAAAGAAGTGTAAAAATTCTACACTGAAAACTTGAAAATTACTACAAAGCTCAGAGAAATTAAAGATGTCTTAAATAAATGAAGAGATATACCATGTTTATGGATAACACTATTTTTAAGATATTAATTGTCCTAAGGTTGACTGATAGATTCAATGGAATACCGATTAAAATTCAGCAGGTTTTAATTGTTTTTTGTTAGGGATTGACAAGTGGATCCTAAAGTTTATATGGAAATGCAAACAACCTAGAACTGAGAACAAAATTGGAGTACTTGTGCTACCAGGTACCACCCATGTACTGAAGTATACGGGTAATATGTTACCATAAACCAATACATCACTCATAAACTGATGATGTAGCCTTTTTTTTGTCTTTTGAGGAAGATTAGCCCTGAGCTACTATCTGCTGCTAATCATCTCTTTTTGCTGAGGAAGACTGGCCCTGAGCTAACATCCGTGCCCATCTTCCTCTACTTTATATGTGGGATGCCTACCACAGCATGGCGTGCCAAGCGGTGCCATGTCTGTACCCGGGATCCAAACTGATGGACCCTGGGCCCCTGAAGTGGAACGTCTGAACTTAACCACTGTGCCACTGGGCCGGCCCCAGATGTAGCCTTTTGATGTTCCAGTTTTACGGGAAAGAGAATTGCATATTAGATTTTCTATCTTGGGCAGGCTTAGAGTATTTTCAATCTTTCTAAGCACTGTATAAGCCATGAAAATTGAATATTATAGTTATACTTCTACATAAACTCCCCGAGTGCAAAAGTAAACCTCAAAGCTCTGCTAATTTTTCAGAATTCTTGCTTTCTCTTAGTTGTTGGACTTACTTTATTATCAGATTATTGATATTGATTTTAGGGAAAACATTTCAATTCAGGAGTTTCAGTTATTTTCCAGCAAGAAAATGAATCCAAGTGTCTAGATAATCGTATTATCAGAAATGAAAGTTCCCTGGATGTGTTAAGGTTGAGACATCTTTTAGACACCCAATAGGAGACACTGAATAGACAACTGGTTATATGAGTCTGGAGTCAACGGAGAGGTCTAAACTAGAGATGTAAATTTGGATGTTGTTGGTGTAAAGATAGTATTTAAAGTCGTGAGTTTGGATGAAATCCCCAAAAGAGTGAGTATAGATAGAGGAAAGGTCTAAGGACAATTGGGCACTTAAGGGTTTAGAGGTTGGGGAAATGAAAACCAATAAAAAGTAAGAAAGATACAGTTAGTGAGGTGGGAGGAATCTAGGAGGATGTGGTCTCCTAGAAAATAAGTGAAGAAAGAATTTCAAGAAGGACAGATTGATCAACTGTGCCAAATGCTGCTGAAAGGTCAATTAAGAAGAAGAACTAAGATGAGTAATACTCACTGGATTTATTGGCTTTAAAAACCCGGGAGCCAATGACCTTGACTATTGTAGTTTTGGTGGAGAGTAGGGGCCAAAGCCTTGTTTGAATGGGTTGAAGGCAGAATAGGAACAAAGGAAATTGGAGCCAGCAAGTGTTGATACATATCAATACCAATCAATAAGGCACAGAGAAACGGGGAAATATCTTTAAGATATGTCGAATTAAGAGATCTTTTCGAAGCTTAAGTACATGACAGTGTTCTTGTAGACTTGCAAGAATGATCCAGTAAAGAGAAAAAGTTGATGATGCAGCAGAGAGAGACGAATTTCTGCAGTGATGTCCTTGAGTAGTCAAGGTGGATGGGATTTAATGCACAAGTTGCCTCAGGGAGGAACATAGACAGAGCATGCTCGGGAGAGAAGGGAAACTCTGGGCACAGATGTGAATGGGTAGATAGATGTAGTAGTGTGAGCTTGTGGGAATTATGTCTTCTAATTTTTTTTTTCCATTGAAATAGGAAGCATGTTCATCCACTGAGAATGAGAAGATATTAGAATTTAGAGGAAAAAAAAGGCGGCATGTAATACTAATCCAGGAGAGTGAATGAATGTGGAGTTACCAGGTGGCACTAAAGCCTCCTGAGGAGAGAGGTTAAGAATTTAAAGTAAAACTAGTCAGTATGATAGTGTTTTTCTTCAGCTCTGTTCAGCTGAGTAGATACAGTAAGGAGCAGGCAGAAAATTGTACTTCTGCAGGCTGGGGTTGTGCAAGGTGTAATGATAAAGTCAGAGAATGGCAGGAAAGTTAGAGCTGTATAGAAGAGAGGGATAGCTGTGATTCCTATGGATTTTAAGCCGGGTAAGGAAAATCTGAAGACATGGAAAACAGTGAAATGAAGGTAATGTTCAGTGCATTGTCAGAGTTGGTGGGTTGAAGAATTCTTGAAGTTGGAGGACTAGAGAGAACGTGCTGGAAAGACAGGAGGTGGTGTAAGAAAAAGGGCATTTAGAATTGAATTTATGGGGAGTGGTTGCGGTTTTGGGCAACAAGAAGGCATAACCATGGGAATGAATGTCAAACATAGGGCAAGGACAAGGTCACTGGAAGAGGTCCAGAGATTGAGAGACCAAGGTATTGGAATGAGAATCTACATCAGGGATTGGCAAACCACAACCCAATCTGGTCCATTCTGGCCCACTGCATGGTTTGTATGGACCCTGGCACTGCTGGAGCTGGCTAGCATTGTGAGCCGCAGAGATCAACAAGTGCATCCCTTCACCCTTGTGCCCACCTCCACACCCAGTGCCAGCCTCCCTGGCAGGTGACCACACCTCATTGCTGCTCAAGACTTGTGCTGGTCATCACCTGCCTCCTGGAGACTTCCCTGTTGAAAACTGCCAGGCACCAAGCTGCTGGAGTCAGCAGTTCAGTGAGACCCCTCACTTCCAGCCAGCTGCCCAAGTTGCAATGGTTGGGCTCTCCAGCAGGAAAGAGGGATCTGGGACACTGGAGTAGAGGGTGAAATTGACCATGATGGTGCCCCAGGCAAATGGGGTGTGTGGGATGGGGCAGGAGTTTTCTGCTTTGTTACATAAGTACCTACATAATATTTTGGATTTTTTTTTTGTTTTTAAACATTGGTACCTGAGCTAACAACTGCTGCCAATCTTTTTTTTTTCCTTCTTCTCCCCAAAGCCCCCCAGTACATAGTTGTATATTCTAGTTGTGAGTGCCTCTGATTGTGCTATGTGGGATGCCACTTCAGCATGGCTTGACAGCAGTGCCATGTTCGCGCCCAGGACCTGAATTGGCGAAACCCTGGGCCGCTGAAGGGGAACATGTGAACTTAACCACTCGGCCACTGGGCTGGCCCCCATAATATTCTTGTTTTTATCTCTTGACCCATAAAGCCTAAAATATTTACTACCTAGCTAGGCTCTGATCTACAGAATTCACAAAAAATTGAGATAACATAGTGCTGGAGAGAGCAACAGTGAGATAGGAGTGAAAATCTTAAAAAAAATCAGAGATGATGAACTAAGGGTTAGTAGTCAACAATCCCAGGGAGGATAGTGGATTGAAGAGTCTGATAACATGAGATTAAAACCTGGGTCCTGGGTCCTCCACTTTTTAATATTTTTAGAACGCCTGGAGGGGGGATGGCCAAGGAGTGGCAAAGGTTATTATCAGGAATAAAAACATAGTTTCAAATGAGCTTTTAAAAGTCACTGTCTTACCGTTATCGTTATGGAAATAGAAATGGTTATTGTGCGGAAGTAGAATTTAATAGACACTTGAAAACTATAAAAAGATTAAGTGAAACTCAATAGTGAACCATCAATGTTGAATTTTTAGCAAGTTTTCATGCAGTTCTGAAACCAAGCTTTCCTATGAAACTATTCTAAGTGTCCTTGGTTTCAACTCTCATGTCTTGCTCAGAAGTAAACTTGCCATGCAAGTTATTCATTGCCTGAAGAAGCAGGGTCCACAGGAAGCTAAAATTAGAACTACCATCCAAGGAATTGTTATTGAATGTTTCAAACAACCGATGCTCTCCTCCATCACAATCATAAGAAGGTACAGAGGGACAATGGAATCATTTTTAATGGATGGATACTTTTCTAAGGTACATATTTTTTTTTGAAAATTGTCCCCAAGAGCTGAATCACACCAGTGGGAGACAGCATGAAATCGTGAGGAGCACTGAATTTAAGTCAGAATCCCCAATCCACCATTTCCCAGTGGTGTGATATTGGGCAAGTGAGTGACTAAACCTTTTTGAACCAAAGTTTCCCAAACTGTAAAATGGGGATAATATAACTAAAATGCATTGGATTATTATGAAGAGTAAATGAAATGCTTATGAAAGTTCTCAGCGCTGTGTTTGGCATGTGCTGGGTAAACTATGCGAAGTAACCCTCAATCTGAACCAGCAAGATGTTTCCCTGATCCTCAGACAACATTCTTCCAGGGTCATGACTTTTTAAAATGAGTTTATAGACTCCCGGAAAAGAGGCATTTTGTTAAAATATTTCAAATGATCGTTACGTGGTGTGTAAGCAATAGGGTAGCAAAATTAATGGGCGTCTATAGGGAAATGCAAAATGTTATGTATAGTTAATATATATACTTAATTCTTCACACTCATTTATTCTGTATAATAGGCCAATAAGCCAAAATTCCAAAAAAGAGTGCCAGTAGCTGAGGCAAAGTAGGGAGTCCATGTTCTATTTAACAGTATTCAAACGCTTTTTATCAATATGTTCCCTCCTTGCCCAAATCATCAGATTTAGCTGGTGGGCCACACCTTCATGACTCAGTGTACAGACCCTTGGTTCTGTTGAGAGAACCCTCCTGATCTTTATGAATATCCTCTTAATTCTGTTGAGATCCACCAGCTTCCTATGGAGCTCTGTCACTGAGAGCTAACTGCATGCATTTTTAACTTTCACTAAAATTTGATCTTTCATTGTATGGCCATTTGTCATAAAGAAACAAAGCTTTTCTCACCTCATGGGAATTCTGCACACCTCAATAATGGGCTGAGAACAGCAAAGACCCATTGAGTTAAGACTCCTGGGGTTAGGCTGACTTTCTAGCTAAGTGGTTTGTTCTCAGAAGCTAACTCCAAAATTGCCTGAGACTCAAATTTCTGCTTCAGCAAAATAAAGATTGACTGCAGTATGGCTAAAAGTTTGGGATTCCTGGCTGTAGTTATTGAACCTGGTTCAGATCCTGCATCCTTGTCTGATTGGTTGTGTGACTTCGGATGAATTGCTTAACCTTTCCTAGCTTCATTTCTTCTGGGAGTTTCAGACTGGCCAGCCCAGTGATCAGCAGTAGTGGTCAGAGGAGATGAGAGGTCAGGGTGAGTGGTAAGCCTTACCTAAGGGAAATTGAGTTCAAACCAAGAAAAATAACATTGTCAATGCAAAAAGCAAGAATGGAGTTGAAAATGTGAGCTGGAACCACAGAGACCAAGAGCCAGGTAGAAGCGGGAGTGGAGTCGAGTAGCCAGGTAGAGCAGGACTCCAGAGTCAGGAAGGAGAAAGGCAAAGCAAGGGCTTCCAGGCATTCCCCAGGAAGCAGGGGCTCTTCTCTACTGCTTGGTTTTATCAGATGATAAGTGCTTTCTGATTTGAATCCCAGTTGCCATGGTTTAAAGCAGAAATTGCAAACTGAAGGCCCACTGGTCAAATTGAGCCCTCAAGCCAGAGGGAATATTAATAAGAAAAGTAATGGCTGACATATGTGGACCACTTACCCTACATGAGGCATGTTCTGAATATTTTGTCCTTATTAGCTCCTTGAAATCACTCAATGATCCTTTGCGATGGCTACCACTGGTATCTTCAGTTTGTAAATGGAGGAACTCCGTTAAAAGCCAGTTAAGTTATAGCTTTGGCCTTCAAACCTGGGTAGACTGGCTCCAAAGTCTGTGCACTGAAGCACCACTCTATAACAGGAGCCACATCCTAATATCAGGAAGAAGACCCTCAGCGGATGGAGTGGCAGACTGAGGCCCATCCTGTGGGCTGGTGAGGGAGCAGACACGTAAAATCAGCTTCCACTCTTTGACTGCCTTCTTTATGTATCTCATAGTCTTGCTTTCACACCGTTTTCCTGAGCATCTTTTTATCATTGTCTTAACTATCATCAACATATCACCTTAGCAGAGTACTTTAACATAATATGTTTAACATATCACCTTAACATTTCTTTGAAAAGGCTGTGCTTTTGTTGGCAAACATATATTTCGCCCACCCAGTGTTTTAAAAACATTAGAAACAGTTGCCAACATTGTAAATTTGCAGATTTCACATAAAACCTCTTATTTCTGGCTTTTCTTGAGAAATTGGAGCACCTGGGCAAGTTTGGATGGTGATCCTGCTGACTACTGTTGTGGTGCCTGACGGGGAGCAGGTGCTACTCCCCAGAGCCCTATGGTCCCCAGCCACTTCTGCTGCATTGTTCATTTCTGTCACCTACCTTGCCTCAATAGGCCTTCGTGACCCCTAGTTTAAAGGTTCCAGGTGGGCTGGAAGCATCAAATATAGCAGAGAGGTGCCAGGATCATAAGAGGTCCATGTAGAAAACAATTGAATTGAAAATTAAAACAGTGGTATTTAAGCAACTGAAATGAAACTATCCAGCTATATACATCTACTTAAATAATTTTAGAGCTTTTAATTTTATAAATAATTGCTAGCATCTATTTAAGTCTTTCCAGTGACAGAAAGAATGCCATGCGTTCATCAGACTGGTTCAGTTTACACCAGTGCACATAATGAAGGCTGTGTTGGCCAGTTCCCTGGCATCTAGGCAGGGTCCTGAGGCTGGTTCTGGGGAAACTGTTGTGTGTCATTACCAGGTCTAGTCCTTAAGAAAACCTTCCACATATAATTATTCTCTCTTCTCCTTCTTGGGAATCTTGGATACCCTGTGTTAAAGACGATGGCATTACAAGATAGAAGGAACTAGATCCTGGAGTCATTACCTGGAGAACAGCCACCTGGCAAGGACCATCAGCACTGGAGAAATAACCTTTGATTTGTTGAGCCACGGAGGTTCAGGGTTGATTGTTACTGCAGCTAGTGGCAATTACCATGACTGCTATTCTTAATATTACTCTTTTAAGGATTTTACATATAAAAACACATTTAATCCTCATAACTCTGTTCTAAGTTCTCTGTTATTCCATTTTGCAGATGAGGAAACTGAGGGATGGAGTGGTTAGTTACCTTGCCCAAGGTTCAGGGCTATTCAATAGCAGAGTCAGGATTTGAACACAAGCTGACCATTGCTCATCCTTCCTCTCAACAAATTTCCACTGAGCATGTGTGAAGGTCCAAGCATGAAGCAAGACTCGGGGCATGCAAAGTCGATAACCATACAGGGTCCTTATACTTAAGGAGCTCACAGTATAATAGTGGAAACAGATTGAATTCGGTAATTCGACATAGTTAGTGAGTACATATTACGTGTTGGACACTATTGTGGGGGAAGAAGGTCATCTATTGTGAAAGGCGGTAGAGGGTAAGTCATGACAGAGAGATAGAGGAGGGAGGGAACCACTACATGCAGGAAAGGCAGGGGACACCTCCCATGGGAGACAAGAGCCTATTTGGCTCCTGAGACCTGCTTAGGCTTTTGCAGCATTAGACTAATTCTAGGGGCTCTTTAGACATGTCCTATTTCGCAAGTACACACAACCTGAAGCCCTTTCCCCTCTGATTTATGAGCCTTTTTTTCATCCAATGAAGTGATCATCCCTGCTTAGTTATTTTAGGAACAGGAACAGAGAACAATTAAAAAATCATCAATTACTGTAAATAAACTTGACAGTCAATATCCCTCATGATACCATAAACCCGTGCAGCTATTGACTCACTAACAGGTGAATAATTCTCTAGGATCAATGGTGACGATAATACTTCGCTAAATTTAGAACCATCAGAATAAACATGTGAGTACATGGGGTCAAAACAATTCCTCATATCCACAAGGGAAATTTTCATCAAGTTAATGTGCTAAGATAAAGCAAAAACAAGTGGGAAAAAAATCCACTTCTCCTTGAAATGTACCTTTTTTTCCCTGTAGAAGATTCTAGAATTATTTTCTTTGTTCCTAAGCTTTATGATAGTCTGTGCGGCAATGATATTAGCTGAGAAAAATGATGATGAGTCAGCATCAATACAGAAGCACTCCTTTTCAGATATTTGTGAGAGTTCCATAACCTTTAGTATTCCCTGACTTCAGCTTGGTTGTCGCAAAAGTTATTTGTATTCCTTAGTTTTTGCTGTTTTCCTCATGCTATAGGTCATCGTGGCATTTTGAATATTCTCTACCTGAAATGTATAGTGTTTTGAAACTTTTTTTTGACAGTGGGGTTTATAATAAACCAAAGTTTTATGATCTTATCTGTTCAAATGCTTATTACCATACATATTTGTGTACATGGATGCATGGAGCTACAGACTGTGATTAAGAGTGAGTCCAGAGAGACCTGAGTTCTAATCCTGTCTCTACCTGACTCTGGCCTTGGCCAAACTCGTTTACCTCTCTGGCGCTCCGTTTTCTCATCTATTAAAGGAAGTTAAGAAGAGAAGCTTCCTCGTAAGAAGGAAGAGTATAAATAAACGAAAGGATAGATTCATGGAGGGAATGTAGATAGAGATGAGCAGCACAAAGAGAAAGGAAAGTCACCCAGAGTTGAGTTGAGAGAACAAAACACTTACGACATTTCCTTGCTTATAGCCTTGAATAATTTTCTCTCACCTACAAAATAAATACTGAAGTCTAAATTCCTCAGCTGGACTTCAATATCCTGTATGTTCTCACTCCAAATTACTTTTCCAACTTTATCTTCCTGTAGTAATCCAGGCTTAGAATCAAAATATTTGTATTCTAACCCAGAATTTTCCATTATTAGCTGTGTGTTTTGAACAGGTTGCTGAACTTCTCTGAGCTTTGGCGTTCTCAACTGTAAAATGTACATGATGATGATCTTACAGGTAAAAATGAAACACTTAGCATAGAACCGCCCACATGATATGCATGCAGTAGAATAGTCTCCCTCTTCCTTGCTTGTATGAAAAGTCTCCTACATAAACTGAGTCATTTGGAAGAGTTATGTATCATCATCATTCTGACAGAGCAGCTGGCCAGAGCAGCACAGTATTTGTGCAGCTTTGTAGACATTGTATAAATACGTAAATGCACCAGTAGAATGCATTTCACTTCCTAGTGTCATCAAGTTTCTTGAAGTCAGCAGCCATGAGTGAAATAGATACACATGAATATATCCCACTGCTCAGGTGGGACGCACATGAGAATGTTGTCATTACAAGACTTAAGTATGACAAAAGGTATGGGATTGAGAAGATTAAGAACTCCATCCAGCAGAACTTCGTAAGCGGTCCAAAAGTGTAGTGGGAAAAAAGTGAAAAAGAAAATTCTGCATAGGGCAGGTTTTCTGTGGGCTTTTCCAGTGACTTCTCCCTGGAGAGTGCTCCCTATGGTCAGCACTTTGGTGTTGGCCCGCAAACCCCTTCAGCTAGGCCAAGCTTTCCCTCTGGTGGACTCCTTGGGTTAAACCAGTTGTCACCTCTTCCTGGACCCAGTAAACATAGTTCCCCATGATCTTTTAGAAAAGCAACTTGCCCATCATTCAAAGCAACTGCTGCCTGATCCTATTACGTTTATGGATGTAGGCCAGACTTCATTTAGTAGCTGCAGACATCAGTGTTTCAAGTCCTTTTAACATCCCTTAGGTTCAGTTCAAATGACCTGTGAAAAGTAGTGACCGATCATTAATGAGACAGTCAATTCATCTTTTCATTCCAACACCGAAGCAGTTTTACATTTTGGTATTTGTGAAAATTAACGTGATAAATCATGTTGAATCCCAGTTTCATTTCACTTCCTGTTAGACCCCATGCCAAAGCTTGTCAGACTCGCGTTCAGTGTGCTTTCACATAATAGAAACCTTGTGCATCTGAGAAGGGAAAGTGGTCTTAATTTTTCTGGAGGTAAACAAGAATTGCTCCTTCTCACACACGCATCTGGGGAAGCAGCTCCTCTTACAAATCCTGCAAATCCTCTGTAAGAAGGTGGTTTATGTCCCTGCTGATAATGACAAAACAAAAGGAATACAATAATTGTGACATTAAAAAGTCATGGGACAACTGTTTTCTTAGGTAGTCTAAAATGCATGTTCTTTTTTTTTTAAATAATAGACTAAAGAGATATACCACTTATGAAGTCCATACCAGGTGCAGATAATGTGTTCAGTACTTATAAGATTATTATGTAATCTTCCCAACTTTATGAGATGATGCTATAGATATAAGCAACTTGTCTAAAGCCATTATCTGCCAAGTGGTAGAGACGGTTTCGAATCCAGGTTTCCTAGATTTCAAAGCCCAAATTATTTTTACTCTACTCTGCCAACTCTCTCTAACTATAGAACATTGTAAGCAGGATCAGCTTTGCAGTGGAAACTTCCATGTCAATCATATTTTTCTGCGTGGCCCTCTATTTGATTCTAAAATGGCTTGGTAACTTATAGTGAAGCAGAGAGAAAAATAGCATGGGTTTTTTACTCTAGGCTCTGTAACTTGCTAGCTGTGTGATCTCAATCAAGCATCTTAGATGCTCAAATCTCAATTTCCTTTATCTGTAAAGCGGGGATAATAATATCTGCATTGCAGGGTTGTTGTGAATTCATAAAGAATAGATGCAACTCGTCCAGCAGAACATCCGGTGATCTGCTCAATAAAATGCAGCCATTCTTCTTATTATACTGAGTGGATATTTACTTGGTGAGACTGAAAACAGTTACTCCAATTGATGCTAATGTTTTGAACCAGAAAATTAGAATGTCTCTTTTATAAAGGATCAGGAAAAAGAAATGGCTGAGAAATGGTTTCTTCATACACAAAACTACTAGCAATTTTAGTAGATGTTGAAGAATTACTAATGCAACCTGCAAGGCAAATGGGTCTGTAAAAGGTCGAAATAACAAATGCATTCCTGTTTTTTCTCAAGCTTAAAATGCTTAGGGTAAAAATAAATTTGCGGTTTTCTGCTGAGCCTTTTTATTCATTCTTTTTTTAAAAAAAAGTCATGCCATAAATTGAACAGGTCCTAAACTATAAGTCAGAGTAATTTTTAAAGTGGTGGGCCAAATTGCATGTATGCCACCTAGTAACGTTTTTCTGAAAACACTAATATTGCTCTAAAGAGTGTCAAAATGAGCAATTTCTGAAAAAGCAGAAAAGACACATTGCAAGCATTTTATTATTCCATTTGAGAGTCCTCTGGCTGAAGACTTTCAAATTGGGATTATTCTGGATAATAAGTGAAAGCACAAAAACATTGTGCTATAGATGGTTTCTCTTTCTCCCTGCCTATTCTTTGGTAGCAGCAAATATGCAGAAGACATTGAAAATTCAACTGCAAGCTTTTATGGAAGTGAAAATCACAGGGACTCTGTCTAATAAAATCATTGTATCCAACTACAGGAGATTAAAAGGATCAAAAACTCTAAACTTGAATTCTAGAACATTCTTTGACCCTCAGAAGTATGTTTCTTTATGTTGGTCTATGATAATACCATAGGGCAGGATGGGAGGCAGAGGAGAGGTGGGTAGTTCTGAGTCATCTTTGCCATTCCAACTCCAGCACAGTAGTCTAGAGTGGATGTTGGCATTTTAACCATTGTCCTCATTTAAGTTTTCCCAGACAATATGCGTTTGATGTCTTAATGGATAACAGCCTCTCTTTCTCTTTCTCTTTGGCTAAAATTCTCAGAAACTCTGAGTGGATTGCTATTTACCTATGAATTTGAGACTCTAAGGAATGAAGTAACTTATCCAAAGTTACACAGCATTTAAGATAGAGCCAAGACTCAAACCAAGTCTTTTGACCATCAACCCATCACTTTGCCCTACATGAGAACCTGAAAAGAGGGTTAGTTTTGATAAAAGGACAAGCAAAAGGAGCACGTGGACTGATCCCTAAGCAAGTGCCAGGAAAAGAAAAGGACAAGGTGAGACTGGTCCAATTTTGTCCCAGTTCATCCAGAGCAGCTCGGTCCCTGGGCAAATGAGATTCATGGTAGCTCTCTGCAGAGGCCAGCAAACTATGGGATGCACATTGGGATGAGCCGATTTCCACCTCTGTGCCTTAGTGAGACCAAAGAGATTACGACAGTCACCCTCCAAGTATTTCTCACCTCTGATGATAATAGTGCTCATCTTGTGGGATTATTGTGAGGGTTAGTTGAGCCATAAAAAGTGCTTAGAACAGGGCCTGGCAAAGTAAAAACTCACTAAGTTAGGGGTAATAATCATTACTTTATAAAAGAATGTCAATCCCTTTCCATTATAGGACTGCACATGCCCATTATTGCAGATTTGGAAGGTATTTATTTAACAAATACTTAAACTGTGCTTAATGCGTGCTTCACAAACATAAACTCGTTTCTTAATAAGGAAGTAAGTATTGTTACATCTTCATTTACAGAGAGGTTATAAAATTTGTCTAAAGTTGATGTCAGAGCCGGATTCAATGCCAAGAAAACCCATGAGTCAAAGCGCTACCCTATGTTGTCTCTCAAATAGAAGGATGAACCAAAATATCCACAGTTCCACACCCAGAGATCTTAATTTTGTTTCTGTATTTTAAAAATTTTTTTTCTATCCCTTTCATAGTTTATTTTAAAGGTAGATCCTTTTTGTTTTTTTATTTGATTATTTTGCATTGCCAGGATCATACTTTATGATTTCAAGGTAGGGAAAGCGCAGGAACATCATGCAGTGATAACCTACTACACCCCAGACAGCACGCTAAGTCCTCTGCATACCTTTTCCAATTTGACCTTAATAGTAATCCCGTTGCATAGGCCTTACTTTCCCCATATTGTTGATGAAAAAAGGAAAGCATCTTTTAAAAATCCTATTCTTACAGGCTTCTCATTCAAAAATAACTATACAGCAGAACTTAACACAGCAATGTAGAAGCAACAAAGAATAAGATGGGTTAACAACAAAGAATAAGAATTAAGATGGGTTGGCCTGAATTTACAGATGAGAAAATAAGCATGGAGAGAAAATATATGTGACTTTTTCAGTGTCATGCATCATGTTAGAAACAGAGGGAAGACTAGAACCTCAGATCTCCTAATTCCAGTTCCATTCTCTTAAGACCACCCTCCATCTCCGCCCCGCACCTGCGCAGTGTTTTAAATAAACACTTTTTTTTTTTAAAGATTTTATTTTTTCCTTTTCCTCCCCAAAGCCCCCCGGTACATAGTTGTGTATTCTTCGTTGTGGGTTCTTCTAGTTGTGGCATGTGGGACGCTGCCTCAGCGTGGTCTGATGAGCAGTGCCATGTCCGCGCCCAGGATTAGAACCAACGAAACACTGGGCCGCCTGCAGCGGAGCTCGCGAACTTAACCACTCGGCCACCGGGCCAGCCCCAATAAACACTTTTTTTATTGGTCCTTTCATTTTGCCATTCATCTGCTCCAAGCAGTAGAAGTGACAAAGAGTCAATGTTTCTGAGTTGAATTGTCCCGTAGTGTCCTGCCTCGTGATGCACACGACTGTCTATTTGTCTGCAAGAGCTTCCATAATGCTGTTGATTCTCACGACTGCTTCCAGCTCCATGAATCACCCAAGAGATCAACATCCTTCTCTTGTGGGATGGACATTATATGCAAAGGGAAGTTAACTTTGGGCTGAACAAATTGGATTTGGGAGGACATCTCTGATCCATTTCAAGTTAACAAGGACTTAAACCATATAAAGAAAATACAGTGCGGTTGAGCAGAGATAATAAGGGAGCATATGGTTAGAATTTTGTCAGATATAATACAACAGACAATCAGATTGTGGGTATCTGACTGAAAAGCTGAAAAGGTTAGACTATGTAAAATGAATTTTTAAAATAATGTTTATAAGATCACTGAAAAGAGGAGTGAACAGAAATGCAATAATAATAGTGATAACAATAATCATCATCATCACGTTTATATTGGGGAATTATTATGTGCCCGGTCCTGTGCTAAAGCACTTTTCCTATATTATCTCTTTTTTTTCTTTTTTGAGGAAATTAGCCCTGAGCTAACTACTGCCAATCCTCGTCTTTTTGCTGAGGAGGACTGGCCCTGAGCTAATATCCATGCCCATCTTCCTCTACTTTATACCCATCTTCCTCTACTTTATACGTGGGACGCCTACCACAGCATGGCTTTTGCCAAGTGGTGCCATGTCCGCACCTTGGATCCGAACCGGCGAACCCCAGGTCGCCAAGAAGCGGAACATGCTAACTTATCACTGCGCCACCAGGCTGGCCCTATCTCTTTTTACCTTTATAGCCACCCTAGCTATAATCACTCCCTTTATGAGGAAGATGAGAGTCTATGGAACTTTCAGCTTATGCAGCTTACACTTACAGCTTGTAAGTGACAGAGCTGGGGGCTATACTTTTTTAATGGACACATTTATTTTCTTCTAGAATATAAGCTCCACGAGAGTAGGGATTTCTTCCCCTCTTTTGTTCACTGCTGGGTCCTAGAGCCTAGAACAGTGCTTGGTATGGATCTACACTTAAGAAATCCTCAGAGTCTGGTTTCTGTTGCTCAGTAAATATGAACAGGGCTAAGCTGTGTTATTTTTGGTTGCTCTCTAGAGCCAAGAATGATGTGGTTGCCAAGTTTTTTAGTCAAAACTATCAAGTACTCCTAGCGTGAGCAACAACTTGAGGGAAGAGATAAAACTCTTAATGAGGATGAATTATCTGGACAGACCCAAACAACAAGAGGCTCTAAGTATATCTTCCTAAGCCCATGTTAATGAGGCAGACAGAATGTGGTAGAGGGACCTCAGCATGAGTGGAGGTCAGCAGCCATCACATAATGGAGGGGCGACAGCAGTGGCCAGATGCATTTTCAATGCATAGTCTTATGAAATGACAACCCAGCGCAAATTACTTCAATGGAGATAATAAGGATAATGGGAAAAGCATCTCTTTCACTCACTCTATTTCCAGATTTTAACATAATAATGATTGCATGTAAAGCATTTTGAAGGGCTACTTATCGCCATTCTGCCAAATGGGATTCTTCAGTTCTTTGACTCCTGTTGCTCATCTAAACGGGCACAGATCATGGCCTGTGGTGGAAACTATGATTGAATGTATCATGAATCAGCCCAGGCTCTTGGACCTTGACCTTGTATAGATAACTCTCTGGAATTTTTCCATTGAAGCTGTAAGCAGTATGAGAGGGAAAGGAGTTGGCACAGTATTTAGTAAGATTTTGAGTCCACAAAAGAGACGGTGTGTATTCTGGATGGAACAGACTAGGTGTGCTCTTTGGCCAATGATGGGAGGATAGAATTTGGCTCTGAATGCTTGAGATTGCATGACCTTATTTCTTGACTGTAGAATTCCATGACTCCTATAGTGAGATAGCTTCAAAATTTACATATAAATGGCTCATTTGTTTTCATTAGCATTCAATTACAGTAGCAACAAAAAGGCCAGTGGCACGTTGAACTTTTTCTTCATTTAGGAGAAGGCTGCATGTTCTAGTGATGAGGACATGGGTTTTGCAGACAGACAAACCTGGGTTCAAATCCGGCTCTACAATTCACTTCCTGTTTAAGCTTAAGCAAGTAGTTCCAATTAGTTCAGTTTCCTCAACTACAATCTGAAAGTTGTAATGCTAGTACCAGGCACATGCTGATGATATAGAAACAAATGTGTATGTTCTTTTGAGGGTTGTTTTAAGGATTACATACAAAAATATACGTAAAGTACCTGACCCATTATAGACACTCTATAAATAGTAAATAATATACATATTTTTATCTGTTATATAAAAGAAACATTAAGGGCAAAAATGTTTATTCCATAAATAATAGTGCCAAATTCAAGACTCAAGAAAATTCTTGAAAATATATGATTAAAATAAAGCATTAGATAAAGAACATTAACAAGCACGTCACTAAAGAAAAAATGTAAATGGACAATATAATTATGAAAAATTCCTCAACTTCACTTGTTGCCTGGGAGATGCAAAAATAAAAAAATAAAGCACTACGTTTCATCAAATATCTGGGGAAAAATAGAATAGTTTCATACCATCTTACAACAAAGACAATAAGGGAAAATGGCAGTATAAATTCTGCTTTTATGGAAAGAAATTAAGCAATATCTATTAAAGATAAAAATGAACATGCTCTTCAACATAGCAATCTCACTTTAGGGATCAATTCTATAAAAACAACAGCAACATCATTATTGTGGGCCATAAAACAACTCTTTAAGAAATTTAAAAGGATTGAAATAATAAAATATATTCTATAACAAAAATAAAAATTAAATTAGAAATCCCAAGAAAACATATCAGGAATATCACTAAATGTTTGGAAAGTAAATGACACACTTCTAAATAACTGTCCAAAAATAAAATCACAAAAGAGAAATATTTTGAATTGAATGGAAATGAAAACAAAATATCAAAATTCATGGGACAGAGTTATCAAAACTTGTGTGAAATTTATAACATGGAATATTTATATTAGAAATGATTACAAAGGTCTCAAAAAAATGATCTAAGCTTTCACTGTAAGAAATTGGGAAAAAACTCACATAAAATAACCTGAAGTGAGCAGAAGAAAGGAAATAATAAAGGTAAATGCAGAAATAATGAATAGAAATTAGACAAACGGTAGGAAAAATAAGTGAAAACAAAAGCTGATTCTTTGAAAAAAATCAATATAATTGATAAACCTTCAGCTAAACTAATCCAGAAAAAAAGAGAGAAGACACAAATTACCAAACTCAAGAATTAAAGCGGGAAATCACTACAGATTCTATAAACATTAAAGAATAACAAATGAAAAATTATGAAGAACTTCATGCCAATAAATTTAACAACTTACACAAAATAGACAAATTCTTTGAAAAAGAAACTACTAAGCTCATCTAAGAAGAAAAATAGACAATCTGAGTAACCATACGTCTATTAAAGAAATGATATTCATATTTAAAACTTTCCCCAAAGTAAACTCCAGGCCCAGATGGCTTCACTGGTGAATTCTGTCAAGGATTTAGGGAAGAAATAAAACCAATTTTGCAGAAAATACTCTTCCAGAAAATAGAAGAGGTGGGAACAGTTCTCAATTCACTTAATGAGGCTGGTATAATAAGGCCAGTATAACCCTGATATCAAAACTAAACAGGGACATTACAAGAGAAGAATACTACAGACCAATTCAACATTATATAAAATATATGAAATAAGGTATCATGATCAACTAAGATTTATTCCCAAAATTTTCAAGGTTGGTTTAACATTTGGAAACAAATCAGTGTAATTCACTATGTTAACAGAGTTGAAAAGAAAATTAAAAAAGCTTTAACCTCAATAAATTAGGAAAAGCCATTTGACAAAATTCAACACTCATTCATGATTTTTAAAATATTGCAGCAAACAAGGAACTGTAAGAAACATTGTCAACCTAATAAGAGAGATCTATGAAAAAACTGCAGATGACATCATATTTAATGGTGAAATACTGAATGTTTTCCACCTAAAGTTAGGTAGCAGGCAAGGATGTCCAATACTCACTATTTCTATTCAACATTATACTGGAAGTCTTACTCAGTACAATAAGGTAAGACAAAACATACAGACAGATTGGAAAGCAAAAAGTAACACTATTTTTTTTACGTAATCATGAGTTTATATGTGAAAAATCTTAAGGAATCTACAAAAAATCTAATTGAGCTTAGTGTGGCTGCAGGATACAAAGTGAATATTAAAAAGTCAATTGTATTTTTGTATACATGCAGCTAGCAATTGGAAATTGGAATTTAAACATATTTACACTAGCATTGTTGTTAGTGCCAGAGAGTCAATTCTGACTCCCCTGCCCAGTCTTTTTGTGCCATCCTCTCATCTTCTGGCACCCAAACAGACAATGCTCTGCTGCTATTGACAGGTTTTTCGTAGACAATTTTTTCGGAAGTGGGTTGCCGTGTCCTTCTTCCTAACCTGTCTTAGTCTGGAAGCTCCGCTGGAACATGTTCACCGTGGATGACCCTGCAGGCATGTGAAATACCAGAGGCATAGCTTTCAGCATCACAGCAACACATAGCTGCCACAGTATGACAACCGACTGATGAGTGATGTGCTTCCCTGACCAGGAAAGGAACCCGGGCCGCCACGGTGAGAGCACCGAATCTTAACCATTACACCATAGGGACTGGCATAAACAACATAAGATTTCAGACAACTTTAACAAAATATGTGTGAGACCTGTACACCAAAAACTACAAAACTCTGCTAAAAGAATTTAAAGAAGAAGATTTAAATAAATGGAGAGGTATACCATGGATTGGAAGATTCAGTACCACTAGGATGTCAGTTCTCTTCAAATTGATCTGCGGATTCGGTGTAATCCCAACCAAATCCCAGTAGGCTTTTTATGAAATTGGAGAAGTTAATTCCAAAATTCCACGGAAGTGCAAAGGACTTGGAATAGCAAAGTTTCCCTTATAGAAGAACAAATTTTGTCATCTTCTATCACCTGAATTCAAGACAAAGCTACAGTAATCAAGACACTATAGCTTTGGCATAAGTGGAGTCTAGAAATAGACATATATGTACAGATCCAATTGATTTTTGACAAAAGTGCCTAGGCAATTCAATGCAGAAAAGATAGTCTCCTCAATAAATTGCTCTGTAATAACTGGTTATCCATATGGATGAAAAATAAAACTCAACCATATATAAAAACTCACTAGAAATGTATTATAGATCTAAATATAAGAGTTAAAACTATGTCTTCAGAAAAAAGAGAGATGTTCGTGATCTTGTTTTAGGCAAAGATTTGTTGGATAGGACACAAAAAGCACAAACCATAAAAGAAAAATTAACTGTATTCTCTTGGAATTATACATTTCTGCTCTTCAAAAGACACCATTAAGATTGTGAAAAGCCGAGTCACAGATTAGGGGAACATTTTTGGAAAACACATAGTTTATGATTTCTAAAAGCTAAGTGTAAGAAGCTATACACAAAAACTACAAATCACGGGCCTGGCCTGGCGGCATAGTGATTAAGTTTGCATGCTCCGCTTCGGCAGCCTGGGGTTCGCCGGTTCGGATCCCGGACATGGACCTCCGCGTCACTCATCCAGCCACACTGTGGCAGGCGTCCCACATATAAAATACAGGAAGATGGGCACAGATGTTAGCTCAGGGTGAAGCTTCTTCAGCACAAAGCGGAGGACTGGCAGTGGATGTTAGCTCAGAGCTAATCTTCCTCAAAAAACCCCCCCCAAAACTATAAACCATATGCTTTTATTTATTTGAACTTTAGAAATGGCACAAACTATAGTCATAAAAGCAGATTAGTGGTTGTGAAGGGCTAGGACTGCAAAGGGTCAGAGGGAAACCTTTTGAGGGTGGTGAATGCATTCTATATTTTGATTGTTGTGGTATTTACACGACTATATATTTTGCACACATTGTTAAAATATATTAAACTGTGCACTTAAAAATGGGTGAATTTCATTGGATACAAACTATGCCTCCATAAGGCTGATTAAAACAAACTAACAAACAAACAGCACATGCAATAAGGATAGATATATGGGGATGCTTTAGGGACAGACAAAGAAAGACAAAAATAAAATCAAAGTTATAACCTTATTGTCTATTTATAATTTATCATTGAACATGTTATGTTATATTCAATATATGCCGCATTTTGTATTTTTTGAGGGTTACATCCGTATTACTGATCAGGAGGCATATGCATAATATTTTGTGGAATCCCAAAGTGACATATGTAGTAGGCCCCCTTTTATTATTGGGAAAAAGTAAATTCTATATATGGAAGCATGCTTATTTTCTAGTATTAAAATACTTCAGGGTGCTGAGTTTAAATACAGGGAACAGGGGAAATCATAATCTTTTTAAATTAATACATCTGTGCATTGTTTGATTTTTACCAACTCATATATTACTTTTACAATTTAAAAAATCTAATAAAGATTAAAAAAGAAAAACAGCAATTGAAGTTGCTCTTTCTGAAGGGCTTCTTATTACAATACTGCTATTGTAAGTAGTCATTTGTAGCGCTCATGTGTATACGTTGTTCTCAGAATCTGTCACATTGTGTTTTAGTTATTGGTTTGCAGGACTGGTTACCGGATCATAAACCACTGGAGATCAGGGAAGGATCTCATTCATCTTTGAATCTCTGGGACCATTCGTTGTCAACTATTTTTTGAGTACCCTCTAAGAGGCGGTCACTGGCCAGGCGGTGGATATATTTTCCAGTATGTAATAGAACTTCAACTTCTTAATTCCTGAACTGAATTCAGGGGGATTGTTTCACGGGAGCAGAAGAAGAAGGGCATTAAATAAATATACCACTTTCCCCTCTAACAAATTAAGAGAAAAAACCCAAAAACCTAAACTGTAATATCTGTCCACTTATCATCTGGTTTAAAGTGGAATTTGGCTCTGCAATTTAAGTGTGAAAAAGGGATTTGAGAAATCAAAAATTGCATAAAAGTCCAATTTAAATTGTTTTAAAAAGAAGCCATGTGCTCGATATCTGATGCTCCCTGCTCCCTCCTGGATCCATAAGACTATAAATTAAGATCGTAAATTGCAAACCTAGCAAAAATTAGGAGCACGAAATTTCATTAGAATTCATGTTTTTGCGAAATTTAAGTATATAAACCTATCAGTATTCCGGTGGGAGAGGTCCAATCCTTAAAAATCAGCGTGTAAGAATTATGTTTAACTCTTGAGGCGGAACATTAACTCTTTCAAATCCCCCAGGCTGGTTAGCCCAGAAGGGACCCAAATCATACTCACAGTCATCGTTTGTACCTCTAACGCCACTTTCATAAATGGCATGCGGTCACAAAGTAAAAAAGCAGGCCCTCTCAGCCCACCAGCAAACACTAGCATAGCGGTTAAAATATGGATTCCAGAGCCTGCCTGGTTTGATAATCCAAGCGCCACCATTTACTGTTTCTGTGCCCTAGGGCAAATTGCTTAATTTCTTCCTGTCTCAGTTTCCATATTTGTATATTAAAATAATAAAAGTGTCCACCTCATAGGGTTGTTGTGAGAGTTAATGAATTATATTAATTGGTTGTAAACTACCTAAAACCACCCCTGAGAAATATTTAATAAATAAAGAAAAATCCCGCTATCTCTGATGACCCAGCTGTGCTGGTTTTACAACTGTTCCGGAACTTCTTAGAAAGGTGGGCAAGTGGGAGGGGCTTGGGGAGATCAGCTCGGACACGACTTGATGTCTGTCCCACTTTGTCTCGGTATTTGATATTTTACCTCCCTGCTAGTAATCAGGGGTGCCTACACCAGAAACACCCACTAAAGAAACTTCTAGACAGAGATATTCATGAGAAGAAAATGTAAACAAGTCTACCCCATGCCAAATTTCTTCATTCTAGGATTCTGGGGCTGGGACTTTGTCACCAATTTGAGCAATGGTGTTATAAAACAGACTGACAAGGCTGTGAATTGCAACACTACATCAAGCTGGAGACCTAAACTGTTATCCTTTTTTTTTCTGCGTTGAGTTTTTCCCCCATATGCTTACCATTTCTGCAGACACACTTTCATGCATTGAGATTTCTATCTCCCAGGGGGAAAGAAGGTTGGTGTTTAAAGTCCGAATTTTGCGAAGTCCTAGGGCCGGAGAATTACGACATTTAGGAATGAGCAGGGAGAGAGCGGAGGGATGAAAATCTGTCTCTCTCTTTGTTCCATTTCCTTTCTGGAATCTGCCTCAAGTTCTTTTCCCAAGCTGCTAAGGCACTGGGGACAGAGTGCATTCTTGTTCTCGATGAACCAGACAGAGTAGATCAGAGATATACAAGACAGGTGACACAGACAGACAAGAAAAATAAGAAGGAGGCATATTTCCCTGGAATGATGAGAAATGCAGCACGATCACCCCTGTAACCATGCACATGGTCCCTTTTCTGACCTCCTGGGTGAGAACTGCCAGTTTTGGGGGGATTTTTTTTGAGGAAGATCAGCCCTGAGCTAACATCTGCTGCCAATCCTCCTCTTTTTGCTGAGAAAGACTGGCCCTGAGCTAACATCCGTGCCCATCTTCCTCTACTTTATATGTGGGACGCCTACCACAGCATGGCTTGACAAGCGGTGCCATGTCCGCACCCGGGATCTGAACCGGTGAACCCCGGGCCACCGAGAAGCGGAACAAGTGAACTTAACCGGTGCGCCACCGGCCAGCTGCGAGAACTGGCAGTTTGATGGGGAAGACAGGAAGAGAAGAGAGCTAGGGCCTCCCGGATGGATGCAGAGGTGACTGAGAGGAGCCAGCGGAGGTGCAGCTCTGGGGATGAAGGACATGGATTTCTGAAGGATTCCTAAAAGAGTCTGAAAGTATAAAAGGAAGATTCGCCTCGGCCTAGCTTTTACTGAATATGTTGCACAGTTTAGTTAAACTCTAGTTTAATTGTCTGTTATGGACTGAATGTTTGTGCCCCTCCCCCAATCCATATGTTGAAGCCCTAGCCCTCAGTGGAAGGGTGCTTGGAAGTGTGGCCTTTGGAAGATAATTAGGGTTGAATGTGATCACAAGGGCAGTACCCTCATGATGGGATTGGCACCCTTATAAGAAAAGACACTGGAGAGCTGCTTCTCTCTCTCTCTCCCCACAGGCACTAACTAAGGGAAGGCCTGTGAACACACAGCCGGAAGGTGGCCACTTGCAAGCCAGGCAAAGGGCTCTCACCAGAACCCAACCATACTGACATCCTGATCTTGGACTTCCAGCCTCCAAAACTACAAGAAAATAAATTTCTGTTGTTTAAACCGCCCAGTTTATGGTGTTCTGTTATGGCAGCCTGAGTGGATTAAGACACTGTCACAAAATTCAGGTAAATTTTGGAGCATGTAATCAACTAGACCACTGATTTTCTTCTCAAATACGGCAGACAGTCAGTGGAAGACAACCACTGGTGTGGAAACAACAAACATGAATTTACCCCTTTTGTATTTAGGATTATCTTTGAGTGGAATCTTCCCCACTGTTCAATCCTCTTTTCTGTACTCTTCTCCACTGCAAATATAATTCACTCGACATGGTTCAGATTTACTAATTTTGGATTTTTAGTAAGAAAGAATATTTTCAAACACTAGACCCATTAAGTCTAAATACCCCCGACACACACTCATACACAACAAGCTTTCCTGAAGAAGATAACTTACTTTCCTACCAACCTGAAACTCACTTGCCTACCTATGAGGGATTAGGTATTGAAAAGATGGCTTTCATTTTAAGATCAAAGTAGTGATAAAGATAAAACTAACGAAAGGCCATTTCACATTTGGAATTAATAATGAAAGAACCTCATCTGACTTTGAAAACAGAGTTTATCTCTCAATTAAAAAAATGGAGGGTCTGGCTCAGTGGTGTAATGGTTAAGTTTGTGCACTCCACTGCAGTAGCCCAGGGTGTGTGGGTTCAGATCCTGGGCATGGGCCAACACACCATGCTGTGGCGGCGTCCTATATACAAAATAGAGGGAGATTGCCATGGATGTTAGCTCAGGGACAATCTTCCTCAAACAAAAAGAGGAAGATTGGCAACAGATGTTTGCTCAGGGCCAATCTTCCTCACCAAAAAAAAAAAATAAATAAAAGGAATTGGTAATTTACATGTATGCAAACAACCCTTGACTATTAGCCTGGAACAATTGTAGATGTTCAAAAGGACATGACAAAATGCTGGTAGGACGGGTGTATGAGAAATCAACAATGATGGTGATGAAAAAGGCATTTCATTGTCTGGAGATCATAAATTCTCTTCCACTGCATCTTTCTACCAATAAATTAAAAAAAATAAAGTGACTGAAGGTCAGGTTCTCAGGAGTGAGAAAAACAGGCTTCAAACTAAAATATCCAATCCTTGTGCCCTGATAAGTTACTTCTGGCAGGTTGACCTCACTGATTGATCATGGCTTCAGAACCAACCTCCTTTCTTGCCTGGAAAGTAACCTTCAGATTTTGGTAGCAATGAAGATTGACTCTGTGCTTCTCATAGCACAGTCAGAGTAATTCAAAGGGGAGAATTGCAGATCTTATCCCATTGTGGTTGTAAAGAAACTGATGTAGAAACCTGTTTGCAGAGAGCGGTTTTAACTGTATTATGGTCCAAAATTGGATGCTTTTTTTGAGACAGGGTGAAATTTGATCCCTTTGTCAATGACAATAGAGCCTTCATTGCCCACATGATAGAAGCTGGTGTGTGGTGGGTGATTCCTCAAAATTTCTCAGCTGTTATAAAGCAAACAAAATCAACTCTAGGTAATATGATTGCGAGGAAACTCAAGACCTTGCACAGTGCATGCTTCTGCCTTCAGCAAAAAGCCTGGTTTGACCAGACATGTCTCCTCCAGGGCCTCTGATAAGATGGCTTCCCGCATAGCGTAGGTCAAGTTCCAGCCTTATAGTGGAACTCCAGAGGCCACTTGATTGACCACATTGACACTCAGTGGGGCTGCCCATTTATCTTACTGCACTTTAAGCCCAATTTCTTTGTGTATCCCAACCATGGAAGACAAGTCACTGTTTTCTGTATTATAAATCCCCTTGACCAGAAGGCCATTCCGAAAGTAGCTTTCATTGCTTTTTCTTTTTCTTTAGGCTAAGTGATCCTAAATTCTGTAAGCTTTCTCCTCACAGGCCCTACTTTCTATTTCATAATTTATTCTTTGATTAGCTCTGTCTTTCCAGGATCTTTCTAGAGTTTTGGTTGGGCCTAACCAGAGACAATCATGATGAATGTGTCTTAACAATGAATGTAAGTGTTGTTTGCCCAGAAGCCTCTCTATCTAACTGGGCGGTTTAGACCTGGAGTTTCTTAAATCACTAAAGTTATTCATTACTCCTGTCTCCAAAAGCATCCCCTGCTGAAATGCATCAGGTAATTGGAAAGAAAGGAGGAGTGTTGTTCACAGGAATCTACGTTACAGGTTAATTTTTTGAGTTGACTGGCAGACAGCACAGTGTAGGAGGCGGTGATATGGTGCAGTGCACAGAATATTGGACTCAGAGTCAGCAGACAGGGCATAGCATTGTCCCCACTCTTGCCACCCACCAACTGGGTGATCTGGGGCATGTGTCCAAGTTTTGGATCTCTTATCTACATCAAGAAGATACTGGAGAGATGATATTTACAATCCCATTTATGTCTGAAATTCAGAATTCTGTTACTTAATATTAAGCAGGGCTCTAAGAGGATACAATACAAATTATATTTCCAAGCTGAAAAGAGCTGGTTAAGGCCACAGTAGAGGGTGCTCTGTGTTTGGGGGGGGGGGGGGCGGCGGCTGCAATAGAGGGGAGTTGTGAATATCTGGGTGTAGAGTACAGGCGCTAGATTCCTGGAGAGTGGGCTTCCATTTTGTTCAGGGCCTCAGCCAGTGTAGAAGATAACGTGTGAGTTCTTCTGTGCTTCCTTATGTAAGCCCAGCTGTGCTGAAATAGATCTCAATGATACTGGGGACACTGAGTGTTTACCTCATGTATACCTTTGAGGAAAATCTTATTTGTTGAAAGCAAGATCATCTCTTTCTCTAGAGTTGCCAAGATGATAAATATCCTGGCAGAAAGGTTGATGACTCTCTATCAAGTTCTATAGCAAACCTGAGAGACAACTAGGATTTATCTTTCCTTTAATTTCAAAACACATAACTCCAAAGAGCTCAGCAACCAGAAAGGTTTCGATTTTATCCTATGCTTTTGTCAGTGGTATCAAGAAGTGATAAAGGAGTCTCAAATGAAATAAAGAAGAAAATGTCTTTGAACCTTAGAGCCAATGAGTTTGGATTCCTTTAATAGTTAAAATAAGTATAGCATAGTCGCCAGGAGTGTACACTCTGGACTCAGCCAAATCTCGGTCGCAGTTCTGACTCTCAATTAATAGGAGTAAGATCTCAGTGGAGACTGAGGCTTTCCAGCATCTGTTTCTCCTCATCTGTCAAATGGAGATAATAAGAATAATATCTGTCTCATAGGGTTGTCATATAGATTAAATAACAAAAAGCTTTTAGTCTAATGCCTGGCATATGGCAAGTACTCAATAAGTGGTCATCATCATCATCAATTTCATCATCCAGGAGGATAAAGTGATAAGATTGTGGCCCTAAATTGTGCAACAATCACACAGAGAAAGAAGATGCAGTCTTACAACATGCTTTCCATTTCTGGCTGCTGGACATGGCTCTGGAGAATGTGCTGGAATGTGTCAGATATGAATCTCACGGAAATAGGTAGAGGACTGCTTCGAGCTAGATTCCCAAGCGAGGCCAAGGTCTGATATTAGTTTCCCTGCAGTCATATTGAAGTATTATTACTATATATTGCTTTGAAAACAACAGCTGAGACCTGTGTCCTCAAAGTACCTTTTAGGCTATGTTAATTGGTCCAAAGAAGCGTTTCATTTTCCAGTGGAATAGTTTTGGTCTTTGTAAGACAAAAGACTGAGAACAGATAGATGGCCAACTGGCCTATTGAAACAATGCCTTAGCTTTGTTTCAATTTTTAGAAACACCAATGAAAAAAGCAAGTTTCACTGTGGTTATGAATCCGGTCCTCTATGAATGAAGTCACTGTAACTATAAGGGTTGAGAGGAAGGTAAACAATATTATATTTGATGCCATCATGCCAAAAATTTTTTACGTGCTTTATGTAGCAGAAGTTAGTGATAAGTTGAAATATCATATTGCTGGGTAAGAGATGAATGTATAAAAGTTGAACACAGGATTTGCATTCTTCCTATAATTTTTCTCTCTGTCAATTCAAAACTCATGTTTTTATTTTTTGAACTTCAACAAGTTCAAGCTGCAAAAATGACATCTGTGTTTGTACAAGACAACAGACATCACTTGAATTTATTAATATAAAACATTTTACACCTAGAAGAGACTCAAATAACCAATGTGGAAGCAGATGGGAAAATATAATAAATAATCTGTCTTTCGATGGCATTTATATCTTTTCTTCATTCAGCAAAGGCAGATTAAATAGGCAAATGGACTTTTTTATAGTTATAGTCCAGGAAAGCTTCTTTGAAGCTGCTTTTTTCAGAAGTGTGTTTTTAACAGATCGGATTGAGTCATCAAGTGATCCGCATTTTATGATGCAAAAGTTTTAAGCCATTTTAGGAAAATAATATCTAATTTACAAGGGTGTTCAAAGGTAAATAAAAGCCAAAAGTGTTTTCTGAAATGGAGAATGTTTTAGGTAAAGCACTTCAAACCAAGGCATTTCAATTTAAATTTTGCTTTCAGATCTACTTGTTCTAATATGCAAAGTTAGAGATCTAAGAGCAAAAAACTGAAGGGGTTTGGGGTTTTCAGCTTGAAGGACAGAAAATCAAGGAAAGTCAAAGGAAAATCTTCAATTTTAGAAAAGGTTTTAACTGAGAGTACAGAGCTATAGTGTTCTCTATCTTCATTTACTTGAAAAACAGAAAAATTTTAGGAAAATAAAGAGTCAATGAAAATTACCATATGGAGGTCTTCAGTAGGACAGAAACCACTTTTACTGTTGGTGAGAGTTTTAAACACAGATTAGACAGTCTGCAGGAATCTGAAAGCTTTTTGTGAGATCTTTTGAAATATGACAGAATTTTTTTCCACATTGGCTTGAGTTGCTCCAGTTGAGTGATTGTCTCCGAATTCATTCCCACTCTCCTCAAATTCTTCCAGCTCAGTTTGCTGTTTGGAAAGATGTGTTATATTTCTCCAAAAAAGGGATTTCAGATATGTGCTCTTCAACTGATTAAACAAGGACGCCATTAGACTGAGGTGGCTCTATGCCCTCGTGGCCTACATAAGCAAACCAAAACCTAAACCTGTAAACAACTCAAGATTATGAAATCGAAACCTAAAGAAACCAGTCACAAACAGGCAACTAGGCTTTACGCTATAGCCAATCAAATAATTTCCTTGCTTTGTTCCAGCACCTTCTCTAAATAAGTCTTGGCCCTGGCTCCTGTCTGCGGGGTGCCCCTAACCATTTCCAATTTGGTGCTGCTTGATTCGAGTGGTTTTTGCTCAAATAAACTTAAAATTTTTAATATGCTTCAGTCTGTCTTTTAACAGTGCCTAGGAAAGGATTAGAGAGTAATTCCTCCTAATTTTTATGTCCACCATGGTCAGAGAGCAAAGCTGACTGTCCTCCTCACATCCTACAAATCCAATTAAAATCTGTCACAGAGGAAACATTGGGAAGTGGTTGCATTTCTGGATGCTTCTCATTGTGCACTTTTTAAAAAACTCTTTTTGATGCATTTCATAATAACAGTTCTTTCATTACTTATTGGTTTAATTTTTTTTCCCAGACCACAGATAAACCCTCATGAAAAACCATCAAACCAAGGACTGGGAAACATCATACACACTGGTAACATTGTGTAGCAGATGAGATGACTCTGTCGATCTACAAAAGCACAAATCAGTTTAAGAGGCAAAGCATTTATTTGGGATCAAAGAATTGCAATTCAGGGAGCACAGCTTCAGATAGAAATTCAAATAATGTCCTGATTACAGGAGAGGGGCTTAAGGTTTTTGTGGGAAGAAGGGAGCGTGAGGTGAGTTGTATTAAGGAAGAGGTCATTGGTGCTAGTTGAGGGAAGGCTAGGTTTGTACTTCATCGATTGGCCTGAGGTTCGGTCATCAGGCAAAAGGCTAGACTTGTACCTCTTTGAGCGTTTAGCGATCCAGTCATCAGCAAAGTCCAAGTTCATCAGTCCTTACCGACAGGATACTCTTGTCTTAACTGACATCTTGGAATGTTGGCAGTTCAGTCCAGTTTGGAAGATAAAGGAAACAAGATGTGCAAGGCAATTCCTCTGAAATGGCTGCTCCCGCTCTGTTTTAATATGGCTCCACTCATGTCATCTTTCACAATTCAGTCAAAATAAAAGCACAGTCTGGTTCCACACACTGTTCTCCTTTCATTCAGTTGCCAATATAAAACAATTTCATATAATTTTTCAAAATATCACTTAATTCAAAATAAGAATTAGCATAAGTTCCTATGTAGGTTTCCTTTTTGTGAAGGCCACAAATAATAACTCAATGTACATCTCAGATCTCTAAATTTTATCTTATCTGATCCCAGCTGCATTCAGAGAGATTCAGTATACTTTTGGGAGATTCCTTCTTCTTCTTCTTGTGAACAGATATTATGAATCTTTCCTTTGGGGATATTTTTTCTAATGGAAATGGGAAATGGATGATAGAGAAGGAACTAAATTGTTTTCACTAGAAAGTTATGAGTAAATAAAGTTGACCTTTAGAACCATTACCCAGAACAAGGATGAAAATAGAGGAAATTGACAGAAATAGGACTCAGAGCCTAGAGAGAACAGACTTGAAAAATTGCAAAATCACAAATTGAATGGTCATTGAGAGGAGACAAAAGACTCTTTATTATGCATATTATGTATAACCAAGCCATACAAATTTATAAACACTTCCTAAAACTAAGTGAGGAGATAAGGCTTTTGGAGTTTGAGGTAAGAGTTTGCCATCTACTTGGCAAGTCACTTAATCTCTCTACGCTGAATTTCTTTATGGGTGAAATGAAGATCAGAATAGTATCTATCCCTAGGATTGTTGGGAGGGTGAAGTGCCACAGTGTGCAAAAACACTTAATGTGGCACTCAAAGCATAGTAAGAGCTTAATAGATACTAGCCATTATTATACTGAAAAGTATTTAGTGAAGAGGAATTGTAAATATAAACTAAAAGCAAAGTGACTATAACGATACAGCAAATATGTTTAAAACATCAGGATCGTCTCTTTATAAAGGGTGCTGCCTTTATAGTTTCATTTAGTGAAGATGAAATATGTATGAGGTTTACATAAGACCTTTCCTGAACATTTTTCCCCTTAGCACTGTATTTATAGAAATATATGTCTTCATAATTGATATATGTATAGACATATAAATGCTAAGTTACTCAACTTTCCTGCCACTTACCACTTATAGTTTCAGGATTCGAACACTGATAGTTGGAATGGAATTCACACATTTGAAGGCTTTAACAGCATTCTTTATCTCAAAACACCACTTTCTAAAAGGGACCTCTGGTGCCCTAAGAGAAGGCAAGAAATTACAGATCTCCAATCTACTCATAAAGCTTGTTTTGTTTGTTTATTTATGTCTCTTTTTGCTTGGGAGAGGTTAGGAAAAACTGGAGTAGAATTGGGGTATGGGGGGAGAAATTTGGAACAAGTGAGCTAAATAGGATACCATTATTTCATCACAGCAGTTCTTTTGATGAAATCTAATTAAAAACTTCTACACACTTAATTAACTGATAGAAGATTTCATTTTGAGTTTGGCTTCAACATCAACTAAAAATATATTGAATTGCAAGTCAATTCCAAATTCCAATCAAGCTTCTTAAAGAATCTGAATCATTTCCTAATTTCTATGACAACCAACTTCTGCTTCTTTCCATCTCGTGTGAAGCTTAGAATGACACTGACCCAAATCAATGCCATCTTTAGCAACAATAATTTAAGATGTTTAGACTCTCTTATGTTGTTTGAGTGCTAAAGAAATCTATGCCTTAAAAATTAAAAATTAGTTTATAAATGGATTAAGAAGACCAACAGTTCGGTGGGCAGATATTCAAATTTTATTAGGTTTTTACTAAACAATTTTTCTCAATGCTAATCTATTCCTTCTTAACCTTGACTCTCTCCATGCCCCCACTTACTTCAACTCTCACACTTTCCCTTTAAGCTGTGATAGCTGAATTGATTCTATTCAATAATATTTATTGAGTGTCTATTATGCACCAGGCAATATAGGAGTTTTGGAGATGTGTAGGTGGAGAGATGGAAACAGTTCCTGCCCTCACAGAGCACAAGGTAGGTAGGCGAAGACAAATAAAGGAGAAATTACAGTGTAATGGTGTAAAGCTCTCATAGGAAAAATATAGCACTCTGGCAGTGCCACTCAAGCCCTGCTTCCTTGATGAGGTGGAAGAAAGACCTTGTCCCCTCCCTATGTACTTTAAAACCACAGCATGAAGACACAGCAGTTCTGAGACTTGTTTCTCTCTTATTAGTTGGCTGCAGGGCCATAGGCAAGGTGATGTCTTCTCTGTGTAAGTGGTGGTGGTGGTGGGGAGGGGGTAGAGAGGATTGAATCTGTCACAAGAAACCATCTTGCTTTCTAAAATAATAATGGTCTCACATATCAAATGGCTTGCCAAAAAAAGTGCCGACATTTTTTTTTTTTTACCCTTGCTTGTCAGCACTTCTTTAGCCTCAACATCTGAAGAGGAGAAAACTGGGATTGGCTCAGCCTTACACATCACCAGTGAAATTGTCAACATGCTGCAACACTTACATCTTATAGGAGGAGCTGGAAAAAATAGAAGGAGGATTTTTTTTGGTTGTTTTCATCTAATTCATTTTCAGCAATTGGCTAACACAAACGAACCTGGAAATTTACCTATGATTCCGGTTGAAAAGGTACATTTAAATGCTCATATGTAATATTCAGTAAGTAAATAATACAGCAGATAAGTCATTGGATTAACAGAAAAACATCTAGAACTAGCTGGACTCCAACAGCCATTAATGGAGTATTTTAAAAGTCTTTTCATCAAAAACACATCAGTTCACAAATTCCGAATTCCTTGGCCTCTCATGTCTCCTGAGCTGTCTTCACTTCCTACTCTTTAGCCCTGTCTGAAGGATATAGATTTTCTGACCGCATACATACTCATCTCTCCCTCTCTGCTTATCTCTGTCAATGGAAATCAACCACAACCCACCAGACGGACAAAAAGTTGCATGGCATACCTGGTTGAACACAAAACCAAACGTTTTGGCCCTCATTTTGACATTAACAGATTTTATGTCCCAGAGCAAGTTACTTCACTTCCTTAGCATCAGTTTGCTCGTATATACTGTGAAGTCTCATGACACATGTATATACGTATTTTCCTTTTCTTTTTTTTCCTCTTAGGGCTTTCTGTTACCCAGACTCCTAAGTCACATATCCTCCATCCAGTTTTTTAGGTAGATTTTTGCATGCTGTATTTCTAGATTTGTTTTAGTGAGGTAAACATATTTGCAAGCTTTACGTCAGATCACTTAGCAGGTGCCCCTTCCAGTGGAGGCTGCTGATTGTCCCACAATATCTGTATTTCCTTCCTCCTAATTTTTAGCAAGGCATATGATCATTTGCATAAAGATGACATTTCCCAGTCTTCCTTGCAGGTCCTGCCATGTGTATAAGTCCTGACCAATGATATTCATTCATTCATCCAACAAATAGTTACTGAGCGTCTACTGTAGTCTGGGATTTAAGGATACAGCAGCTAATGAAATCAACACAAATTCCAATAATCTCTGCTTCCTGTGGTGTTTAGAATCTACTGGAAGGAAATAGACAAGTTAAGAATGTGTTAATTTAGGTGATGACAAGCGTTATGGAGAAAAATGAAGCAAGGTAGGAAAACGGAGAGTGACAGAGAGGTGGGTTTGCCTCAGACCATAAAGTTGGGCAGGGCTTAGAGTCCCGGGGATGAAGTCTAGCCTGGGACTCAGGAGTTCTTGCGGTGACTGACGTAAATGGGGTGAACAGCACGCTGAGCTAACGACAGGGAAGATAGTGGTGGTGAGGCTATGAGTGCTGAGAGAAGGGCAGAGTGAGATGTAGCTAGGAGCCCACAGAGTTCTGGGGCACCCTCTTTACTCCTGCCAATAGTGGTGTGCAGATGGGGGCAGTAACAGTCATCTGGATCACACAAAGCTTCCTCCTAACTTTTGTTTCTGTAGGCAGGAGGGCTGGGGGAAGGTGGGCATTCTTGCCCATGGTGGACACAGAAGTGTCATGAGGCAGCTTTCACAAACTTGCCTTAAATGTCACCTGGCAGGTGCTTTTTGTCCACTGTTCTTTATTCTTTCATCCATCCATATGCTTGGAATGGAGATCTGATGGCAGGATTTCTAGTAGCCACCTTGTATCATGAGGACAGGCCCATACTCTTGGGAGAGGGAGGAACTTGGTTCCTGAAGACATTTGACAGCAAAGTCACCATGCTAGCCCCAGATGACTCACCTCATTTACTGGAGAGGGAAACAAACTCCCCTCATAAGTCACTATTATTTGGAGTTTTTACTACTTTTAGCTATTTTCAAATATAGCACGCAGGTGTAAGACCCAACATTTATCCCTGGAATTTTTTATCTTGGATTGATAATGTAGTATGTTGGAAAAGTGATTTTGGATTTAGAACACCTGAGTTGTGTCCTGATTCCATGTTCATTCCGAATCTCATTTTCCTTGTTTATAAAATGAGAATAACAACAATACTTAACACTCCTGAGAGAGAAAAGAGCAAGCAGCAAGACCCAGAGGTGAGAGCAACCATGTCTAGTTTGAAGAGTTGGAAGTAGTTCAGCAAGGCTGCGCTGTAGCCACTCCAACATTCCACCAACATTTGTGAGCTGGGCCCCCAGTGTGCCATGGCATAACAGCAAGAAGTATTGACCAGCACTCAGGCTCCATGGCATGGCGGAGGAGTCCTCCAGGGTTTGCTCACTGCCTCAGTTTCTGGCCTCGTCTCTCACTACTCTTCTTCACTCATATTACCCTCCAGACACACCGAGCTGCTTGCTGCTGTTTTATATTCACCTATTACGTCTTTAGCTCATGTTGTTCCCTCTGCCTGGAATGGCAACCCACTGTCCCCACTTTGCCTGTCTAACTCTTAAATTTCCTATGCATCCTTTCAAGCACAATTCAAGCGTTACCTCCTCCAGGTAGGCTTTCCTGATAACACCCTTATTATCATGTATACTACCTGTTGTGGTTGAATGGTGGCCCCCATCCCAGAAACTGTCCACGTCCTGAAACCTGTGAATGTGATCTTATTTGGAAAAAGAGTCTTTGCAGATATAATTAAATTAAGAATCTTGAGATGACATCATCCTGGTTTATCCAGTGGGCACTAAATCCAATGACAAGTGCCCCTATAAGAGACACGCAGAGGAGAGACAGGTGGAGAGAGAAGAAGGCCACGTGAAGAGGGAGGCGGAGATGGGAGTTATGTAGCCACGAACTGAGCAACACGTGGAGCCCTGGACCCTGGAAAAGTCAAGGAAGCTTTCTCCCCTAGAGCCTTCAGGAAAAGCGTGGCCCTGCTGACACCTTGATTTCAGACTTCTGACCTCCTCCAGAACTGTGAAAAAAACAATTTCTGTTGTTTTAAGACAGCAAATTTGTGGCAATCTGTTACAGCAGTCCTAGGAAATGAGGCTTTTAGAATTAAATATAAAGATGGTCTTACAACCCGATTGTGGCTGTCTCTCCCCTGTGATGGAGGGAAGCTCCTTGAGAAGAGGAAATACATCTCAGTTACCTATTACATCCTATACCTAGCCCAGCGCAGGCACATCGTTTGTATTTGTTAAATAAATGGAAAAATGGATAAATAAATAAGAACTACATATTTCAATGCCTTGACTACAAAGTGTTAAAAAACAAAATTTGTTTGGGTTTCTGAAAGACACTTGTTTATAAACATCAGATTCTCCTCCCCCCGCTGTCAGTGTGGTCCTGGACACCCTGGTTCTTGCTGGTTTTATTTAGCATCACACCAAATCGAAGGAAATTAGATGCTCATGCCTTTCCTTGCTTCCTGGGGTTTAACCTTCCTTTTGTATAAGTCCTTCCTGGCTCTCACAGCAAGATAGTGCCTGCGTGCACCCTAAAAGTGTTGTATCCGGCACTGTGTGGGACCGAGGTCTAGACAGCTCTCTTGTACCTCTTTTTCTTTCTCTTGGTTTTTTTTTTTTTAAAGCTATATGTAAATGTGCAGCTTTGGCACTAATTCAGTGTGGAGATGGATGCGTACTTACTCTAATGCATTTTTCTAGTCGTGTGACATTTTCACTGCATGATGAAAGGGACCTTGAACCCCACCTTGAGTGCCCAGCCGTGGGTTTCATAATTAGGTTCCTCACCTGTCGACTCTAATTGGCTCAAACTGATTCACTCACTATGGTATTTGTTTTGGTTTGATGTTCTCTGTAACCTCATTTCATCCATTTGAAAAGCTAGACTCAAAGATTAGGGGACAACTGAAGATATCTCGTAGGTAAAATGAATGTGATCATTGCTCATCAGTGGGAAAGCAGCTTACAGGGAGGGGGCGGTGGGGGGCAGTGAGGAGAGCCCAGCCTTCTCCTTCAGCTCTGCCTGTGGTTGGCCATTTCCCTGGAGGCTGTGCTTATGCTGCCTCTCAGTTTTCTAGATTGTCTATGCAACTCGCTCAGTCAGCTATTGATTGAGCACCTACTGCGTGCCCAGGCACTAGACTAGGTGCTGGGGACACAGCCGTGAATGAAACAGAGAAACAGCAGAGAAACAATTTCTGCTCTTACGGAGTTTCCATTCTAGTGGGAGGCAGTGGCAAAGGAATAAATTGAACATCATAGTATCTATGAGGCTTCACACACATTCTCCCAGTGAGACTGTGAGACTCAGATAAAATAGTATATGTGAGTGCGCTTCATAAATTGTAAAAATGTAGAAGTGCAAACAAACAGATTTGGTGACAATTTTCCATCCCCTATTCAGGTATGGCTCGCCCACTATGGCTTCCTTGTTGACGTTGAAATTGACTCACTAGTGATTTATAAGGAGCCATAAAGGACAAAGGAGAGAAGCCCAAATCAAATATTTGTTCTTCCTTCTTGGCAGTTTCACTTGGGCTTTCTAGACCTGCTGCTTCTAACAGCGGGGTGTGTTTGACAGCTGTAATTCCCATGGTTGAGCCCCTGTAATAAGGCCTACTATCATTGGCTCCTATTTTGTACCCGTTTACTCCAGTTAGAGCATAACTCAATTTGGAAGACAAGATTGGAAAATGTACCAGGAGAGATTTTTTTGTGCTGCTTACCTGTGCTAAACTTAGGTAAAAATTAGTAGGTATTAATTTCTGGGGTGTTTCTTTTTATCGATGACAAGAAAATGGAACTAAAAGGCATAGGTTAAATTCTCCCTTCTGCTACATTAAAGGGAGATGATTTTGACTGAAGATTCCTTTGGGGATTAATATTTGAGGGGGCACTGGCCACACATACAAAATGACCAGAAAAGTTAAGGAAAAGCAGAGTGGTAGACACAATTCATAAGTCAAAAACAAAACAAAAGAAACAACCCTGAAAACTGAACTGGAAAAAATGCATGCAAATTTATGGTAATTTGTATCATAAACATCCTGAAATGGGAGGCAGCATGAGAGAATGGAAATAATTTGCCTGTGGAATTGGATAAAGGTAGCATTGTAATTTCTTCATCTGAGAAATAAAATAGTAATTAACATGTACTAGACACTGTTCTCAGAATTTTACACTCATTCTCTTGGTTCAAACGCACATCCCCTCTATGAGGTAGGTACAATTACAATGCATAAGATTAATTTTGTGTTTAAATGAGAAAAGATACAAAAAGCTGCTACGAAAGCACATCATGGGTTTTGTTAAAATATTATATTATTACTGTTTTTAAGACAGAACTCTGCTTAAACCTAAGCCTGTCATTTCTTAGCTGTTTAATTTTGGGGGGTCACATGCTTAATCTTTGTCAGCCTCAGTTGTATCTCCATAATAGAATTGTCATGACTATTAAACCATTTAACACAGCTAAAGAACCTAGAAAAATTTCTGGAAGATAGAATGTGATCAACAGAAGTGCCAACAGCAATCTGAGCATGGTGAACTAGAGAGCATTTATTTCTCCAAACTCCCAGGGGTGATCTAGAGCATGGCTGTCCGATAGAAATATAATGTGAGACACATACGTAATTTAAAATTTTTAGTGGCCACACTAACAAAGTAAAAAAAGAAAAAACAAGTGAAAGTAATTTAAATAATATATTTTACTTAACCCAATTTATCCAAAATCTTATTTTAATCTGAAATCAACATAAAATTATTGATGAGATAGTTTATATTTTTCATTTCTAAGTTTTTGAAATCTAGGGTATATTCCACACTTACGGCACATCTCAATTTGGACACTAAATTTTCACTGGAAATATTTGATCTGTATGTAGATTTCATAAAATTAGCAGTTGGCAATGTGCAGTCACACACCCAAGTTGTTCCTTAAAATCAAGTATCAAGTTTTGATTTTTGATACTTGAGTATCAATTTTTGGGTTTAACTGATTTAAGTTTTCAAGTATAAATTAAAATTTCAGTTGCCCAGTCACACTAGCCGTATTTTAAGTGCTTGATAACCATACGTGACTAGCAGCAACTCCATTAGGGTGGACCTACAGCTCCCAACATAATCAGTCAAGAGAGGGGGAGCACTAGGAACTTTCTCTCTGTTCTCTCTAACCTCAAGGAGCCTCTGGACTAGTCCTCTTAGTTGAGGCCAAGACCTGTAGATGTCACTGGAACTCTTATTTAAGGTGGAATGTGAAAATAATGCCCATTTTTTGTGAGGTTCTTACAGTTAGAGCTGATGTTAGAAACAGTCCTGGATCTCACTGCGTCAGTGCTGGTAAGACGAAAGCTCCAGGCTGGATGAGGCCTGACCAAAATTCAAGAGACTCAGCTGGAACCAGATGGACCCAGTAATTCTGCCAATTGGACTTCTGTATAGAAGCCGGAAGTCCATTTGCCGGGCTGTTTCCTGAATATTCAGTTGGTAAGAAGTAAGGGAATGGCCATAGTCCTGAAATAGAGAATAAAAGCAGGGAAGAAAATATGAGGGGTGTATGTGTGTGTGTTTTGAAATTCTTATTCTCAGATAGAAAAAAATAAAACCTAGGGAGCTTTGGAGACTTACGAGGAAGCAGTGAATTCGGAGAAGGCAGCAGGATTTGTTGTTCTCTGGGGCAGTGGTGAGATGTTACTTGAAATACTAAACTGTCTTTAGCCCTTCTTACACTAATGGGTGCATGGAATTCAAAGGGAATGATAGTTAAGAGAGAGTTTCTACCTGGGGTAAATAAAAAGACCTACAACTTTGAATATGGGAGCCTAAAGAGGTCATAGTAATTCTGGGCAAACGCATCACTGATGTAATCATACAGCATCAGTGTGAATATTTGATATCAAAGAGGCACCACGATTTAGAAAAACAACAGTCAGTGCCTTTGTTTGACCCAGAAAAGACTTAATATTAATAAAACTTTACAGTAAGTAATGGGACAATGCACCATAGGAAGCAATGGTCATTTCACCCTTTGATTCCTTTAAAATTAAAAGAGAAAGACAGATACTCACTGTGCATGTAACAGGGTACAGAATACAGTCTACTGCATGTAGGTACCACCAGGGGAATCAAATTTGACTTCTCCCCTTAGATGTTTTTATGACAACTTTAGAAAACAGGTAGTTAACATGTGTGCAAATAACTTGTTTCTAAACTGAATATTCAAGTTTATATGAGCTTTCACAGACTGTTGTCATTTCTGGTAGACCTTTGAATAAGTGCAGAAGTCATCCTGAGTTCAAAGCCTGGCTGAGATATAGACAAGGCTCAATGACTTGCCCAAGATCAAACACATAGTTAATGGCAGAGCTGAGACTAGAACTCAGGTTTCTGAGTCTCTCATGTCCTCCCTGCTTTCCCAGTAGAGAAGCCTTGTGTTTTCTACAATTAAAAATAGGGTTTACATTTAAAAATAGAGAAAAATCCAAAATGACTACCAGAACAGATTTGAAATTTGTCTGATGCTTACAGAAAATTTCCTATGAATGCATCCTCCCAAGTTATTCTCACTAAGCATCCTAGAAATATAATTGTAATTTAAAAGCTCTCATATATTACATTAATATATAATGACTTTATAATCTGTTTTAATTAGGGCAGCATGATGTAGCGAAAAGAGATTGAACACTACCGGTTATTAATTGGGCAATCTCTGAAGCTCTTTCTCACCTTTAAAGGTGAATAATCATATTCTTCCAAAATGCTCCTTTTAAGTTTTTTCTCTAGTCCCTATCACTTTCTTGCATACTACGTAATTTGTTTATTTAATATGTTTATTATCTGTATGCCTCCACGAAATTTACACTTTTCGAGAACAGTTATTTTCTGAGTGCTTGTGCTAAGCACTGTTCAAGTGAAATACTTGATCTTTTTGCAGATTTCATAAACCTAACAATTGAAAAAGTAAATTCACATACACAGGTTGTTCCAAATATACTCAACAAGTGTTTGTTGAGTTTAATGAAAGAATGGGATTTTTCTCAGCGATGTGTTTGTGTTGGGGAGCAACTTCACCCTTTGGGGGTTCCCCAGCACTGTGGTGGTATAGACAACCTCCTGTCTCTGTCTTTCCTAGGGAGTCCCTGACTAATAGCAGGACAGCAGAGGGCCCGTCATTCTCATTGGCCTGGGAGGCGATGGATCTTAAGGAAGAAGAGTGGAGGAAATAATCACAAGAGGTTGGGGGCCTGGAGAGAGGAAGCAATTGTGGGAGAGAAGTTAGGAGTCAGAAGTCTAGAGCAGGAGAGGTTCTGAGCTGCCATAGTTCCTGAGAGATTTAACACAGGACAGAAAATCAAAAGGAGATATTTTAAGATGTAGGGCTCTAAGTTACAAATGGAATCATTTTCATTTTTTTTGAGAGAGGACAGATCAAAATTCCTACTTAATTACTTTGGGTGCATTTTTTCCATTTGTAAGTTGCAGATAATATTTGCAACAAGGTGGTCTGAGGATTAAATTACACTTCCCCACCCTTTTTCTACCACTCTACCTCACCAAGGCCCTGCCCCATAACTGTTGCCTCAAAAGTATCCTCGACCAGCTGTTGTCTGTGTATTTATAACATTCGATGACACTTATTTGTTTGCAATTGAGTTGTGAGCTCTTTGCGATCAGTGCTGTGTCTTCTTTGTCTTCATGTCTTCAGGCATGGGATCTGAAACATCCTAAGTACAAAATACACATTTGGTAAATAAAGGGATGAATAAATGAATGAATGTGAATGACAAGCACTAACATAATAAATGCGCATTTCCATCCCTTCTCTTCAGTCCAATTCAAGCCAAATCCTAATATACTGTATCGAATTGTTTCCAATTATTTCTTATGATTCTAAGTTATTTAATTTAATTAACTTTTAATTAATTCATGTATGCCATCAACAGATATTTACGGAACCGCTCCTCTGCCCTATCTTTGTGATAGATGTGAAGTACACAAAATTGATGACAGAGTTGCTCCCCTCAGAGAGCTCACCTTTCTGAGGCAATCCAGATGTGAAAACCAACATCTCCAGGGCAGTGTTATAGTTGCTATGATGAAGGAGACACCAAAGATGATGGGAGTGAAGAAAGAAGACTTAAGGCCCCTATGAGAATCAGGGGAAGCATCTCCAAGGAGATAGTTGCTAAGCTGAGCTTTGAAAATGGAGTGAGAGTTTGGTATATGAACAGAAGGGACATTCTTACAGAGACAACAATGAGCACAAAACACAGAACCATGAGGCAGCAAGGAATATCATGGAGCTATGAGATCTGGTGATTGGGAGTTGTGAGGCTGTAAAAGTGAAAAGTGGCAGGAGGCAAGGCTGGACCAACGGAAGTGAGATAATGAGGGACCTTGCATTTATCTGAGAAGTTTCCATTTTATCCTGAAGGCAATAAGCAATTATTGTAGGATTCTTAGCAGAGGAGATCAGATTTGTGTAATCTGAGGTATTGGGGGTCAGGACTTCAACATATCTTTTGGGGGACACAATTCAACCCCTTAACAGGTAGTTGCTAAGATAGAGAATACAGAAGAGGGAGTCAATTGGTTAAAGGTGACGGTAGAGAGGAGGAGGGTGTATTTGCTTTTGGACATATTAAATGTAAGTTACCTGTGGATATCTAGGCAGCATTGTTACAACATAGTTGTTTACATGGAGATGGAGTTCAGAAGTGGGTCTGGGTTGTAGACATATATGTGGGCATCATGATCCTCTGAGTGGTAATTGACAATGTGAACATTGATTTGGAAGAGAATGTAGGGGAGAAAATGTGAGAGACAAGGACAGAACCAGAGAGACCTCAATGTTTAAAAGAGAGCAGAAAAAATGGAGAACAAAAAAGTTTTGAGAAGGAAAGACCGGAGGCAAGAGTTCCATAGTGGAAACAAAGTCAGGTAAAATTCTTTCTGGTGAAAATGATCAAAAAGATGTTCCAGTTGGTTTAAGCAACTGAAAGGAATGTACTGGCTCACATAATCAAAAGGCCCACAGATACAATTCAGCCTAGGCTAAATCCAGAGATGAAATAATCACAATGCGGTGTTTCTTTTCCCGCTTTTTCTACTTTCTTCCTCCATATTGGCTTCATTCATCAACTCTAGTCAGTGTCAAAATGGCTGCCACCTCCTACAGTCCTGCTGAAAAAAGCACCTCTTAGTTGTCCCAATAAAAGTCCTGGGATTGCTTTTGATTGGGACATTCGCTTGTCCCTGAATCAATCACTGTGGCCAAGGACAGATGATAGTCTGGTTAGACCTCAGTCATGTGACTAGTGCAGTCATGGGGTGGGGGGTGGTGGTAAATTCAGCACCACTGAAAGTGAGGGAGGGAGGAGTGGCTCCCTACAACAAAAGCAAGTGCCATTACCGGAATAAAATTCCGAGTGACATAACAAAAAATGTGCATCACCAAATCTAAGGGAAGAAGGAGTTTGAAGAATAAAAGAGGCATCGACAATATAGAATGCTACTGAGCAGTTAAATAAGAATAGGATTTTGACACTGGTGATGTCAGCGCTGACCTTTGCCAGGCTATGATGGAGTGGCAGGTACAGGTGTGAGGCAGCAGTTGGTTAAGATTTTAATGTGGGAAAAAGAAAGATGTCTTGGAGATAGTCAATGTAGTGAATGTGTCTAGTCACTTGACTATGAATGGGATGACAGACAAAGAAGGGTAGCTAGAGGGAGATTTAGCATCAGGAGAGGGTCTACTTATTTATTTGTTTAAACCATGGAAGAGACTTGAACTTGTTTATACGCTGATAAGGTCAACATAGGACTTGGACATGAAGTAGAGAAAAGACTTGCAATGATGATATCCACAATGGAAGGATGAATAACGGCCCCCAAAATATGACCCCATTCTAATCTTCAGTACCTATAAATATATTACCTTATGTGTAAAAGAGATTTTGCAGATGTGATTAAATGAAGGATGGTGTGGCGGGGAGATTATCCTGGACTATCCAGATGAGGCTGATATAATCAAGAGGTCGTATAAGAGAGAGGTTGGAGGTCAGAGAAAAGAGAAGATGCTACACTACTGGCTTTGAAGATGAAGGAAAGGAGCCATGAGCCAAAGAATGCAGACAATCTCTAGAATCTGGAAAAGTCAAGGGAAGAGATTCCCTGAGAAACTCCAGAAGGAATGCAGGCCTGTGGAACTATTTTTAGATTTCTGGACTCCAGGACTGTAAGATAACAAATCTGTGTTGTTTTAAGCCACTAAGTTTGTGACAATTTGTTATAGCAGCCATAAGAAACTAATACGGTCATAGAAGTGAATTTCTGAAATTTAGGAATGCAATTTTCGTGTACACATTTTAAATATAATGGCTTCTTCTTTTGCTGGGAACTCAGACAGGTTTAGACATGTTTCTAGCGACAGTATAGGGCAAGCACTTACACTGTATGGTCAAGTTCAAATATATTATGTAACAGTGTCCTCAAACATACAGCACATACATGTGATTCACTAAGAGATTTGCGAGTTTTGTTCTTTCTAATCTTCCAAATTTAAATGAAGTTCCAAGGACTCTGCCAGAACATTATAGAACTGAGCAGACTTCTGTCTTTTTATACACAGACACTCACCTAAGAATAGTTAGATATTTTTGAAGTAAAAAATAAGATCAGCCTGATAAGGTGAGCGGGGCTACCATATTTAAAATTAGGCGTAACATCACCAAAGTTCAGGGAAAGCTGATTGAGTTGATCTTTTATTACTGGTAACCATAGAGGTATTTCTATTGTGAGAACATCCTTTCATGAAGCAGAAAGAAGATTGTCTTGTTGCCTCTTTTAATATCAGAGCTTAGACTGTCTTGTATCATTTTCTTGTTTTGAGGGTCACTTTTCAACACAGGAGTACAGCTGTATGAGAGCCCTCCTTCTCTGGAAACATGAAAAATAGCGCAACTTCTTATTATATCTCAGTTTCATTACAGGACAATTTTACCTTCCCCAGGCTGTGTGAGTCACAAATGTCCAATCACCATGTGCAGCAGAGGTAGCAGAGCTAAGAGCCAGCCTCTCCTTCAACTGGAAAATTTGCAGATAAATGTTTATTTTATGAGGATGCTTCCTCTTCCCTATTGGGTTTATAGCATATATCTAATGCTGGCTGAATTGCAGCACTAAAGGCAATATCCAGAAACCACTGACATTTCCTGATTTTTATTATTTACTGTGGGTACATGCATCGTATTCTTTGCTTGCATCCACATTTCATATATAATTGCCCCATTGTAAATTCCTAAGCCACCAAATGGCCATACATTTAAATTGTGTACCTCTCACTCCCAAAGAAGATTATGTGGAAGTGTTCACTGTTAGAGCCAGGGGACTCAAGAATAGCCTGGAAAGACTCTGTGACAAGTGTCTCCAATCCAAATAAGAAACCGTGACACCACTGTTATTGCTCCTGTAACACATATGATCGGTCCTGTTAGAGGGGCTCTCATAATCTTGCAGTTTAGGGATTGTGCCTGAAGGTTCCCCCTTACCCCATCTCCCAAAAATAGTGGCTGGCATTATCACCAATGTGTAGTAATAATGGTTTCCATGGTTTGAATGAGTACTGTGTGCCAAGATCCATACACAAGTTATCTCTTTGTTGTCCTCACCACAATACTGTGAGGTGGATATTATTAAACCCACTTTACAGATGATGAAATGCTAAAAGTGCTTATGCAAGATGCTGCTCATAGAAGTACACTTCTATGAGCAGCATCTTGCATAAGGCCATAAAGCTAACCCAGGAACTAGGATTGAATATCAGTCAACCAGAACTTTTCACCCTGACGCTACGTATTAAGAGCACAGAATAAATAATGAAGGGGTGGCTAACTTCTTGAAATCCACCTATATGACTTTTAAAATAGGAATAAATGTTACACATGAAAAATAGTAGAATGATTCAATGTTGGAGCGTTGAGTCTGTTAATAGTTTCTTAACATACAAAATTTAAACAATCCAGAGCTAAAGGTTGCCTTGTTGAGGGGCGATTCAATCTTTGCCATATTTTTACAGCAGTCCTGTGCAATGTCTTTTCTGGAGAAGAGGGTTGGAAAAAGCTGGATGGGAGCAGGCAGAAGGGCTGTGGGTTTGGCGCCAAGTGTTTGACCCCTTACTAAACTTCCTAAAGTGGGGACTTCAAGACCTTTCTCCTCCAGCAAGTGATCAAGCTGAAAGGATGACAGGGCTGGCTTCAAGGGCATGTAACCAGTGCAGTCGCATAGGACCCCACATTTGCATGGGGTCCCCACCCTTGGCATTTAATGCTCTGTGATTACCGTTTTGAAATTCTTAATAATTTTATCCTTGAATTTGTGTTTTGTAAGTGAAGTCTGATGACAGTGGTGCATAAGCTGGGGCTTCCAGCCTTATCTCACAATCAGGTTAGTCTACCCCAGACTGAGTCTTGGCTCCTGGCCCTTCTACCCTGGGGTGAGGTTTGGTGCAGATATGAGAGAATCAGGGTACAGAGTAGACCCTGTGTGCTAAATTATGGGCAGCCTCCGGGTGCCTGTGAAGATGTACCCTTGCCTTCTGTAGTATTATTATGACCAAGAGAATGTGAGGTTAAAGAAGAAATTAAGAAAATACTATGATAGCTCGAGAGAGACTACAGAAGGAAGGCAAAAGCGTTTTACCTGGTTTTTGTTCAAGAGGGTTCAAATTTTCATTTTGTACTGGGCCCAACAAATTATGTAGCTATCCCTGAAGGATGATTCAGATCTTTTAGGGGTAGGGGGAACCCTAGAAGATGGGATTGCCACAAGATGGAAGGAGATAGTATCCACAAATCACCACTGGAAGGCTGCCCACCAGACTGTGTGTAAGAAATACACATATGTTGGCTTAAGTCATTGAGAATTTGGGGTTGTTAGTTATAGAAATAGTGTTAATTAAACCAATGAATAATATTTTCAACAAAATGCATTTTTCTTACACAGGGTCTACAAGCTACAGCCCTCAAGCCAAATTGGGCCACCACGTGATTTTGTAAATAAAGTTTTCTTAGGAACACAGCCGCATCCATTTGTTCGTGAATTATCCATGGCTGCTTGTACACTGCAGTGGCAGAGTTGGATAGTGTGACAGAGACAATATGTCACATAAACCCTAAGATAGTTCCTATCTGGTCCTTTATATAACATGTTTGCACACTGCTGGTTGAATGAATAACGGAAGGAGTGGTTTCCCTGATTTTCATCAAATGTCTTTATGCTGACTTGAATGAGGCTTTTTAAGATAAAAAATGATATATTCTGGCAATATACTTTGGATTCTTACTCTTTCCCCATTTCTACTGCCAGGGCAAGTTGTTTTACAAAGACATGTAAGATTAAATCCAAGAACATTGTTGCTATTGTGCAATTGATCAAGATGATAACAACAATAATACTAATAATTAAAATAACTTATAAAGATTTATTGAGCTATATACAACCAATGGCTTAAATATTATATTTGCATTATCTTATTTAATCTCACAACATCTCATGAGGTAGGAATTGTCATTCCATTTTATTGATAAGTGAAGCTGAGAAAGGTTAATGACTTGCGTAACGTCACTTGAGCAGGTGAAGAGGCTGGGTTGATGTAATGCCCGTGAGTCCTGGAAGGCCAGTGTAGCATTGCTAGCTCAATGTCAGGAGAGGACACAGTGCCTAACATAATTTCTACAGAATCCCTGTGAGCATCTCTTCTTGAGCCACTAAAGACTGATTTTTCATCTTGTAAATGAATAAAAAAGATTTTAAACCCCCGAAGACATAGACAACAGGTAAGACAACAGAACCTTTTGAGAATGTAAGCAATTCTTTAAGACAGGAAGCAAATGAACATGTAGAAACAAATTTAGTAGCATGGAGGAAACAGAAATCTAACTATCCTTAGGAGAGGAAGTGAAAAGAAGAAACCTACTAGTATCACCAGTTCCCAGAAAGGAATTGGAGATACCAGGTGTCTCTAAAGGTGGGGGTTAAAAGTGGGACTGAAAAATACTAGGAGTGGTTGTAAAAGGATCAGTTAGCTCCCCCAGATTCACTCCCTCACCCCAGCTACCAGGTGGCTACCCTTTTTGTACCCAATCAGGAGACATTTAACCAGAGAAGCTCAGTTCTCAGCAATATAGAAACAGTGGAGTTGATGAAGGAAGGAGTTGAAAACAGAGAGGCCAAATAAATATATATTCAATATATATTGAAGGTGAGAATAGCAATATCTTCCAAAGTTTGTTTACAGAATCCTGGTTATAAGAATTATATCCTCCAAGAATGATAATAAAGGATTTCTCTTTGGGGAAACAGAACCTCTCAAGAATAAAACCATATAGACACAGATGTTAGAGGGTCACCCAATATCACTCCTAGTAACTTTACAGTGAAATCCACAAACCATCAAGCTGGCCTATGAATGTATAGCTTTTTAGTGCTTGACTCTTAAATATGAAGAGAGAGGCAAAAATTAGCAGATCTTTGAGCAAATTCTCTAAATTATAGAAAGAGATCAAAACAAAGAAGCAGATTAAAAGGGCATTTAAAGGAAATTAAAAAAATATAGGGAGCAAAATAAAAAACTGTAAACAATTTCCTCAAATAAATAAAAGAAGAGCATGATGCTACATATATATATATATATATATATATATATATATAAATATAAAGAAAACCAGAAAGAGCTCTTGGACATTAAAAATAAATTAGCACAACATGAAAAAAATCAATAGAAAAGTTGAAGATAAAGTTAAGAAAATCTCCCGAGAATAAAAGCAAACGTGAATCAAGAGTTTGGAGATAAAGTTCAGGAAGTTCCCCAAGAATTAAAACAAAATGTAAACTAGTAGGTTCAACTTTTTGTCAATAGGAGTTCTAGAATGAGAGAAGAGAAATGGAGGGAAAGAAATTATGAAAGAAATAATGATGAACATTTCCAGGAATTGAAAGACATATGTGTACTTATTAAAAGAGTCAACTGAATGCCTATCTCAGAAAGTGTGATAAAATAGACAGGAAGGCACATTATTGTAGAGCTTCATAACACTGAAGATTAAGAGGATCAAGAATGAGAATGGAATTGGACTTCACACTGGCAACATAGTAGGCTAGAAAAAGCAGAGTAACACAATTCAAAGAGAAAATGATTTCCAACCTGTAAGATCTCAAAGAATGTGCTTCATATGCGTCTTTTTTCAGGAAGCTACTGAAGATGTATCCATAAAAACGAGAGATTAAATCAAGAATGAGGAAGCTGCGGAATCCAGGTAAGTAAGAATCCAACCCAGGAGACAGGGACAAACGGAATTCCCAGGATAGTACTTGTACAGTAGGCCTAGATATCAATTGGTCTAGAAAAGGAAGATGGAGGGGAGCTTGGGAAGGAATGTCATAGTAGCATTTTTCGTAATAACTCAGACTGAAAACAACTCAAATGACCATTACCAGTAGAAAAGATAAATAAACATTAGTGGTATTTATTTATACTTGTGGTATAATTATGCAACAATATAGCAATATAACAACAAAATAAAACAATGAAAATGAATAGGCTATGGCTGCATGCAACAATGTGGATGAATCTGTTGGGTGAAAAAAATCATATACAAAAGAGCACTTAATGTGTGATTTCACATTTATAAACTCAAAGCCAGGCAAAGTCAACCTATGGTAATAGAAGTGAGAACAGTGGGTACTTTTTTGGGGGCAGGGTTCCTGACAGGGAGATCAAGGGAGACTTATGGTGGGCAGGAAAGGGGGGCTGATAATATTCTGGTCTTTGATCTGAATGATGGCCACATATGTGTGTTCACTTTATAAAAATCCATTGATTATGATTTGTAAATTTTTCTCTGCATATGTAATTCTTACAATTAAAAATTGTGCTTTGATAAAGGAAGACACAAAAGCATGCTTACAATATGATTCCAATTTTGTTGAAAAAAATTTCAACATTAAAAAATAATGTAAAGATTTATAGTAGAACTTTGATAATGTTTACCTCTTGGATATACAATATTTGAATGAGTTTTGTTTTTAATGAATTTACATACCTTTCTCAATTCTCTATAATCCATATTTATTAATTTATTAATCAGAAAAAGTTGGAACTTTAAAATAACAACATTGAGATAGTCTTTTTTCCTTGCTTATCATATTGCCAAAGATTAAAAGGAAAAGAGCATGAGGAAAGTGTGACCTCATACTCTGTTGGTAGAAGTTATAAACTGAGACACTTATGATTATTAAAATGTGTCCACCATTATACCTAGTCAATTTCATCCCTAATAATTTATCTCAAGATGACAACTAGACAAACAGGTAAAGATCTTTATGAAAGGATGTTAATTTTAGCTGTTCATAAGAGTTAAAACAGAAACTATTGAAGTGTCCATTAAAATGAGATTAGTTCAATAAATTTTGATATACATACTCAGAATGGAATGCTATACAATCATTGGAAATGAGCACTTGAATCTACATTTATTAACATGGAATGCATTTTGGTTATAGGACATGTAAAGTTTGATCACATTTTAATAATTATGATAAATATGTGTATATGTATGTATTGATATAGAACAATAATGGTTACATCTGGATGGTGAAATTGTATGATTTTTACTTTTTCTTCTTTCTTTTTCGTATGTTTGATTTCTCTTTCACAACTGTATTAGTCTGCTTGGGCTGCTAAAACAAAATAACATAGACTGCGTGGCTTAAACAGCAGGCATTTATCTCTCACAGTTCTGGAGGCTGAGAAATCCAAGATCGAGGTGCCGGCAGATTTGGTTCTTGATCGGGGCCCTCTTCCTGGCTTGGAGACAGCCACCTTCTCACTGTGTCCTCACATCAAGGAGAGAGAGGGAGAGAGCACACTCTGGCCTCTCTTCCTCTTCTTATAAAGATGCTAATCTCATCATGGGGACCCCATCCTCATGACCTCATTTAAACCTAACTACCTCTCAAAGGCCCCATCACTAAACACCGTCACATTCTGGGTTAGGGCTTTGACATGAATTTTGGGAGACACAAGCGTTCAGTCCATAACAAACAGCGTGCATAACTTTTATAATGAGAAGACATCACAAAGCTATTTTCATTTTTGGAAGAACAAAACTAGGTAAGAGAGAGTGAAGGATTAGATGTGCCAGAGAACAGCCATATTTTATTTTGATTTCCTTTTACACTTGAATTCCTGTCAATATTTGGTGTGATTTTAAGGTAGATTTGTCCTATAGTAATCACATAGGAAAAAAGAAATGTCTTGAAGAAAACCTTGTATTCCTTACCTATTTTTACTCTTATCTAATATGTTGGCCTTGGAGTGAGGACACCACAGGTAGGTGTAAGTCACAGCTTGGCTGCTCATTAGCTGTGTGATAATGTTGGTGTAGTCACATAGCTCCTCTGAGCCCGATTTCTTTCAGTCCATAAAATTTGGATACTAACACTTTTCCTACTCCTATTCTCTAAGAGGTTGAGAAAACGTAAGCTGTGTGAGGTCAAGCCTTGCCAGTCTTACTCAATGCTGAATCCACTTTCCCACTCCCCTGATCTAGAACAGTCCCTGGCACAGAGTAGAAGCTCGATAGATACTGTTGAGTGAATGAATGAATGAATGATCAAGTGCAGTTGTTTAGGTGTTGATTATGTAGTCACTAAAAATGATCACTCAGATTTATATTTGTTAACATGAAACGAGTTTGCGTTATAGAATTGCATGTATTGTATGATCACTAACATTTCCTTTTAGTGTGTAGAAATTATTAAAATATTCAAAATTGTGCTTGAAGTGCTGGAGGAAAAGTCCAAGGATTTATAGGATGTGTATTAGTAAAGCTATGATCTTCCAAAAATGGAAAGTTGTGAGTATTTCAAATCAAATTTTGTGCTGGGTTTTGTTACTATATAAATGGAAAAAACAATATTTTCTTGCAAAAATGACTCATCCACAAAAATAGTGGTATGGTGGGATATAAAATAATTTTATGGATAGCAGTAAATCTTTGTGGAATAAGATCCTAATCTTTTTATGAAAACATGGGACATGCTTCTAGATGCTGATTAGCTCTATGCTGAAACTACAGAGAATGTAAGCATTCTAGTCATCTATTCTAATTAAAATTTAAATTGAAATCTGGGTTCTAATGAAGAGAAGCTTAGTGCTGGTCCTGTGGGAACTCTTCAGAGGGTAAGAGGAAAAATGCACAAAAGCAAAAAGAGATTTCATGCAGACATTTTCTTCCCATGTGTTTTATTTGAACATAAAATTTATTTTTATATAGAAATATGTTTTTCCTTTATGGAAGCCAAACACTGTCCTTTTGACATGGACATTCTTAAAACTGTGTCATATCCAAATAGCTCAGACCTAACTATGTCATTGTGGACGCATTGGCATTATCCCTCTGATGCCATATCTCTGGGAAATTAGATGACAGCTCAGCTCTATCCAAGAATTGAATTCATTACTACCGAGTTTGGACATATGACCTGGCTCAGACAGGACTCAATATCAAAGGTTACTGCTGTGTTGGAAAAAAATGTTGGGTTGCTAAAGGGATAATAAAGAAAGAATAAAGCTTAAAACTCTATAAAAATCTTATTGGGAAACTTTCAAAATTAACTCTGGATGTCAAATTATTTTATGGTGTCCCTTTAAGAGCTATTTGTTAAACACCACAACAAGCACAGACCCAGAGAACACATTCAAAGAGATAACTTCCTCAAAACATTGACAAGAAATAAACATACAAAATAAAGACATTTCAAAGGAAAGGTGTCAAAATGGTGATTTCTTACTAAGTGCGTTACTGTCATAAACAACGTAAACATAGGAAATGGTAAAATTGAAAAATCCCTATAGTATTTTAAAAGACATAGTCACACCACTTCAAAAAGACGTGATTTCAACAAGACATTTGAATCAAATTCATCCATTTTTTTGAAGCTTGAACTGCTAAAACATGACACTCTAAGCGTGTCATCCTTCTGTCTTATAGTATATTTCCTGCTATATTTCTCCACATTTATTCTTTTGGGTTAATTGGGGAAGTGAAATTAATTCTCTATACAGAATTCCTTCTCAGTCAAGAACAAAGGCATTTCACCTACAGGAAAATATCTAAGGCAGAAGCAGTTCTAGAGAGCCAATAAGCACGGCGTTAGGGCATCTTTCCCTGGCTGTGAGCGTTCCACAGATGAGAGTTAGCAACTGTCTGTCGGACACTGTGAGTGGCAGGTTGCATGCCAGAGAGAAAGCTCGCAGCCAATCTGTTGTAACAATATGCAGCCTCTCCTGAACCTCCCTCGGTTACTATGCAGGGAGGGGGCTGGGAGGGGAACATTGCCACCGCAACACTTAAAGGAGGAGCACACTGGAAAAACAGCACACAAAGTAACAGGGGCAGATCTGACATGGACTACCAGCAGAGTTTGATTAAAATGGACCTAAATTGTAATTTTTCCTCCCCTATTTAACTGTAAGACACAGTCAATGTTGCTTAATGTCAATGCTGTTAATGAAGTTGTCAGGCTTGTCACTTTCATTGAATACCAACTTTCCTAAGAAACTGGTGCTACAATTACCTCCAGCTCCATACAATTAAATTCATCAAAGCATGCCCAGGCTTCCGACGGTGCCAGATCTTTGAAGAATTTCCCTATGGCTTTGGACTCTGCTCCATCAGAACAACTCAACATGCCCAGTGAAAGACAGAAACTTAAAACAATCATAAGGGCAAAAAAATTCGTTTAGGATTTTGTCCTCCGAAGAGGGCCAACTGGAAATTGGAGAATTCCACTTTCCATGAGGAGAACCAGCCTCATTCTCAGGCTTTGTGGCACTTTTTGAGGCACTCCAGGACTCTGTGTATCTCTAGTATCTTTTTTCCCCATCCTGCCACAAGTAGAAGAAAATTCCACCATTTTTTTTCTGTGATCCATTCTTTTCTTTATCCTCTCAGTCAAGAAATATTATTTTTGTAATGTTGACATTAATTAATAAAAGTTAATAAAAAATTAATATTAAGAAATATAATTTCTGTATTAATATTGGATTAAGCATTGTAGGTGATAAAAAGAAGAGTAGATCTTCAAGAACTGGAAATTCTAATAGGGTAGAAAGACGTGCATAAATAGCTCACATCCAAGGTACAAAGTGGTAAACACTGCAAGGAAGATAAAGTATTACGGGCCGGAATTCAGGTGGGAAGATAAGAGAAAGTTTGAGGCTGAAGTTGCCTCTGAACTAGGCTTTCAAGAATAGATGACATTTGAATATCGGGAGTATTTGCTGAACTCTCTCCCTGGAACTCTCTGATCTTCACATGGCTGGCTTCTTCTTGATATTTAGTTTGAGATCAAACGTCATCCACTTGGAAATATCTTTCCCTGAACACCCAATGAAATGACACCCCCCCACACACTCACTTTCCACCACATCACCCTGTTTTATTATCTTTATAGCATTTACTGCTCTCTGAAATTCTTGTGTTTATTTATTTACTCTTTTCACTCAGTAGAAGAAAAGCTCCAAGAGAGTAGACACTTTGTTCTACTGGATTCATGCTGTATTGCCAGGGCCTAGAAAAGTGACTGGCCTACAGCAGATGCTCAAAAAATGTAAATGAATGAACTGAAAGAAAGAGAGGAGGGAAAGAAGACTCCAGGTATAGGGAAGAATATAAGACACGGTGAGGAGGCTGGAGCATGTGGATGTACATAGGAATCAGTGAAACAGGTATAAGATCATGGCAGAAAATACAGTCCAAGAAGTAGAGTGAGGAGGAGGTTGGGAATGGCAAATGCTGGTTTAAGGAATTTGGACTCTTTTCTATCATAAGTGGGCAGCCACAGATTTTAGAATAGGAAAGTCACTCAAAAGCAGCATTGGAAAAGCTTAGACTTTCAGCTGCGTCCACAGTAAAGGGGCAGAGACTGAAGTCTGGAAGAATCGTTAGAGAACTATTTAAGAGTTTAAGTGGAAGAAATTAAATTCATTTCTTTAGGGAAAGAATATGGAATGATGATTAATCCTCAACACCTGTGTGAATTAGCGTCTCCAATCTCTCTTGCAAGAATTAAGTCCAAACTATTCAAGGAACAGTATTCAGTAAGAAAAGACATGTGAAGGGGACAAGGATAAAGGGAGGAAGGAAGGATGATTTTAGAACCTTTATTTCCAAGGAGAACAGAGCTGGTTGGAAAGGCCTTGCTTACGCTGAGAAACATCTAGACCCTAGGGCCTGCAGGGAGCCTGAGACGCTCTACTGCTAGACCATACACTCTAAAACCTGGTTCTCACATTCTGGTGGCTCTTTAAGAAGAGCTGAATATGCAGCAGACTGCGGGGCCTGGAGCCTAATCAACAGGGTTCAAATTCTGGCTCCACTCAGTTGTCGGCCCTTAGACAAGTTATCTAAATGCTCTATGCCTCAGTTTCCTCATTTGTAAAATTGTGGTGATAATAGTAGTGGCAATGACATAGAACTTTTGTGAGAACGGATGAGCTAAAATATATAAAGTGCTCAGAGGACTACCTGGCACAAAGAAAACATTCAGGAAAACTTGACTATTACTATTAATGTTACCCTCACTGTTGTCGCTCCTCAATGCGTTCATAGTGTCTAGCATAGTACTCCATACATACTCACTATTGCTCATTAATATTAATAAAAAAAGTATGGCTTTCATCTATGTTCTGGGGTGATAAGGAAACATCCTAGTAAATCATGTATTTGTCAGGCTGGATAATGTCAGGAGTCTGTTCTGGACAGGGGAATCGCTTCAACAATTTTCCTGTGAGGTTACCAGGTCACGTTCTTTCCCACAGGTGACACAGTTCACAAGCCCATGTGTACATTATTATCATCATTATCACTACCATCCTAGTTATCGTGGATTGAACACTCACTGGGTACCAAATATTTCTGTTTGATCCAAACAGTTAATAAGCACATAACGTGTGCCAGACACTGTTCTAGGGCCTAGGAATGTAACAGTGAGCAAAACTGATTGCTTATCCTCAAGGAGTTAACACTTAACAAATGTGGTTTCATTTAATCTTCCCAAAGTGAGCATGCATTATCACTTCCGTTTTATTGATGAGAAGTTTGAGGCACAGCATAGCTATTAACATGGGAAAAATCATACAACTATTAGGCGGTCAATGTGGGATATCACTCCAGGACTAACTTCAAAGTGTATGTTCTTTCCAATAAGTTACGTAGCTTCCTCAACATCTTGAATCTATAAAGTAACAAGTATTCTTTTGTAAACGCCTATAGCTTATGTTGAGTAAAAGCTCCTTTATTTGAAGTTCTGTCAAATTGACATTTCTGAGAAAGATAAATTATAAAACTGGGCTAAAGGGTTGATCTAGTTAGAATTCCAATAAAACGTTTCTAGATATCTCTTAGCAAATATTTTTATCAATGTACAAGCATTTAGGTATTATTGAAGATGAAAGTGGTCTCCAGTTGTTTTTGGTTATGATGAAAAGTGAAGAAGCATAAACAAAAAAGAAAGAGACCATACTGGTTCATGTAACTCAACCACGGGGGGGGGGGGGGGGGGGCTGGATAGATTCAGGTGTGTCTGGATCCAGGTGCTCAGAGAATATAATCAGGTCTTATCTTGTCCTGTCTCTTTACTTGGCTCTACTTTCTTCCCTATTGACTTCACTCTCAGGCAGGAAACTCTTCTTGTGCTTGACTTCTCCTTTCAGCTTGTAATCTCATAGAAAGGAGAACCTCTTTTCTTATGATTCTGGTCAAGCTCCTGGGGAAGACTCTGTTAGAACCAGCTTGGGTTATGTGTCCACCAGGTCTAGAGGGGAGGTGGCACTTTGATGCCAGGTCATGCACATACCTGAACTTGATGGGCCGAGCTGGATTTTTATGGAATGCTAGAGATCTAAACATCTCCCAGAAAAAGGGATGGGGGAACAGCATGGATAGAGTATAGTTAGGTAGTTCAAAGCAACACAAGACAGAGAGCAATCAGAAAGTGACAGAGTCCAAGGAAATTCACCAAAAGAAAACCACAGTTAATCACTGAAATAAAAGATTAATGTGGTCACTCTGGTAATTTCATTATTTTGCCAGGTTTAAATTACTCATCTGAAATTTAAAACTGGAAAATTTATGTGAGATTAACATTTCACTGGAGTCATAAATAAACGCTGGAAATAACCCTTCAAATGTAAACATATGCTTCATCTGGGTTAATTCACAAAACAGTTGCACTAAGAGAGTATTTTTCTTTGCAAGTTGCTATAAACTTACAGCCTTGCAAATTTTCAATCTTCCCCAAAGCAAATCCTCTTCTTGTATAAATTTATGATTGAATTGAAGAAAGCATCTAGGTGCTCAATTTTATGCAGCCTCTAGGCTCATGCTTTTTCTTTTCATTTCCCTGTTTTTCCATTTCCCTCTCTATATGTTTTTCCCGGTCTCTTCCAACCTTCTCTCCTGCCTTGTGCCAAAGCCTCTGTCAAGAGCATTTGACCTGCCATCATGCAGATAAGGATCGCATAGAACAGAGCTAAAGAGTTGCCCTAGAAAGATTTCCAATAAAAAGCCATATCAAGGTACGATTTTGCTAAAGAACTGATACCTGTCCTGATGACAAATTTTGTTCACATGTGGAGGAGACAAGAAAGAAAAATTAGTACTTTCTTAACACTTCAGATGCACTTAACACTGTGTGAGGTACACTTGTCTATATTTTCCTACTGAAGTCGCACTCTTCTTGCTTTCAGGAGCCAGTCATCATCACCATTGTGTGGACAAGCAAACTGGTCTAGAAAGGGCTAAATAGCTGAGCTCAAGTCACCCAGAAAGAAACAGCCAAAACTTGAACCGTCTGCCTGATTCCAGAACCTTTGCGTTTGCTAAGTCTAATTACTGACCACGTGATTTTTTATGTCCTGATACCATGTTCTATCCATTCTTCCTCCTATGTAGTTCTTTAATTTCCACTTCAATTTCATCCATAGTAGTCTACTTTAAGCTATCATCAGCTTCCTCCTGGGCTACAGCAATAGCCTCTTAAATAATCTGCTTGAGTCCTCTCTTGCTCTCATCCATTCCATTCTCCACTTTGCTTAATGAACATTCTAAATGCAGATCTTTTTAGGCCATTCACTTTCTTTAAAACCCTTAAAAGGTTCCCAGCAACCTCATGGTCAAGTCCAAAGTCTTTAACATGATCTGACCCTCACCTACATCTTTAGCTCCATAGTGCATTCCCCTCATTTTATGTTCCAGCCACACTGAATTTTTTCCAGGTCCTCAATTATGACATGCTCGTTTGCCCACCAGTCTTTTTGCTTGCTTTTGCTCTACCACCCACCATTTTCTCTTTACCTTACTGGCTCCTATTATCCTTCAGGACATGTTTTAAACGTCACTGCTTCTGGGGAGCTTTTCCTGACCTCCTAGTCTAGGTTAGATTCTGCTTAGCACCATGGTTCCCTTGGCATCACACATCTTTCTAGTTGGAATATTTATCACACCTCAGACTGCACACTCAGGGAGAGCGGGCACCATGGCAGTCTTGCCCACCAGTGACTCCCTAATACTTTGTGTGGTGTTAGACACTCTGCAATAGGCTCCCATTTTGTATTTGCTAACTGGTCAATTGATTGAGGTTGTGCTCCTTGCCTGTGAGTCTCCCTGGGTCTCTCTGAGTAGATGGGAAGTATATATCTATCTACATGTATATATGAAACAGTTACACAGAAACGATGTTATCAAATGGTATGCACTGTGGTATAGTCACAAAATGCTAATGAATAATGAAGAGCTGTATACCATAGTCAAATAGCTCACACCATTACCTATGCAGTCTTCTGGTAAAAGAGTGTTTGTTTAGATTATATGACATATGTTATTCTATGCCATGTACTGAGGATATAAAGAAACCATTCCTCCAGGATCTATCTACTTAGGGATGTAGGACACACACACAAAACAGTTAAGCAGAAGGGGAAATATTATATTAATTGCCTTAAAAGGCCAGAGCAGAGGAAGATCAATGCTGGTTGGCATGTCAGGGAGTCCAGATGAAAGAGAAGGGTCCTGATGGATAGTTACAATTGGAAAATCAGAAGGGAGTGGGGAAGGCATTCTGGGTAAGGAAAGAGCATGATCAACGGCAGAGTTTGAGGTAGGAGGTGAGTTAGCTGGAGTGAAGGGTTTGAGTGGGGAAGTTAGAGACAGGATTAGGCAGGTTGGCAGGTGTGTGATTTTGTAGAGCCATGAAGCCAAACTGAAGGGTTTGCACTTTATGCTATAGAAGGCAGTTAGGAATTTTCTTGATATGCATATGACATGAAAATATTATTTTAGGAATATGGAATCTCTCCTAGGTCTTTCAGAAAGGCCTAAGTGTTTCTTGTTCTATGTTCCTACTAATGCTAACGATCATTTTATAATTGTTGGGTGCACAGTCTTACCTCCCACTAGACTGTACCTTCCTTGAGTAAGGAAGGATGCCATTTTGTTTCATATCCCCAGTGTCTGGCATATGGTCTGGTACATAGTTGGCATACGATACATACTTGTTGAGTGACTAACTGATGAAATGAATTAGTTAATCAATCACTTAGGCATCAAGGGGTAATATGATTTGAAATTAGAAAAGAAGAGGGACCAGAGGTCAGTTAGTTAATGACAACAGACTAGGCAGGATGGAGTAGATGCTTGGAGTACCTGTGGGCACTGATGTTAGAGATGTGTAGAAGAACTGAATGTACCATACTTGGTAACATATGGACTGCAAAGGTTAGATGAGGAAAAGAGGTAGAAAGCAGATGTAAAATGCTGAGAACCTGCAACAGGTGGAAATGAGAAATCAAAAGGAAGAAAAGATGACGAGCTTTCTTTGAAGCATATTGAGTTTATAGTAGCCCCAAATGGAGATCCAACAAGGCAGCTAGCGAAACAGGACAAGATCTTGACTGAGAAGTCAGGGTCAGAGTTAACCATTCAAATACAAGCTTTTGAACAGAATGAGAAACAGCTTCTAATGATTCTTATTTGGGTCCTTATCAAAATCACAGAATAATCAAAGCAGTGTTATATAATCTTTATGTCACAGAAGAAGATATATAAAAAAACTCCATGACATAATGTTAAATAGAATCTACTGAAAAGTTTATATTCCAAATATTGATTTTTTGCCTACAGCCATTAGGATTATAAGAGATCTTGGTTTGGTTTTACTTATCTGAATTCCTAAAATTCTCTAAAAAACTATGAATACTTCTCAAGCAGTTATAATGAATCCTGATACTATTATAAAATTGTTAAAGGGATAATTTAGTATATGTTCTGTGTTTTCTGAAATTGCTGTATCCATTAGGGCAAGATTCCAATATTGGGGCCACATATATACATACAACAACAAAACCACCTACTTGTGAAATGTGAAGATGAAAAACACATGCCAAGCTATCCATCCTTTATGACCATTAAGCTCCTTTACTTTACAATATTATTTTCAATTACATCCTCAAGTGGCACTTTTATTTCATAATTTAAAATAGCACACTGGATAATATATATATACCTGAGAGCAGCTTTACTACATCATAGTCAATGGAAATAAATCCTGCCCCTTTCCACTCTGGTGTACTTAGCTTGCGAATCTCCGTTAACTACATGGAGGCGTTATGCATAGGAGAAGTGGCATTTGTTTTTTTATTACCACTTGGTTGGAGCTCACTCAGGCTTTCCCTGCATACTGGTTTCAGCTTACAATATGTAAAATGGAATCTTTCCAAATCACATCCTCTCTCTGCTTCAGTGTGGGTTTGCCTGTTGCTCACCCTGCAATTTCTCCTTGATTTCCAAATACCCTCCCATTGGCCCCTGGTAGAGCGGCTCTGGAGAACAGCAATCTCCCATCAGTTTAGCAAACAGCTGGATTTCCTGGGCAGACCTTTTGGTTGTGAGCAACTGCGTGAACTCCGGTGACTCACACGCTCATAATTATGTGCACACAGGGGCTCTCCATCCTGCATTTGTGTTTTCATCTCCTGTAGTGTTTAAGTCATAAAGAGAGGACTTTTCCCCATTTTCTAAACCCAAAGCAACCTGCTTGAGGCAGCCTGTGCAAGTCCTTTTGTGGGTTTCTGTTTTCTCTGTCCCCGCTGATCCCTCTGGCTTTCAACCAAGGTTTAACTACAAGACTCGCATTGGAGTCCTTAAAGAAGAAAGGTTTCCAGCAGGAGTACACTATACTAATAAATGAAACCCAACCTTTTAAAAATTACACTGTCAGAGAAACCCATTAGGCTGTAAAAGAGTTGAAGTAAACATAAGATTTTAATATCTACTGCTGCTTAGATTTTTCTGAACTGAAAAATCCCCAGTGAGCACTTAAAACTTCATTACTCCACTGAAAGGTTGTGAAAGGCTATTTAAAGGTTTTCAATTTTGTTGAAGTCTAGAGGTTATTACAGCTGGAAAGAATACAAACCCTAATATTACAAGGAATGAAAGGAATGAAATTTATGTTCTCATCTTCCCTGCAGTTTAATCCAGGTCTATTAGATTCATTGGTACAAATTAGGGCAAGTTGAAAACTTTTCTACAGGTTCGATGAAAAATAATATGTGGACATTATGAAAAGTATTGCTGTCTGCATCACACTCAAAGAAATGCTTTATCTCCCAGTTCTCTGGTCAGAAGTTATTTCAAGATCAGCCTCTGCTTAAAGCCCCTTAAACAGTTTCAAAACTTAAAATAAAAACTTAGAGCAAAGCTGTGAATTCTACCCAAAAAGCCAACATATGAAATTAGATCTTCAACTCAAACTCACAAAATCTTCGTGGTTATATTCTTTTTCTGTGACTTTTTTTTAAGTATCCTTATTTTTTTTAATGGAAGGAATTTGTGTCTTAATTTCCTTTTATTTTGCCAAACTTGGTATTGATATTATTTAACCAAGTGGTATTAGATGCTTTGGACATCCCTCATTCTTATTTCAAAGACCCTCTTGACTCTCTCCAGTCAGTCTCTATACTGTGGAGTGGCTTTGAGCTTAACATAACGTTATTATCTATATGTCCTTCCATCCATTCATCCACCTACCCATCTAGCTATCCAACAAACATGTCTGGCACTGCGCCGGTTGCTGGCGAGTCATGAAAAGCTTGCCCACTATTGTGAGGTGGACAAGTTAACAAATTGTAGCATAGAATGGAATGATGAGTGCTGTGCTGGAGATGTGTCCAGGGAGCTGTGAGCTCTCAGAGGGAGAACCCAGCCTTACTGCCTGATAGGAAGTTTTATTTGAGGAGGAGAGATTTGAGGGGCATTTCAAAGGATGTGTCAGAGAGCGAATGGGACAAAGGGAACATCAGAAAGGAAATTTTATACTTAGAAAGGAAACATGGTATACAAAAGCACAACATCTAATTCAGGTTCAGTATGGGTTGGTGTGGAGGCTTGGCATGAGATGAATCTGGAAACGTGGTCTGGGATGAATGGTGAAAGACTCTTGTTAAGAGGTGGATTTGATTTGGCTAGGAAATTTTATGATTTTTTTTCTAATTGTAAAAGTAGTGATGCAAACTTATTGTAAAAAAATTGAAAATTTAGAGGAGTATAAAGGAAAAAATTTTTAAAAAATCATTCATAATCCCATCATGCAGTGGAAATTATGGCTAATATTTTGGTGTATTTCTTTCCAGTCTTTTTTTTTTCCTTCTTCTCCCAAAACCACCCAGTACATTGCTGTATGGTCTAGTTGTAGATCCTTCTGGCTCTGCTATGTGAGATGCCTCCTCAGCATGGCTTGATTAGTGGTGCTAGGTCCGCACTCAAGATCCGAACCAGTGAAACCCTGGGCCACCAAAGTGGAGCGAGCAAACTTAACCGCTTGGCCTAGGGGCCGGCCCCTTCAGTCTTTCTACTATGCTTTAAAAATACTTCTTTTTGGTATAGTTGAAATCAAATCATACACAGAATTCGATATATTGCTTTTTTTCAAATAACATTATAACTAATACATAATCATATATTATCCCTTCTTCATAATCATAATTTCAATGCTTGCATCATAACCTACGACACTGAACGAAACCACCCCAGACTTGATGGATTTTTTAAAAAGTTTTTGATGCGATAAACAATGCTATGATGACCATGTTCAGCATAAATGTTTTTTTAACTTTTGGATTATTTTCCTAAGTTTTATTTACCAGATAATGTGTCTGAGGTGCTTAGCACAGTGGTTGGTTCGAACATTAGCAATTACTATTGTCAGAAATGGAACCAGTGGGTACAAAAGTAAGAATACTTTTAGTGTTCATGATACATATTATTAATTTTTTTCAAAAGTATTTTAATGATTTATTCTCCTACAAGAAATAATAGGAGAGTCCCTCTTTCACTGCATCTTCATCCACAGTAAATATTATCACAAAACCAGCTTTGCTGGTTTGATAGTGAAACAGCAGGTCATTGTTTTAGTTTATATTTCTTTTAGTATCAGTGATGCTAAATATTAATTCAATGTTTATTGACTTTTTGCATTTCCTCTTCTGTCTTCAAGCTCTTTGACCGTTGTTTGTAAAGGATTTGGAAAGCCCTGCTGGAGCACTGGGACTTTATCCAATTGGCAAAGGGGAGTCACTGAAGCTTTGAAAGTTTTTGCAGTTGCACAAAAACGACCATCCCAGCAATATCATTCATTGTTCTTTGATTATTAGCTCCACAATAACACTATTCATATATGGTTTTAAGAGGCATGATGATAATAATAGTAATAGCTGCTATTTATTACATGGCCACTAAATATCAGCATTTTCTAGGTATTTCCAATATTATTTCAATTCATCGTCACAATACTAAAAGGCAGGTATTATAATCTCTGCTCCATAGCTGGAAGTTTAGGAGTGCCGGTTACTCACCTTCCCTCACTCCCGATTCTGTCCGCTAGAGAGCTAACATGAGGAACGCACTATCCTGTAATAAAATTTCCAGACAACTCTAAGGATATATCTGGGATTTGCCATATGACATATTTAAAGGCTGAACTCTAACATATCTAAAATCTGAACAGTTTGCACTCTGTATATAACGGCACAAATGGATTTCAAAAACACTATCATTATCAAACCTATTTCATAAAGAGAGATGATTTAATGGATGACTTTTTTGGAAATTCTTAATAAAGTCATTAGGTAACGGGACTGTTTAAGTGTGGGGAGTCTCTACCATTTCCCCAAGAAATTTCGCCTCAGTTTTAAAAGAGATTTTGTGGTATATATCCAATTTTAAGAAAGACTGGACCTTATCTAAATGAAGCATTGCCAAAAAAAAAAAAAAAAAAAAAGGAAGGGTGGAGCTCACAATACTGGCTTTGAATTATGGTTCATTCTTCAGCATCATTTTTTCATTCAAAAATATTTGTTGGTTCCTATGAGAGGTTATAAATTGGATATTACTGTAAACTTGGCCTCATAGAGAAGGAGATAAATAGAAAAAATCCAACAAACTCTTTTCAAATTTTGAATTGTAGTAAGTACTTTCAAGGAAAACTACAGAAAAAGCTAAACTAGTAGTAAAGACAATACTGAGGAAGGGGTGTTGAGCCTAGTTTCGAAGGATGAGTTAGAAGTAGGCTGGGAGAAGGTGTTCAGGGAGACGGCCTGAGGCAGAAAAGAACATGGAGGGTTTGAGGACCTGAAAAGACCAGTGAGGTTGGAACCCAGATTAGGTAGTGAATGAAAAAAAAATATATCATGCAAGACACTGTGGGATGTTAACATTTCTGGATTGTATCCTAAACGTGCAATGAGATTTGCATGATTTTTCTTTTTAGAAGAGGAGTGAAGAATGGCTCCACCAATAGGTATACATGTAGGTGAAAGGAGTGGTATTTGGCAGGAAATGAGAAAGAAATCAACTATAAAGGGCTTTTTTTTAATGCTGTGATCATACTTTCCAAAAATAATGGGGACCCGTGGTTTAAGAAAGAATTTTTTTGCCTGCTCCTGCAGGAATGAGAGTCCAACTGGCAGATGTTCATATTTCTGGGAAATTATAATGTTATAAAGAGACAATAGGCAGGATATTTTTAAATTGGGTCTGTCAGGAAAATAGTATTTCTCTGATAACTTTATGGGTAGCAGGCTAGAGGCTCTGTACTAGATTCTGCTGGCCAGTGGGAGACAGTGGAGGTTTGTAAGCAGCAAAATCACATGATCTGATGTTTTCTAGCAAGCTGACTGGAGGCACTGAGAGAATTAGATTTCAGAGGACTGAGACTGCTATTAGGAGATTATTTTAGGCATAAAGGCAAGAGAGGATGAGATTTGGCTAAGACACTGGCAGGGTTTCATTTACATGTTCCTGAGATAATGTGTACTCTTCTCAGACGTGGTCATGAATGTCTGGGAAAATGTTACCATTTCTGTATGGTAAGGACACACGATCTACAAAGAATCTAAATCAATGCTCTTTTTCCAAGAAGCTGGGTGGCATACGGATCACTGTTATCAGTCAATTTTTATACCATTTATTAGTTGTGTCAGAAAATGTAAATCAAGCACAAATTACCTATACCAATGCACACTGGAGTCATAATTGTTTACCTGAAACAAGGAGCAGGAGAGATGCTATTACCGCATCTGCACAACCAAACCCAAATTTCTCATCAGCAACAGCTTCTGTAGGACTGCCAAATACTCTTCAGTTTTTGACAGGGCAGACTTCAAGTGTGGGTGGTCTGCCACAGCACTGATGGGTAGACGGGGAGTATCTGACAAGGAGAGCAACATGTCTGGAGGGCTGATGTCTGGAACACCAAGCTCACTGATTCTCTCATCCGCTGGCTCTGGCGTGGCATTTCCTCTATGGTCCTCTGAGAACGGGAACGTATCTGATGGGGAAAATCACTGGGTTGAGTCTCCAGCACATAAAGGCAATGAGTTAATAAGATTGCTTTTCTTTCTTGTTTTGGAGACAGTGAATATCGTGGCCATATTGGCAGGGTAAAGGGAAATTGGTAGAGAGGAAAAAGGACATTGAAATAAAATAACTGATACAGAGTAAACAAGAAGTAAGAATTTTGAAAAAAAACAAAGCTGTTAGCTCATCCATCGTTTTGACTAGGTCTGGTACTGGTAACTAAATCAGTGTGTACTATATATATTACCGCTCAGATCATCTCAGATTTAGAAAGGATATTAAACAACATGTTGTCCAACCCTCATCCCTCATCTATAGCATTAGTATTATAACACTACTATAATATTCCTTACACGTGACCATGTACTTTTTCCTTGAACACTACAAATGGTATGTGTCCCTTGACTTCCCAAGGCAATCTGTTCCCATTGAGGCCAAGACTGAAATTTCATTAAGTTGTTCCTATGCGGAGACCAGATCTGTGTTCTTGAAACTTTCTTTTGATTTCCGGACCCGTGTTTTGTTCATTTATTCATATTTGTATTTTCTTCTTTTTTCTCTTCCTCCTTCCATCCTTCCTTCAAAAAAATAAGAAGCATTGGGCACATAATGAGTCTAATCTTTCTTTACATGCGGTTCAAGTACTGAAGACCTATTCTCATGACCCCTCTAAGTCCTTTCAAGAGTTAAACTCCTTGTTTTATTTTCCAATCCCAATAAAATTACTTTTAGTTTTATATTATAAATGCAATCCACTTGTTGTGTCCATATTTCACACCAGGGTGGCAGATAATTTAAAAGCATTCAGTGGGGAAATATTCATTTCAACCCAAACAAGATATAACACAGCTCTTGCGAGTTTCCTTTGCCTCTAAGTATTTGATTTTGCTCCATAGGTGACAGGAAATTCCTTGTTTTGACAACTTCTAACAGAAAATGACTACACTTCAGTTGACAGCTATTGGAATCCCAATTATAAATTGTTCTTTTAATCACACTACGTTTTTGCCTTATTCAGTTTATCTGGTTCTCAGGGATATTAGTATAATAAAACAAGTAACTATGCTGTTTGTATAGATTTTCTATTATCAGAATGTTAACTTTAAAGGCACCAATCAAATTAATGGTGTTATGACTAGGATGTTCTCTGCTGTATTGCTAATCACATAAAATGTCCCTCTCCCAAACTTTCTGGCCCTAAAAGTATATGCATACTCAAACTTTCTCCTTAGGTGCCTACACAAATCAAATGCTTGGGGTGCCTTTTACAATGTCAAATGCTTGACTCTAAGGCCTGAGTCAACTTGATCTAGTACATGCAGAAATCCTACTAACAGCAAACGTGTTCTTACTTTGAAATTAAATGCCAATCATATGCCAAACTAATCGTCTGCCAATGCCAAACATATAAAATGAAGTTCCAGTTCCCTCAACTTCCTGGCCACTGATCTTCTCACTTAGCTTTCATTATATATAACTGTTCTTAAATTTTATGATTCATTTGCTTTGATTGTACATGTTCTCGCAGCTCATTTTCTCTCCCTTTAACAACAGAAGGCCTACCTCTCACTGAAAGCCAATTCACTAAATAACATCTCTTTCCTCCTTCAAAACTCACTTCATCCTATGACTTTTCTAGTCTGAACTTGACCCTGTCCAGAGGCTGGTGAATTAAGGACTATTGCCAGAGGCAAAAATGGAAAAAAAATGATGAATTAATGGTAACCCAAACATCTCATAAATTTGGAATGACTTTATATATAACCTCTTTTTCTTTTGGCCAGGGATTGTCTATGGAGGCCATGTGTATTGGTCACAGCCAGTGAGACACAGAGTAAAGTCAGGTAGGAGCTGTCTAAGAGAGCTATGCTCCCAGTAAGAAGCTGGAGCATGAAAAGAGGACCCTTTTTTTTGTGCCTCTTTCCCTTTCTTTCATACTTGTGGTGCTACAGTGTAAGGATGTGAAGCTTGACCATCCCTTAACCATAACGGAAGCTATTGCAAACATACTGTTTATGGCACGAGAGAAAGGCAGAAAGATCCTACTTCCTAATGACATCATAAAGATGCTGTATCTGCTAGTTCTTGCTGAGTAACAAACCACTCCCAAAATTAGTTGCTTAAAACAATAACCATTCGTTTAGCTCAGGATTCTATAGGTGGCGATTTGGGTTGGGCTCAGCTGGGTGTATCTTCTGAACTCAGCTGGTCTGACTCATGCATCTTTGGTTAGCTACCAGGTTGGTTGGTTAGTGTGCAGAGGTGAGGAGAGTGCACAGTTGGGATGGCCCCTTTCTACTCCACATGGTCTCTCATCCTCTGGTAAGTTAGTCCAGGCTTGTTCATGAGTGGTTAGTTAGAATTCAAGAGTAAAAGTGGAAGTGTACAAAGTCTCTTGAAATTCTAGGCTTGAAACTTGTCCAACATTGCTTCTATTAGCTCAAGAAAGATGCAAGGCAGTCCAGACTCAAGGGATGGAAAATAACTCAGCCTTTTGATGGAAGGGGCTACAAAGAATTGTGGCCATTTTTTCCATCTGCCACAAATACCAAAACAACCCTGGGACCACCTAACTTTGGTTTTCTTGCTATGTAACCAATGCATATCTTCATGGTTTAACTATGAAGCAACTTTTCTGTTACTTTCTGCCAACATATTTTAACTGATCCAACCTGCCCTCTAGCATTCCAGCAACTGACCCTCAAGCTGAGCAAGTAGCCTTCATTTTAGACAAAATTACAAGTTAAACTCTTTAATTTCAGAACAAAAACACCCCGTGTGCTGCTTCGAGTGCTAGTACACTGAGAAAGTTATCCTCCTTTCAATGAACACCACAGAAAATCTGCATTTCTGGGGCTTGTGAGAGATTTCCCCTTTGTCTTCCACACAGCTCCTGTCACAGATGAGCTGAGACAATCGCCATCCCACAGGGATTTCCTGCTAAACCTTCTTCCTCTAGAATCTCTAAGCCTAATATATTCTTCCTTGCTTTCCAGGTAGCTGTTTGCCTGTTGGTCTTCCCCATTAGATAGGAAGGTGCAAGATGACCAAGACTGTTGTATTCATTCTTCTCTATCACTCCCTCTTTCTGGTGCATCTTCCCATCTTCAGCACCTCCCACTCTGCCTGGCATGTAGCAGGTACTCAGAGTTTTGTTGAACTGAATAAGAGGAAAAATGCTGATAATGTCATATAAAAGATTCTACCCACTAGAGAGTCATTTGGCTTAACATTCATTACCCGTAAAATTCAAGGATGGTCAAAAGGGACTCTAAGTAATTTATATCTCATTTTGAGTTTTTTAACCATGTTTGCAGCTTCTGTAAACTTTACGCTTTAATATTTGTCTTACAGGCTTGTGCTGGACACACTTTATTCTGGAGCACCTGATAATATGTCTGAGTCACCTTGCCTTGACCTCGTACTTCCCTCGTCACCTCCCCACTTTCTTCTCCAGAGAAGTCTTCTTCCTGGGCACATCTTTTTCAAATATAAGCCAACTCATTCAGAAGTCCATACCTCCAACCGCATTCCTTATTGGGCATTCTCACTCTGAGCCACTATCTACCTTCCCTAATCACCCAGGGGCAGCCACCAGATAACCAAGGACAGACTGTGCCTTTGCTTCAGAGCCCACTGAATTTGCTCAAATTAGTTAATCATAAGCCTTTTTACCCTGACTCATCCTTTCTTTCCCACAACAAAGGCTCTTGCCCACAATTCCCCCCTCTCTGCTTAGTATCCTATCTTGGTGCCACCCCTTGTGGCTTCCCATGCTGTGATATGCATTCCCTCTCTTGGGAGCTGTGAGTATAATACACTATCTTTTCAATGACAGTCATCTCTTGATCTGTTGGCCTCACAATACCTAAATAATAATAAAACCTATTAAAACACAGTTGATTGTTACATATCTGGCCAGTGTCCAGCCAGAGTCTGAAGTAAAGAAATAAATGTTTTCTTTCTTCTTTAGGGGCACTGGAGATACAGAAAAGTTTAAGGAAAATAGAATTTACAGGCTGTTAGAAGAAGAAGGAAAACCAATATTCGTCAGCAAAATGAGGAGCTAGATAAAAGCTCTAGGCACTTGGAGTGAGGGGCATGGAAACACAAGACAGAACAGAAAGGGAAAGGAGAAAATATAAAGCAGTTCTGACTATTTTGTCATTGTGTCTTAAAATACTTGAATATATGAAGTGGGCTTGGGAGGAACTTGTTTTCTTCGTTTCTGCTTCTTGACGTTAAAAAACTCCCACAGGTGATTCTCATATGCAGCCAAGGTTGAGAACCACTGTACTAGAGGCTTCCTATTCAAAGTGGGGTCCTTGTACCAGCAGCACCGGGAACACCTGGGAGATGTGGTGTCCTGTGGCCAGCTTGTACAGGCTTGAAAGAGCCAGTTGTACACATCTCTTTCCAACTCCACATTCACTGACATCATGTTGATAACTTGAAATAGGCCATGGTGGGAGTATTTACACCATGGGAATTGGCAGATGCCCTTCTGACCCCTGGCCCCAGAGCCAGTTGTTAAATATCTACCAACACACCACTGCTTAGGGGCTTGTTAGAAACGCAGCATCTCCAGCTCTATCCCAAATCTACTGAATCAAAATCAACATTTGAACGAGAACCCCAGGCGATTTGTATGCATATTAAAGTAAGAGAAGCATGGTAAAGTCCCAACTCTTCACACGGCATTTAAGGCTCTTCAAAATGCAGCTGCATATCCTTCTACTACCCGTCTCCTGCCACATTGTCTCCTTCTACTAAAAGCCCTCAGAGAATCTGAGATCCTCACACAGCCGCTTGTTTTCCCCTTTGCCTGGAAAACCTATTTCTATCCTTCTTTGCTTTCACTGCTAAAATCAAATATCATCTCTTCCAACTGTGCAGGCAGAAATAATCACTTGGGTTTTTTTGCTCCCTAACTTGTCACGTAGAGTTCTCTTAGGGCAATTCTTTTATTTTATGGTCATATTGCATTTACAAATGGGTTTCCATGACTTGCAAGTTTCCCCAACGGCAGGCTCCATTAAGTCATCTCTGCTCCCTGCAAACCAGCACACAGTAGGTGCTCAGTAAATATTTTTTAACTCTATAAATTGCTTTATTGAGGAGATTTACTCCCAAAGTTCTGAAAATCTGGTCAGTTTTGACAACATATGCAGGTAGGACCAATGTGAAAATGTCAGGAACAGGCCTAAATGACACAAAAAAAGGGGGGAGTTCTTTTCTGCTACAATCTGTGCCTGAGTACTTAGGAATAACTGAAAATTAAAGGCTATTGCTGCTCGTTCTGTTGAATAATACATCTGCAAACTGGAAAACTGCATGTCTATTTTATTTACCAGCACAAATGCCCATTTGCTCACACACATAGCTGTTTGCAAGCAAATTTTGTTCCCATGCAAAACAAATGTAAATTTGGCATTAAACAAGTGCCAATTATTTCCTGAATGTGAAAGGGAAAAGAAGGGTGATTTAACAGATAGAGGCTCTGGACTAAGAGGCAGAGAAGGCGGCCTTGCTCAGCTGTACGGGGCTTTTTCATCACCAGGAGCGAATGTTTAATCTGCTTAATTGGGTGGGCATTCACCGCCGCCAAGTAGGGACCCAGTGTTCCATGTCAGTTTCCTTCTCGACGAGATGGCTGCTATGACCTTCGGCGGTCTCCTCTGCTTGCTGCTGGAAAATAGGAAGCTAATTTGGGCTTGTTCTCATGTTTCTTTCATGCGGTGGAGAGAATTCATTTGATAAGGCCCATGTCAGTTTTTATTGTGAGGCCTGATTACTGTGATTAATTTTAATACTACTAGTAACCATTTATTAAGGCCCCACTAGGTGCCAGGCACAGCTCTGTGGGGCTTCAAGCTCCCTGTCTCACTGGAAGCTTTAACCCTCACCATAACCCTGTAAGTGAGGCTGTATTGGCCCCATCTTGTGGATCAGGAAACTGAGGCTCAGGTTCAAGTGCCGTAGTGGTGATGGGCACAGGCAGAATTGCACATCAGGTCTATTTGCTCTAACTAACCCCCGACCACCCACCCCTCTTCTTTCCACAGTGCCACAGTCCCTCATTTTAATAAAAACTACTTAATTTCCTTCTCACGGCTTGACCACATCAGTAACTGTTCTGGAGAACTTTCCTCCTTTCCTCTGGCTGCCTTAGGGGAAAGAAGCAAAATCCACTTCTCTGGCACTTCTACCTGCCTTCATCCTCACCTTCTGCTCCTTCTTCATGCACCACTGTGCCTGGAAGTTGGGGTCTTCTGGGCTCCCACTCTGCTTCCCAAAGCAAACCTGCAGCCCCCTCCACTCTGGACATGATCTGTCTCCTCCTGGAATCTCCAGCTTGCACTCAGTGTTTACACAAACCACTCTCCCCACCTCCCTGCCCCTGCCACACACACGTACACGTAATGCCTGTCCCAGTCGCATACTCCAAGCATTCCAGGTGACAATAACTAATGTGATGGACTATTTCCTGCTCAAGTCCTAATGAGTTTCAAATGGCTTCCTTTTAGTTCTATAAATAGTTACACATTCAACAAAAATGCAGTGAGTAATGGGTGTCAGGTACAGTTACAGGCTCTGGATATTCAGCAGCCAACAACAGTCAGTCCCTGCCTTCATGGAGCTTACCTGGGTACCTACTATCCACCTGGCTCTGTTCCGGGATCTGAAGCTACAAATATAACCAAGGCTTAGCATTTGCACTTGGGAGTTCACAAACAAGCTCGTAGTTTGGAAGCTTATAGTTTAACCTTCACAAGAAAGAAATAATAATAGTGTTAACTGAGCATTTATTATGCATAAGACACTTTCCTAAGCCCTTTTTAGATATTATCTTATCAAAATTTCACAACCTATCCCAAGGCATAGCCACTAGAATTATCCTAATTTTGTAAAAGAGGAAACTTTTGACAGAAGTAAAGTAACTTGTCTAGAGTTATACAGATAGTGAAGGGCGGAGATAAGATAAACAAAAGGAAATCTGAATTCAGAGTTGAAGCTCCTTGTGTCACTAAGAATCTCTCTCAAAAAAAAATATCTTAATGTGGAAAACCTTTCATGAGTAAAGATGTCCACTGTAGATAACTTTATAAGAGCAGGATGTTGAAGATCACCAACATGTATAACCACAGGAGAATGGTAACTAAATGCCTGGTACATTCAAATCTTGAAGAATCTCAATGATCATTTGGAAGCTCAGCAACAACTACCTCATTTTGCCCAATGCAGCATCTGCAGGTACCTGGTAAGTCTCTTCAAGGCAGAGTAGTGCTGGATACCCAGATTTTTATAATATTTTTTTGCTCTTGCTTTTGCTCTTTCTGTAGTATCAGCTGTTTTTACATTCTTATTTTTTTCTCCTAGGAAACATTCCCATGGATATGTAAACTGTATATAATTTGAGATGTTCAAAACACAAAGCTGAACATATTGGTGGCATTGTAAATCTTGAAATCACAAGAAACCAGCTAAGATGCCAGAACAAGATAGTTCCTGGGACCTTTCCTCCATTTAGTTACATGGGTTTCCATGGTAACGGAAAGGAAAATGAGCAGGAAAGAGACCACAGAGGACTCTAGCATTGGGGTTTACATGGTCTTGGTGAAAGTTTCTTTGGGTCAAGCTTGAACTGGACATTGCTTACTACCAATCACCTGAGATTACTCCAGCCAGTCTCTTGTATATTATCCCACAGATAGTGAAGAAAAAGAAAAGAGGAGGAAAAAGTGAGATTCGTGCCAGTAATACCATAAAATGGAATATGATGGGTCTTTTAACAACATTATTATGGCAAATGTAATAAAATAGTAAATTTCTTCAGACATAAATTAAGGTGAAAAAATAGAATAAAAATTGTATAGGACAAGTTGAAGGCCAAATTTGTGCTTAATTTCTGCCAAGTTTATCAGATTTTAGAATATATATATTATACATTGTTCTGATCAATAACTTGATTCACGTTTTCTAACCTGTCTTTTCTTTGCCTGCTTTTCCAACTTTGTTATATATTTTTGTGTCTGAAAATGACTTAAAATCTATTTTAAAGAAAAGTAAGGCATATATAAATTGAAATATCATTTTCATATCTTTTACTTCCTCTCTTACATTCTTTGACCTATTCTAGCTTTAGTCATTTCCCTCAGTAGAAGTTCTGCTTTCTCAGGTCTGAAGATTACTTTTTTGTCAGACAGTAAACAATTAGGAGTTGAGAGAAAGAAAATGCTTAAATTACTTACGTTTCGTGTCAAGCTCCAGAGGAAGTCTAAGCAGGGGAAAGGGCGGTGTGAGAGAGCTGATAGCACGAAATGGGCAGAAGCCAGAGAGGTGACAGAGTGTCTGAATTCTAAGAGCAAGGACCAATTAGCCAGAAACTGGCTGGGGGCTAGAGTCAGAGGTCAAGAGAGAAATTGCAGAATTGAGAGTCAAGTAGCCACATTAAGTAAAGAGTAAAAAATAATGTGAATTCTAAAGACTAAGACCCTGAGAGTCATTGAGAATGTGCTAGAAAGGCAAATGCAAGATTTTCTGGGGTTCATTATGGCTGCAACTGTATTTAGCTTACAATTTCCATTCACCACAGAGGTCCCCCTTTTCCTGTTTCTTGGGGCCTCATGTGTAGCTGGTAGCAACACGCAGCTGGGCTTATTCCATTGTGACTGTGATTTCTCCCTTTTGTCCTCCTGTGGTTTGCATAGATCCATCCTTCACAGCATTTTAACTTTTGGCCGGCTTAGATCACACATTATGGAAGTATACTCTTTGTGGAGTCAGTCCCGTGCCTCAAGGTTTTCAGGGAAAGAGGCTGGAGTATCTAGTAATGGACCGATTCTTTCAAATGGGATCCAAGTTGGGTCTTTGTCTCTCCCTTCCCCCTGTGGATGGCATATGAAAGCATACTTTGAAAAGGAGCATTTTTCATCTCCAAACTGGCCCCAAGCAATTTCTGTGAAATGGTTGTCATTTCACAACAAATGGGCCCAGGATCACTCACAATATTAATAAAATCATTATGCAAAGTCGTTTCTTTCCAAGTAAACTGATAATTTTCTCTTTTCTTTTAAACATCAAAAAGAATCAGTTCCTGCTACTGATTTTAAAACATACCACCCACCATGTCTTTCTTGGACATTCTAGCAGCTTATGTATTTTAGTATCTGATGAAAATGTCTAGCATCTATATTTGTTTATTCATTCATTTGTTCATTCATTTATTCATACACCCAAGGGATACCATTTAGAGGTCTCTTAGGCAGTGCCAAAATCCTGAGCCTGTGATTCTAGGACTCATCTTTTATATACACCTGTAGATATCATGGCAACTTGGCTTTAGAGAAACTTTTTTCAGATACACTGCCTGCTACGTTGGCATTTCTCCAAGCTGTGGTAATTGCTTTCCATCTCTATCGCTTTTCCAACACTGCTCTTGTTGAGGTCATTACAGCTCCCCAATTGCCAAATCTAAGGCTTCTTTTCAAACATCATCCAACTTGACTCTTCTGGAGCATTTAAAACTTTCAACCATATTCTCCTTGTTTGAATTATTTTTCTTTGGCGTTTAGAAGAATATTCCTTCCTGGCTCTCTTCCTAACTTTTAGATACCTCCTTCTCGATCACCTTTGCCAACTCCTTTTTCTGCATTACATTTATCAAATAACCTACTGAGTTTACAACTACTCTTATTCCTATTTTGCATACGAGAGAATTGAGATCTAGCCTAAGGTCACACAGTTTCTTAGTTTGAATCCCGATCAATCTGACTCACGTGTCTGCACTGATATGTAGTCTGTTGTTTCTCCAATTAGATTGAATCAGATCATAAGGAATCTTGGAGACCAGTCTAATGAAAATGATAATATTAATAATAACTTTTATGTAGTCCTTCCATTGTGCCAGACACAATACCAATGCTTCACATTTACTAAACTCTTTAATCCTTAAAGAATCCTATGAGGTAAGTATTGTTAACCCATTTTATAAGTGAGAAAATCAGGGAACAATTTCTTAAGAATGCTAGGCAATTGGGCTTTATTCTGTTGGCAATTAGAAGTTCAAAAATATCCTTCAGAAGGGAGGTGACCTGACCTTGTCCAATTTCTATAGAATATAAATTCTAAGAGTGTGTAGGATAGATTGAAGGGATTATTTTTGTACATAGGACTCTGTCAGTAGCCTGTTAAGGATAGTCTAGATTAAAATGATGAAGGCCTGAGTTATGGTTTTTGGCAAGAACAATGGAGGGCCAGGAATGTCTGAAGACGTTCATCGGACATCACCATCAAAGTTTGGTGACTGGCTGGATGTGGGTGGTGGGAAGCAAAGGAATAGTAGTGTTGAGGGTCTTTGCATGGGAGACTTTATAAACAGTGTGTTTGTTTGGCTACATTCTCAAATTTGGGTATTTCACTTTTCAGACTGGCCTGGTGCCCTATTAGTCTTAATTAACTGGGTTCATCTGGAGAAGCAGTTCCCCTGCCAGTATGCCACCGTGGCCTCGGCTGCTTTCTCCAGCTGACACTTGCTGCACTGCCACCTTTTCCCTGCAGCCCAATTCTGACCCAGGAGAGAGTGTTTAGGCTGCTGGCTCAGTGGCCACTCCACTATTGCTGTTCAGTGACATGGCAACACTCTTCCCCTTCCGTCAGGCACCAGCTGCTGCCTTGCAGGGAAAATAAGAACTTAAAACCATTCTTGGCTGCATCTTCAGCTCCTTCGCAGCATTCAACTCATAGACTTTTATATCTAACCCCACCCTCCCCACCGAACGAGCACTTTCTTGACTGATACAACAAGATCGCAAATATTAGCTTCTGGCAAGCAAAACTCTTCTAATGAATTCCTCTTTTTGCCTTTTGAGATGGGTATCCTATTTTGGAAGTTAACAAATATGTATTGAGTGTCCATTAGACCATGCCAGACTTATGTGAAATGCTGTGAATACAAAGATGAATAAGGCATATTTTGATCTTAAGGGTCACAGGCTGTTGAGAGAATCAAGGACTAAAGCAATGATTAAGATAGAGTATGATAAGTGGAACAGCGGGAAGTACAGGATGATGGGAGCACAGAGAAGCGAGGCACTGTGAATAGCTGACGTTAGTTGAAAAGAGGAGGGACAGTCAAGAAAAGCTTCCCAAAGCACCTAAGCATCCAACAGGAGGCCTCCATGACAAGAAAAAGTTGCTTGGCTAAAAGCATAAGTGGAATGGGTGGGCAGGGGCGTTAGGGTAAAAGAACTGATATTCAGAATCAGGAGATAGTGCTGCTAGTTCAGGGACCAAAAAGCAGTTCTGTATGTCTACACTACAGAGTACAGGTGGCTGAGGATGGGGAGGTGGAGATGAGGCTGGAGGGAGAGAAAAGAGTTAAATAATTAATAGTCTTGAATGTCATGATTTGGAGTTTGGAATTTATCTAGAAGATAGTAGGAAGACCTTAACAGGTTTAAGCAGGGTGTGACGTGGTCAGAGCTGCTTTTTAGAAGTTCTTCTGCTGCGATGTGTAGGTTAGATTGGAAGATTCAAGGTGTGGACAGGGAGTTCCGAGGCTGTGGGAGCCAGCCAAGTAAGAGCTATGGAGAATTACACAAAGGAATTAAAATTGGGAAGAGCACGGAGGGAGCAGATTCAAGGGATTTATAAGAAGGTGGATTAGAGGAGATTTTGTGATTGACCGGATGGGAGGGAGAAAAGGAGAACAACAGTGTTTCTAGGTTATTTCTTGGGCAATAGAGCTTGATCTTCTCTTTGAAAATGAGTTCCATGAAATATACTCAATCACATTGCCACATTATCTCCTAAGAAACAAAATTTAATTTCCCTTGAACTCCTTGTTTTAGAGTCTTTTTTTAAGTATAATTGACACAGAATATTATATTAGTTTCAGATGTACAATATAGTGATTTGATATTTTTATGCACTATAAAATGATCACCATGCTAAGCCTAGTTACTATCTGTCACCATACAATGTTATTACAATATTATTGACTGTATTTCCTATGCTGTACATTACGTCTGCATGACTTATTGATTTTATAACTGGAAGTTTTTACCTCTTGATCCTCTTCACCTATTTTGCTTATCCCCTCATGCCCATCCCCTCTGGCAACCACAGTCTTGAAGTTTCTTTTTGAACTATTGTCTTCCAATAATATTAAGCACGCTTTTGAACCCTGAAGGAGGTTCTGTCATTGGCAAAAATCAAGCATCTTTGGTTGTTATGGAGTTTTAATGGGTTTTTATGGATTATCAGTGGCCACAGGAGCTCTTCTCCCTTACAATTCAGGAAACTCTTCAATATACAGTGCTTTGAAAAGCACAGTGTCCCCCTTGGGAGTAGATTATGTTGGTTTTGACACATCTTTACGGTGAAAAGAAATAATTCTAAGAGACTGCTAAATCTTATTTCCAGCAGGATACCCATCAGCTAACTGGATAATCAGTCAGTATCCTTTCTTTTTTTCCTCAATTGAAATGTCATCCACTCCTCAGATTCCTGAAGTCCTCAGGGACCTGAAGTCCCACCACATCCATGGAGCCAAAACCAGCAACACCAGCAGCCTTTGGTTTCTTCTCGTTTCTTTTAGTGTCAGTCCCATCCATTTTGACCAATTGTTTCATTAATTCAAGCATTTATTGGGCCCCTACCATGTGTCAGGCACTGGTATAGTCCTTGGGAATACAGCAGGCAATAGAACAAAGTGCCTGTACTCATGGAGCTTACATTTGGTGGAAGAAGGAAGACAGTGTGCAAGTAAACAAATGAGCCAGATAATTTCAGAGACTGAAATGGTATGAAGAAAATTAAAAAAGAAAATTATTGGGGCTGGAGAAGGCTGGGTGATTTAGATTGGTCAATAAGCAAGATCTTATCAAGTCTTGAGTGATCAGAAATAGAAGCAAGTCATGCTATACCTTAGAGGTAGTGCTTTCTAGGCAGAAGTCCTCAGAAAGGGACAAGTTTGGCTTGTCCAGTGCAGATGAATGCTCCGGTGTGTCCAGAGCATAATTTATATCTAGTTGACTTATTTTATTCTCTGCTTTTCCATATTTGCACTCTGTGGGTTTCCAGGCTAATTGGATTATTTGCATACATATTGTTTCTTGCTAAAATCTCACACTCCTCGAGGGCAAGGGCATATCATACACGTCATCTGTTTTCCCCACAACTTCTAGCACAATTCTAGGAACAGTATTAGGTGCTCAATAAATTCTTGCTAAATTCGATTGAATTTGCAGTAATAGGATTGTTTTTCATAATATGAAGAGTGTACAAAAGAAATATCTACTAAACAATACAATGACATTATAACAAAGGTTCAAAAACAGACTATAAATTGCTCCACAAAGACTTGAAGGATACTCTTTCATTTTAGTGATTGTTGTCTGAGTTTAGGAAGTCATTTTCCGTGATAGCTGTCCACATTTTAAGAGAGAGGAATCTGCCAGAATATGCTTTCGTAATTAAAAATAATTCCATTTGCTGCTGAAAGACAAGAGCAGGGAAGAAAAGAAAATTTATTTTCTGTATTGAACACCTAATTCTCTGGGACCAAAGCAGGGAGAGCGGCAGGTCCTAGAACTCTGAGTCCGAGAGGGAGTTGATGAGAGCCGGTGAATCTGAACAATAGGCAGGAGGAGAGGAGACACTGGTGAATGAGTGGATCCAAGGCCACAGGTGCTGCTAAACCAAGGTAGCTGAGTCAGAGACAGAATAAAAAATAACAGGAGAGCAGGAGGATGAGGAATGTGGTTAGATGCAAAACAGCCAGGTCTGGATGCCCAGAAGATCATCTTGGAAGTAGACTACTGGATGCACAATTCGAATCCCAGCACCATTTTTATCTGCATCCTTTGGCACACTCAAGGGTGCACATTCTGCCCAGAACAGCTCACAGTGTGATGCATTATTTCATGTCCTTGTCCAGGCTGATGAGGTACTACATTTCTCTGTTTCGAGGATCTTTATGGCTATGACCCCACTGCCACAGTGACACCTAGGAGGGTAGCATCATTTCAAACTGCTCCGTCTCTACAATCATGATCTTGAAGTTTCCCCTTCCTTCATCTACCTCTTCTTTCCTTCACTTCTTTAGCCCAGTCTTTCACCCTTATTATCCCCCTTCATTCATTAATTCGATAAATATTTAAACAGCCTACTATATAGATCAGATACTGTTCTGGGTGCTGAGAATACAGTGGCACAACAGACAAAGTCCTTTCCGTGAAAGACAAGAACAGACAGTGTGGAAAGAGCAATGCATATAAACAGATAAAAGACCTTTACAGAAGAAAGGAAGCTCTACTTCACTCACAATCAGAGATGCAAATAATACACCGAGACATCATTTTTCATCCTTCAGATTGGCAAAAAATTCACTGTTGGCACAAAATTGCTGGGAAACAACATTTTTACCGTGGCTGTTGGAGCGTAAATTGGCACGATCCATATGGGGGGCGGAATTTGGCATTATCTATCAAAATTATAAGTGTATATAGCTGTCGAACCACTTTGGGGATTTAGTCTATAGCTATATTTGCACACAGATAAAACAATGTATGTACGAATTTGTTTATTTAATAGAAAAAAGTAGAAAACACTCAGATGGCCAATAAACTATGGTATAGCTGTATAATGGGATACTATGTAGCTATAAATCAAACAATCCAAGAACTCTAATTCTCCAAAACAAAAGTAAAATGAGGACTTGCTCTTTGCACTGGGGGAAAGTCTGCAATGGAAGAGTAAGGATACCAATGGTGTGTTTTTTATATGCCCTTTTCTGCAAGAAAAAAAGAAGAAAGCTAAGAACATATATTCATATTTGCTTATATTTGCATGGGTAACATGGAAAGATACACAAGAATTTAATAAATGTAGCTATCTTCCAGAGAAGGGTAGCTGAATGGATGGGGAACTGCAAGACTTTCCAATGTACATTAAAATTATTTGATTTTTGAAGCATATGAAAGGATTTCTTAATCAAAGATATTGTGAAGTCTTATGGTCTAGTGGGAGAGACAAAAAATAGAAACAATAAGTATACAACATGGTGTCTAATAATGATCATTACGAAGATTGAAAAATAAATTTCAGTAAGGGGATGGATAGGGAAAGTGGTGCTGTTTTAGATAAGGGGTCAAGGAGGGCAACACTGAGGAGACAATATTAAAAAAGGAAACTGAATGAAGTGAGAGGGGACCATGTAGATATCTTGGGAAAGAGGGATCTGGGCAGAGGGAACAGCAGCTGCCAACACCATGCAGCAGGAACATACCTATTACACTAGTCAAGGGATAGCTCGGAACTGTTGGAAAGGTAGCTGGGGGAAGATTGTGTAGGACTTTGTGGGTTTTGGTGAGGACTTTGGATTTTGTTCTCTACATAGTTTAAAGACAATAGGCTTTTCATTGTCTTCCAATGCTCCACCAGTCATTCTACTCCCTTCTCTGTTTTGGCTTTATTTGGCTTCTACCCAGCCACGGTGCTATGATCAACAATAAAAATACTCCCTTATTTTCCTGCTGCTCCCTTTTGCCAATCTCCATCTTTGAACAAATTCCACTATTCATTTCCTTTTCTCTAGTGGCAGTACTAAAGATGGGCATATGAGGCCAAGGCTTGGCCCCACCACAAATTCATGCTCTCCAACCTCCCTTGGGCCTGAGTATAGAGCCATGATTTTATTCACCTTTGATTAATTTCCAATTGCATCCATCACAGAAACAGTTCCAGATCTCTTCCTCTCTTAGCCATCCTCTCAATCACCACACACTAGCTGACAACCTCACTTCCTGCTTTAACAAAAACTGAATCCACTAAAGTTTCCTTAACTGAACGTACAGCTATCTCCTCTTCCCCCATAGATCCACTTCACCATCTGTTAACCTCTCTTTGTGAGTGGCACCATCATTCGCTCAGTTACCCAGTAGAACCCTAGGAATCATCTCTGATCCCTTCAACGCTCACATCCAACTAATGCCTTAGTGCTGTCACCAAATATATCTTACTTCTAGCTCCTCTCCTCCATCCTTACTTCTGCTTCAGATTAGTCCCTCAGAATTTCTCATCTGCATTACTGCAATATCTTCAAAATGGAGCTGCGCTATCCCCTAACTCTAACTCACTGACACCACCCATCGACAGACACACACTCAGAATTTCCAATAAATATAACTGTGTATAATTTCCCCCAGGTTAAATATCCTCTAAGTATCTTCAGGATAAAATTAAAATTCCTTGACAAAGAATACAAGGTTCTTTATAAACTCGTCTCTGTTTACCTCTTTGGGAAAACATTTCTTAACTTCTTTCCACTTCTACTTCCTCATCAGCAAAATGGGCATAATAATGGAAGCAATCTCATGGGATTCATTATGAATTCAATGTTTGTTTCCTCCCAAAATTCCTATATTGAAGACCTAACCATGATGGTATTTGGAGATGGGGCCTTTGGCAAGTAAATAGGGTTAGACTAGATCACAAGGGTGGGATCCTCACGATGAGATTAAGTGGCTTTAAAAGAAAAGGAAGAGAGAAATCTGTTTCTCTCTCTCTCTCTCTCTCTCTCTCTCTCTCTCTCTCTCTCCATGTGCACACACTGAGGAAGGGCCACATGAGGACACAGTGAGAAGTTGACCATCAGCAAGACAGGAGAAGAGCTCTCAGCAGGAACTGAGTCAGTTGGCACCTTGATCTTGGACTTCCAGCCTCCGGAACTGTGAGAAATCAATGTCTGTTGTTTAACCACCTGGTCTATGGTATTTTGTTATGGCAGTCCAAGCAGACTAAGGGGTGTTGTGAGGATTAATGAAAGACAAGACATGTAAATTCCTCTGAAAAGAACTTGACCATGGTAAATGTTCTGGAAAATTGGTTACTATATTAGTATCCATTTTCAATTTATGCTCATCCTCTCCCCACCATGTAACAGTCCAAAAGACTACTTGAAGTTCTCTTATTTTGTACTCAATTATGTTATGTATGAATCAGTTCCTATCTTGCTGAAGTCTCTCTCTTCCTTCCTAGCTTTGAAGAGGCAAGCTGCAATGGTGGAGAATGCCACATGGCAAGGAACTGAGGGACATCCTCCAGTTGACATCTGGCAAGAGACTGGGACCACCAGTAGAGCAGCCTGCAAAGAACTGAGTTCTCTCAACAATCATCTGAACTTCAAAGAGGATTCTTCCCCAGTCAAGCCTCAAATAAGACCACAGCCCCAGCTAACACCTTTGTGTGTGTGTGTGTGTGTGAGGAAGATAGGCCCTGAGCTAACATCTGTTCCAATATTCCTCTACTTTATGTGGGATGCCACCACAGTGTGGCTTGATGACCAGTGCCAGGTCCATGCCCAGGATCTGAACCTGTGAACCTTGGGCTGCTGAAGCAGAGCGTGCAAACTTAATCACTATGCCACTGAGCCAGCCCTCCAGCTGACATCATGATTGCAGACTCTAGAGAGGACCCTGAAAACCTGACCATAGGAACTGGGTGAAAATAAATATATGTTGTTTTTAAGCTGCCAAATTTGTAATAATATTATGCAGTAATAGATATCTAGTACATTATCCATCTGTACTCTCAAAACACTATGGCAGGCCTTGATTACAACTCTTACCCCTTGCTACTGGAAGTCTCTGCTTGCTATGTGTCTCCACTCTGGCCTTGGAGACATGTGAGGGAGAAGATTACATCAGACCAAGTTAGTGCTTAATAAAAGTTTGTTGAATGTATTTCCTTCCTATAATACTTTTTGAATACTTGAAGACAAGCAATTAGATTTTTCATTGGGTGCAAGGAGATAAAACTTGTTTTGCAAGTGTATGAAACTGAAATAGATCACAAGGGGGTAAAAAATGACAACTGCATGGTGATGTGTGTCTGATGCCAACTTTTCAATGGAGTCATCTTGATTAATGAGGTCCTTCATTTGTGCAGTCACTGGGAAAATGAGGGGAAAAAAAGGTCTCTTTCCTCTTATAGTCTACTTTCAAAGGCACTGCCTACTCGTTATGAATAATCAAAGGCCACTCGGAAAGAAGGGCGAACTTGAAATGACTAACTTTTAGCTTTTAAGGCCTACCATTCAAGCGAAGAGTAAGATATTCCTTTTATAAAACTAATGTTAAGATTTCACTTGTATAATTTAATGCTTTGAAAAATGGCAGTGTTCTTGTTCCATCTTCTGGTTAATGAATCTGTTTGGGGAGTCTCTTTGCTGGGAACATTCCAAGGGTTTGTTTTTTACATTTTTTTGAGAAGTTGATGAGATTAGGTAGTATATTACATTGTTTTATTTTTAAAATAAGTGTGCTTCCCATGAAATTATAACACAAATTTCACATAGAAACCACAGTGACTTAGTGTAATATTTATTTTTATAATAGGTAATAAATACATACTTATTAAAGTAAATTAAATTCTAGTTTTTATTGTAAATACAGTGCAAAGATTAAGGTCTTTGGAATTAGACGATGCAGGTTTATGTCACAGCTCCAACTATTGCAAGATATAAAATCTTGAAGAGATCTGCTGGTGTTCTGTGGCTGTCCCTGCTCCTTCTCCTGTACTTGAAGCCTCGTGAAAAGGGTTTTAACAGCACTAGGAGGGCATGACATGAGACCAACGTCACTGCTACTCTCTAACATAGTACTGAAGGTCCTGGCTGATGTTGGGAGGAAAGAAGAAAAATATGGAACATAAGGATTGGAAAGAAATAAAATTAAAAAAAAAAAACCCTGACAAGCTATTGTGATTAACAAGAGAGTTTTGCAAGGTGGCTAAATATAAGAACAAAGTACAAAAATTAATAGCAGTTTTTAAAAATGCAACGAGCAACCAGAAAATTTAATTGAAAAGTAAACCATCAGCAACAATAGCAAGTACAAAGAATCTTAAAGTCTTGAGGCATACTCAAGCCTTATATGGAGACAATCTTAAAACTTGAGTAGAAGAGGGAGAAGATGTTCTGAATCAATGAAGAGGATTTTATGCTCTTGGACGGTTCTATCCCTTATGAAGACGTGAATTCTCCCCCAGATGAATCCACACATTTGCAATCGCAATAAAATCTCAGCTCAATGTTTTGAAGAACTCAGTAAACTTAGTCTAAAATTTATATGGAAAAATAAACGTCCCCAAACAACCAAGGCAACATTAAAAACCATAGTTAAGAGAGAAAGACTTGTCCTATTGATATTGAGACATATCACCAAACCATGATGAAGATGTCAGTGCTCCCTGACTTAATCTATGGAGTTAAGGTAATTACAATTACAACCCAACAGGGTTTTTGTTTCATTTTATTATGTATGTGAACTGTGACACACTAATTCTGAAATCTCTACAGAAGAGCAACAAGCCAAGAATAGCCACAATATTCCTGATGGAGAAAAACTATGTGGGACAGTAGCATCCAAAATGTCAAAACTTATTAGGAAGGTAGAGTAATTAAGATAGTGCTCACTATTGCAAAGATAGACAAACTGATCATGGAGCAGAATATAGAACTCCTCAAGCAGACTCACAGATATATGAAAAACTAATGACAGAGATGGCATTACAGGACAGTGAGGAAAGGATGCATCTTGCAATAAATGGTGCTGGGAGAGTCAGTCATATGGGTAAAAATGACATTGAGTTTTTGTATCATACAATATGCAAAAATCAATTCTAGGTAGATTGTAGATAAATGTGAAAGGCAAAACTATAATATTTTTAGAGGACAATATAAGAAAATATATTTGCAATTTTGGAGTAAAGAAGGATTCTTAAACAAAACTTAAAAACATAAAGCATAAAGGAAATTATTGCTGTATTTGATTGCATTAAATTTAAGAACTTCTCTTCATCAAAAATGACCATAAAGAAAATGAAAAGACAAGCTATGCACTGGCAGAAAATATTAACTGCTATTACAGTTAATAGACTAGGAACCAGGAGATATACATGCATACATACATACATATATAAAGAGATAACTCCTAAAAATCAGTAAGAGAAGAATACGCAATAGAAAAATATGCAAAAGACAGAGAAAGTGGTAATAAGAATGAACAATATATATAAAAAGATGTTCAACCTCATCAATAGTCATGGAAATACAATTAAAAAGCACAATGTCCGTCAATAGTAAAAAGGACAAATTGTAGTAAGTTCATACACAGATATATTATAGAGAAAATGAATGAACTACAGCTACGTAGTGCAAAGAAGCATAGGTATAATGGAATACGGAAGGGCACACAGAATACTCTATTTCTTAAACTGGATATTGTGCACCTAGGATTCATTGTGCTGTTATTCTTTCTATCTTATACATACTCTATAAAGATCCTTTTGTATCTAATAAATATTAAATCTAAGCTATTTTTTTAAAAGAAGGCATGAGTGGTTCCATGTGTGAAGATCTTAAATTCTGTGCTGTAAAACTGTGTAGCTGGGCCACTAGGCCTTAATAGGGATGCTAAATGTGAACCACGGGATTTTAGGGGCTCAGGAAGAAGTAGCTTTTACCTTAAATATCTCTCATAAATTGGATACTAAAATTGAGGTTATATTTTGTGGCTTAAAATGACTATAGGAATGTTGCTTCCTTAAAAGAAATCAAGGAAATTATAAGGCCTGACCATGTTTTCAGGTGGGGCAGAAAAAATTTTCTCACTGTATAAATTTTAAAGAAACATTGGAAAACAAACAAAAATGCTTATGATTATACCCCACAAATCCTGCTCATTCAACCCACTTCATAGCGTTCTTAAGAAAAATCAAATGAGATAATGAATATAAAATAGACCTGCACATAGGTATGTGCAACAAATGATGGCTCATATAGTTATCATTTTCTTGTTATAGGGTGGAATTACAAAATGATGTATTCTTTTCTTTGCACTACTATTATGGGAATTTTCACATATACAGATCCACTAAAATGTAATCATTGAACTTAGGAGAATAAACTAGATAATCAGCTTTACAATTCATGGGAAGTTGCAGACATTGAGGTTTTAATATTTGTGGAGTTCAGACAATTTACTTAGTTCAAAACAGCCATCAAAGGCATACGTCTTCGTAGGAAAGGAATTGTGGAAACAGCAGTCACCGTGTACAAGTTGCCACTGCAAACTGATGGCTGACTTTTATTCTTAAATGCAGCCATCATTTCTTTTCTTCCTAACTTACTTCTTCATTTACTTATTTATCTACATTTTCAGGGGAGAGACAAGGGGCTACTTGTGAAGTTAAGAACCTGAAACATTGGTCCTAGGTTTTATCTCTTGTTTTGCTAAGTTAACTTTGGCGATAACACAAACAAGAAACAAGAACAAAATAGATTTGGGGCAAATGCCAAGCCCCTAGTGGAGCCCCCATACAGGATCACTGAGTAGAGTTACGGACTTAATGAGAAATGTCATTAGTAATTTTAAAAGTAGGGCCAGCCCCAGTGGCCCAGTGATTAAGTTTGGCAAGCTCTGCTTTGGCAACCCGGGTTCTGTGGCCGTGCGTGAATCTACACAGCTCGCCTATCAGTGACCATAGTGTGGTGGTGGCTCACATACAAAAAGAGGAAGATTGGCAGTGGATGTTAGCTCAGGGTGAATCTTCCTCAGCAAAAAAATTATTAATTAATTTAATTAATTAAAGTAAAAATTTGGGGGTACTAAACGTCTGTTCCTAGAGAATGACATTGGGATCATTTGAGGAAAAGGGGACAAGAAAAGTTCTGGAGCGATTTATGTAATAAGTAATTTCAAAAGAGAATAACAGCCTTTAAAATGTAATAGAAGAAAAGATATGTTTTATGTATTCTTCTGCTAAATGAGAACTTGGCAACTTAATATCTCTACAGGGAAAATAATGCATGATATCCAAATACCAGGAAATAAATACAGCCAAAATGTGCATTTGTTTGTGTTACTGTCTTACCTCCTCCCTTATAACCTTACTTTTATGCCTGATGGGCCTTGATTAGGTTCGTTTTGAATCTTTATAGCATTGCGCATGGAATGGAAAAAAGACAAAACCATCTGTTTGTTGATGACCTGGCTCCAAGATGAAAAAGAGAAATGATATTTTTATGTTTAATGTATTTCCTATGACCACAAATGTGATTTTCCAGCTGTTATTGTCTTGCAAAACTGTATACTCCCTATGGAGCAAATACACTTGTGTTCTGTTCCCATTGAGATGATCTGTTGATTCTGATCAATCCCAGGTCCCAAGTCTGGCAGAGAACTATTCAGACGATTGCCTTGCTTTCAGGCTGTGTCTAACCTAGGAAAATTCAGCTCGAAGCTATCTCCCTGCAAATCACCCTTGCCTTCATCTTATTCACCAGCTCACTGGTCCCTAATCCACCATTCTATGTCAATGTATAATCGAAGCATATTCTTCTCCATTACTGTCATAGAATGTCAATGCTGTAATCTGTTTGTAATTAGAACCACTCCAAAAATCCATCTTTCCTTTATCCCCTTCCCTCATGAACTTTATAGAAGAATAAACATGACAGTATTATTCTCACCCACGAACAGAAATCAATCTATACCAAATTCTCTGGTGCAATATGTATTAGCCTGTCACCAAGGACAAAATTTATATTTACTTAAAGATGTGTAGCTCTGCACAAAGCTTCTCAGATCTGCAGTAAATAAAAATGCCTGCCTATTTAGGCATTAAAAAAAATAGAATCATTCTGAGAAATATAATCCACTTACACAATGAAAAGTCATGGAATGAATGTACCATATGCCAATAGTGATGTACCTCAAAGAATAATGAGCTCCATTTTGGTGAGCTTGCTTTAAAGTTCACTGACATTATAGCCAATATATTTACTGCTGGCCTGGGACAAAGCCCCAGTCCCAGGTTTTTTAATAATAGTGTAAAAGAAAGATGTGGTACAAAGATGCTGTGTGCAATTTAGTATTTTTTTTTAATTGTGGCAAACTGCCTGGCTAATTTTATTTCTTCTTTTTATTTGCTTTAGAGTAATTTAACTTATAAAACTTCGTAAATAAAAGGTTATTTTGATAATTAATCTTGACATATCAACTTCAAGGCAAGTCAATCCATTTATAAGAAATCCCTTTACGTTTTTAATTCAGATGAGATAAGCTCTTCTTAGGGGGTTATCTCTTCGAAGATGCCTATGAAAAAATAGCAGGATATAACAGATGCTGTTTTCCTATAGCCGTTTGTGTTATGTTTACTCTTTGCTAGAATCATTTATACAGTAGGAGCATGATAAATGCCTGCTTCTGAGAATAAAGTATTAAACTTCTGACACGCTCCATGTTCTCTATTAGAGTTTGCAGGTCTAGTAACTAGATTTTTGTCTTTAAGTCACAGTTTGAAACAACTCAAAGCAGGAGAAGTCAGCACAGGATAACAAAAATCTAAATGAAAAGTTAAATCTTGGATATAAGAGATTACGTATTATCTGACCTAAGTACTGTGAAATGTAATTAACTCTTCAGGAAAAAAACAAACCAAACAAACAGAAAACAAAACTAATTAGAAAACTGAAAGATTTTCTAACCACAGGCTTCAAGAAACTAATTTTCAAAAGAAAACATTATATTAATGTTAACAATATCCATTTAACCAAGGGATCTTTTGAAAGTGACATTCATTACAATTACAGCAATTAAACTAATGTCAGATTTCCTTCTGAATTAGATTAACAAAAATATTGCTTTTCTTTGAATACTTCATAAACCAATTTTCATAAGTCTGCTCTTAGAGAAGAGCGGAATACTGCTCTATTTTACAGCTCTTAATTTGCTTTTTGAGTTAGTGAAACACACAAGAAGTTAGAAATATTTGAAAGAGTGGGTGTCTAGAGTTTTCTATACAGCCTTCCTGCGATTACCATGCAAAAAAGTATTCATTTATCCAATTTTTCTTGAGAGATCCCTATACTCCAAGAACTGTGCCAGGAACAGATGATACAATGATGAATGAGAACTGCCAGGCCCCTGTTCTTCTGAGCTTAAATTGTAGCGGTGAAGGAGAGGGAGAAAATGAGTAAACAAGTACAGAAAAGTGTTGCCGATTGTGTTGTGTTTGAGAAGGAAATACATAGGGTGCTTTACTAAAGAATAAAAGGATGAAGCCCTACTTAGACTTATTGCTTTGAGGAAAGCTTCTCTAAGTTAGTGGCATTTAAAATAAGACTTGAAGGATAAGAAGGTGGTTATTTGAAGAGTGATCCAGATGGAGGCAGCACCAAGTAAAATGGTCTGAAGGTAGCTAAGAGCTTGTGGTGTTCCGGGCTTCAGCAGAAGACCACGTGGCCGGACAGTGGGGAGTGAGGGGTGGGCGGCACAAATGGAGGTTGAAGAGCTGGTCAGGGCCTGGTCATGCAGGGCCTCACAAGCACAGCAATGGGTTTGGATGTGATTATTTTATTCTAAGAGCACTAGGAATCCATGGAGGCCTTTTTGAAAGAGTGGAGAGTGAGATGAATGAGCTTAAGCTTGACACAATTACTCTGACTGCTTTGCAGAGAACGTCCCGAGTATCAAAAGTAGAAGGAAGAGAGCAGTTAGGAGATGCTGTGGTGGCCCACGTGGGAGGAATTTGGGCTTGACTTGGAGTAGGGCGAATGGAGATGGAGAGAAATAACGGATATGCGATTCCTTTAAAGCAGAATTGATGGGACTTATACCAAAGAGTTGAATGTGAACAGTGAAGGAAAGGGCCAAAGGTAATCCCCCAGGTTTCAAACCAGGTATCTTCCTCATTTGCAAAGAAGAGAGACAAACTTTTCCATCACCAGGGGTGTAAATTACATGACATTTGAGTTTGGTGAATTTAAATGCCTGAAAATGTGAGATAACTAATGCATTGATATATTCAGAAGAAATAGTACAGACACTCGTGTATTATCCTATGGAGAACAAAAGTACTGTGTATTATAATTAGCAGGGCATTGACCCTCCATTCTACTATTTTCTTTGTTATTTGGCAAATTACCTAATATCTTTGCGTTAAAGTTTATTTTTTTGTAACACTGTGATAATAATGTCAAACTGACCACTTGTGAAATTCTTATAAAAGTATACGTGAAAGTGTAACATGGAGTACTAGGAGAGAAATAAGCTTTAGTAAAATATTTCAATATGGTTTACCTGGCTTCCAAACATGAGCATCCTATTATGTCAACATATAAAGGAAGTTTTTATATTAATGACCAACAAGTTTTCATATTCACTGTTTCTACTAGGAGACAGTCTCTTAATGCCTTGTGTTATGAGAGAAAACATTCATTGAAACCAAAATGATAGTAATTAGCTTCATTTTTTTTTGTGTGGTGAAAATGTTTCAATGAATCCTTTATAAGGATAGTATAATATAACATACAATATAGATATGAATGAAATGTTTGATGTTAGAATGTGTAAAAGCGCATTTTTTAAAATGTGATTTATTATATTTTTTCTAAATAAGAACGTTTCTCTTTTACCTCGTTCTAGACACACAGTATTTAATGAACAGACTTACTAATATTTCTAAACCTCACCGGATTTTTAATCCATTCACCTTTTCTACTACGAGGTAAAAAGAGAAATTAAAAGAGAAAGCACTCTCTGAAAGCCACAAATTATGATCATCTGAATGAAAAATTGAGTGCGTGTGTGTGTGTACGATCCAGGCACAGCAGAGTGCGTAATTTCAAAGGGACGAGGTCTTGAAGGGAACGTAATTCTATGCTGGACCAAGTCTTTATGAACATAACCCCATTAACTAATTATACTGTGTGCTGAAATACATTACTGAAATCTATTATGTGAGATAAAACTTAGTATTGAAGCATAATTTCCACATACTGTGGAGAGTTAATTATTAAATACATTATCCATTGCACAAAAAACACTGTGTCGATAATGATGTTTTTGCAGGGCTGAAGTGCGAATGACAGAAAACTAATGTCACCATCAGCATATTTCACACAGATAAAATAATTTTATTAGATTTTACTTCTGTGGCATAGCTTCTTTAAAAATACAGAAAGTAATACATTCTCATTGTGTAAAATTGAAAAAAATATAGGAAAATATTACCAATAATCCCTGTCTTCACCATCCCATCCCAGAGTTAAAATTTTGCAGTATTTTTCCAGGATATTTTGTTATATTGCTCCTGTATTTTTAATCTATAAAAAGTAAAAATTTTTATATAATTTATAAAAAATACAGAAGCAAATACACATAGTGCATATAATTTTCTCCCCTGCTTTCTTCACTTCACATTGTACTGAGAAAATTTCCCCATGTAATATAATGTTCTTTTAATTATGATTTTATGTTGTACATAATTTTCTCAGAGGTTCTGTTGAAATTTCATTAAATTTATTGATTAATTTGTATAAAATTAGTATCTTCATAAAAATGCATTATTTCCACCCAGGCAGATAATATTTTCTTCCTTATTTATGTCTTCTTTTTTAATCTCAAAAGCACCCTATTCTTTGTTTCACATGGGCCATGCACATGGCCTGTTCAGTTCACTGATGGAGTTTTTCCTTGCTCTGTGGATAAGAACTCACTTTATTCTAATTTCTAACTGGTAACTACTGGTAGAGAGGAAAAGCTATTCATTTGTCTATTTATTTTGCCAGCAACCACCATATTAAATTTACTTACTAGTTGACTCTCTTGGGTTGTCTAGGTAGAAAACTGTATGGAAAGCAAATAATGAATTACTTCACTCTTTTCAGATATTTGTATCTCACATACTTTTCTTGACTTATTGCATTAGCGACAGTTCCTAGAATAACATTAAGTTATAGCTGTGATAGCAAGTATCCTTGGTATTGAGATTAATCATAATTCTGCTAATGTTTCATTGTTGAAATGATTTTTCCTGTTACCTTTTTACAGCTATTCTTTATTTTATTGAAGACATTTCTTTCTACACCTTACTTATGAGAAGTCATATATTTAAATCAGGAAGAGTTGTTGGATTTTATCAAAAGATAAGCATTTCTCTAAATGATCATATGCTATCTTTTCTATGATCTGTAATAATAACGTTAAGAATAAAAACAGCCAAAACATATGGAAAGTTATTACTTGCCAGGTACTGAACTAAGCATTACATAAAATATCTCATTTAAACCTTATAACAACTCTATTAGGTAAATGCTATTATTATCTCCAACTAATAGTGAGTATATCCACATTATAGACCTAAATTTCTAATAGTGATGTGTACTTACATTTGTTTGTAGTGAATTATTTATTATACTACTTGACTCAGTTTACTAGTATATTATCTAGGATTTTTACATTTTTGGCAATATCAACACTTGCTAATAGCATTGCAGACATTTAATTTTAATCACGACCCTGTGAGGGAAATATAATGGTCTCAGTTTCCAGGTAAAGGAACAGAGGCAAAAAGAGGGCATAGAGAGAGGCAAAGAATTTTTTCTAAAGTTGCCTCAGCAGCAAATAATGAAGCTGAAATTTGAACCCAGCTGGTAGGAAAAAAAACAGCAACAGTAAAAACCTGTGAAAAACTCTGTGTTAGGGACTGATGTTTGCATCCCCACAAAATTCATGTGTTGAAACGCTAATCCCCAATGTGATGGCATTTGAGATGAGCCTTTGAGAGGTAATTAGATCATGATGGTGGGGCCCTCATGATGGGATTAGTGCCCCTATAGGAAGATCTACAACAGGATAGAGCTTCCTTCCTCTCTCTACTTTGGGAGGACACAGTGAGAAAGCAGCTGTTTACAAGCCAGGAAGTGGGCTTTACCAGACCATGAATCCACCAGTGCCTTGATCTTGGACTTCCCAGCCTCCAGAACTGTGAAAAATAAATGTTTGTTATTTAAGCCACCCAGTCTACAGTATATAGCAGCTTGAGCTGACTAAGACACTCACAAAGAAAAATACACACAAAACAGAGCACATTAGGATGGTTAATACCATGGAATGTGGAGCTTCTGCTTTTTCTTATGGATTTGTAAGAATTATTTGCATATTTTGGATACTAGTTTTTAGCTGGTTTTATGAATTGCAAATATATTCTCCCACTCTGGTCTTGCCTTTTTACTGTCTTAGTGATGTCCTTTGGTGAGTAGAAGTTTTAAATTTTAGTACAATTAGGCACTTTTTGTGTCCTGTTGAAAAATTTTTTGCCTATTTCAAGGTTATGAAGGTGGTCTTCTATGCTTTACTCTAAAAGCTTATTTCTTACCTCTCACATTTAGATCTCTAATTCATCATAACTGCTTTTGTTCAAATGATATGAAGTAGGAATAAAGATTAATTTTTTTTCCATATCAATATCCAATTGATCCGGCATGTTACCAAAAAACCATCCTTTCTCTACTGCATCATAATCATAACCTTGTCATAAATGAAATGACCATATGTTTGTGGATCTGTTCTTTTTCTCCATAGATAATTGTCACTTGAAAATAATTATAGTTTTATTTTTTTCCAATCCTTATGCATGTTGTTTCTTTTTCTTGCTTTATTGTACCAGCTAGAACATCCACCACAATGTTAAAAAAATGACATTCTTGTTTGTTTTCTGTTCTCAGGGGAAAACTTTCAATAATTTATTATTAAATATCATGTTTACTGATGAGGTCTTGCAGATATTGTTTATCAGACTTCTTCTATTCCTAATTTCGTAAGAATTAATTAATGTTGAATTACTGGGAATGCTTGTTCTGTGTCTATTGAAATGATCAAACGTTTTCTCTTTTTTGTGTTAATGCAGTCAGTTATATTAATTTTTGAATTTTAAACAACTCTTGACTAACCCAAAATAAGACCCACTTAATCATAATGCAGTATCCTTTTTATATATCACGAGATTCAATTTGCAAATATTTGTTTAGCAGTTTTCCACTGATGTCATAAGATATATTGGGCTGCAATTTTCCCTTCCTTTCCTTTATCAAGGTTATGCTGGCCTCATGACATGACTTGGGAGATGTTTATTCTTTTTCTATTCTCTGGATGGGCGAATTGTTAATAAGATTGGTGTATTTTTCCTTAAATGTTTGAAAGAATTAATTGGTGAAGCCATCTGGGCCAGTTCTTTGTTTGGTTAATTTACTTTTTTGGTGGGAAAGTCTTTAATGATGGATTCAGTTTATTCAATAGATATTGGGCTATTTAAAATTTTTCTTCTGTCAGTTTAGGTAAGTTGTATTTTCTAAGGAATTTGTACATTTCATCTATGTTTTCAAATTTACTATCTTAAAAATGCTCATAATATTTCCTCATTTTCTTTGTAAAATGTGTACATACGGACTGATGTCCCCTATTTCATCATTGATCATTTATTTCTTTAGCTTTCTTCCCCTTACATAGTATCATTAGGGGCTTATGAATTTCATTAATATTTCCAAAGTACCAACTTTGGGCTTTATTGTATGATTATCATATGGCACTGTTAAAAATTGTCTTTTTTTGTTTGTTTCATTTTAAAATGTAACTATCACAAATTTTTGCCCCAAACTCTCTGATAGGAAACATAAAACTCTCTTCAATATGGTAATATATCTCAGGTAATTTATGAGGTCCATGATTTCCTTTGGAAATTCTCCCACTGGGCTTTGTTCTGCTCCAATATGGACCAGTGCAGCTTTAGGATTGATAGCTTGCTCCTATTCTGGCAATTCCCTTCACCATCATCCTATGAGTACTCATTGTAACTATTCTAGGTTGAATTTATTCTTGTTGGATCTCACAGATTTTTCTTTCTTTACTTACTCTTATTTGTGAAATATTTTCTAGTAGCTTCCTAAAAATGGGTTAGTTATAAGTAAATATTTTTGGAGAGAGTTCAAGTCTGAAAATGTTCTTATTTACCCTCAGACTTAGAATGCATAAATATGTCTATCAGCAACCAAAAAGGAAAAAGAAATCTAAGTACAAGCTTTGGTGTCCACTGACTTTGAACCAGTAAACTTTAAGTGGCTCCATTTAACAAAGTTAAAATATAAGAAATATCGTTAGAAAATATTTACAAAATATGTAATGGAAGAGGTGTTTTGTTCACACTATATATGGAGCTCCTAAAAATCAATAAGAAAAAGACAAACAAACCAAAAGAAAAGGGAAAAAATGAAAAAAAAAAAAACAGAAAAAGAACTAGTGGTTTTGGTCAAAAAACATCTGCAGACTACTCAGCATTTCTAATAACCGGAGAAATACAAATAAAATCCAAATAAAACCAAAAGTAAGATCTATTTTGGTTTCATCAAATTAGCAGAATATTTTTAAATATTTAAAAATTGATAGTAGCGTTATGTAGAAATAGTCATATACTTTAGAAAGCAATATTAGAGCATCTACTAATTTTTTTAAAAAGCAAGCTCTGTAGCAAACTTTTTCTACAGAAATACTTCCACAATTTGCATATAAATAAATAAAAGAATATTTATTGCAGTATTATTTGCACCAAACCCAAAACGGAAATTAAGGAAAAATTTATCACTATGAAAATGGTTAAAAATGTGAGAAAATTCTTATAATGGATTATTTATATGCGACCATAAAAAAAGGAAAGAAAAAGAGACAGAAAAAAAACTGCTGGTATGAAAAAATCTTTGAGTTAATTGATAAGTATAAAAATCAAGTTGCAGAACAGTTGTATACTATGATCTCATTTTTATTTGTTTGGGGTTTTTTTTTTTTTGTTTTTTTCAAGGAAGATTAGCCCTGAGCTAACATCTGCTGCCAATCTTCCTCTTTTTGCTGAGGAAGACTGGCCCTGAACTAACATCCGTGTTCATCTTCCTCTACTTTTTATGTGGGATGCTTGCCACAGCATGGCTTGCCAAGTTGTGCCGTGTCCACACCGGGGTTCCAAACCAACAAACCCCCAGGCGCCAAAGTGGAACGTGTACACTTAACCACTGTGCCACCGGGCCGGTCCCTGATCTCATTTTTAAATAATAATAAATTAGATTATGTAGACAAAAGCATTAAAGAAATATGCATCCAACTTTTCGGGGAATGATATTCACTTTTTATGATATTACTTCCATAAAGTTTGAACTATATATTACTATACGATATTTGTGATCTGAAAAAGTATGGGATCAAATTAAATCAACAAAAATGATTTCGAGGTCGTCTTTCTTAATCATTTCTCATATTTACCACTCCTGAGAAGATTTCTTTTTCACTGTCTCACAGTAAGCATGCATGCTCTTATAGTTTTTTTATGGAGTTGAGATGAGAAGAATTGGTTGTGTCCTCATTAGATATTTGAAAACAATTATATCACAACTCCTTTAACCTTTCCTCTTGAATATTTAGTATTTCATGGTTTCAGAGAAAAGTGGCAAGATAACTTATTTTAAGAAACTGTAAGTTTCAAGCTAATTAACTTATTTATTTATTAAATTATCTCTTCACTCTCAAGTATGGGCTAGAACAGGAAATACAGTAAGAACTATTTTAACTTTCTCCACTAGCTCATTTTGCTTTTTGAGCATTATTGGCCCAGATCTAAATGTAAGTGAGGATTGGGCCATAAAATTCCTTCCTCAGGCAAAGCTCATTTAACCTTTTGAGGTCAAGGGTTATAATATGTAATTTAAAATGTGTATCTTAGCGATAATTTAAAAAATAAACAACAGCAAATAAAGGAAGTTATATTAACATTGTGTTTAATATAGATCCCTGTATGAAAATATATCATTATAGAGCTTATATGTGCACTTCCTAAATGCATTGTTGTGGTTGTCCCATTTTCGTGAAATGATCATGTTTTAGTAGTTTTCCAGCGGGCCAAGAAATCTGTTGGAATGCCAATGTATTTTTTCTTCCTAATGTAAAAATCTGGTCATCCTCCTTCACAAATAACGGCTGCTAGACTTCAAATTTAAATATTTATGAGGGGGGAAATTCAAAACATGTCCTATTGTGGAAGGAAGCGCACACTCTTGCTTGATCTGTCTCATGGGATCTAGGAAGCACTTTTCTCCCCTTGTTTTCTCATCTAATTTGTACAGATACAAATTTCATTAATATTTAAACCTAAATATTAAAAGAAACATAATTTCAAACACAAAGCCTTTGATGTGGGATGTTTCTTTATGGATCTGTGCTTGCCAGGCTCGTTGTCAGCACTGCAACTTTATAAAACCATCAAATCTGAGTAGAAATCATCAATTGGAAGTCAACATAGGCCTCTAGAGGATTGTGCGATGCAAAAATGGGATGATAACTGGGAGGCCAGCCATTCTAAAGAGAGACCTGGGAGCAGCTTGGGTCCAAACTGTGAAGAATAGTTTAGATTCCAAGCGCCTCTTAAGCGAAGAGAACAAATTGGATGAACTCTACAGGCAAGCAAGTTATCAGTTTCTAGATAATGAGAAGATAGTAGAGCAGGAGCAGAGAGAGGGCTGAGGGTGAAGTACCAGAATCCAGTAAAAAGGGGCAAGTTCAAATGACAGTAAGTTTACTGAGTAAACATGACTAAGTGTAATTGCTCAGATTTCCCCTGATGCTCTCTTCCAAGGGCCTATGATGTGGAAGTCTCTGTTCTAGGCGTGAGATACAGCAGTAAACAGAAGACACACAAGCTCTGTCTTTGTGGAGCAAGTGCACCAGCAGGAAAGATGGGTATCAAACAAATAATCATAAGATACTATGATTAAAAAGAAGGAAAGTACAGGGTGCTATGGAAACATAAAATGGATGGACCTACCCTTGGCTGTAGGGTCAGAGAAAGTGTCTCTGGAAAAGTATTATTTAAACTGAGATCTGAAGCATGATTAAGCATGAGCTAATTCAGAAAAAGGAAGGAATGGACATTCCAGAAAGATAATGTTCCAATGCTCCCAGTCTGGATGGATAAGGGTTGGTACAGTCCCACAGAGCTATAGACATCCCACTGGTCTTTGTCATACTTGCTTCACGTGTCTTCCTTGACAAACAGTGGACGTCTGGAAAAGGGGAGAGTATCTTAGCCATTGTTGAATCTCTAGCACCTAGGGCAGTACCTGTACGTAATAGAACTTCTATAAATGTTAAGTGACTATATAAAAATTTCTGTTGATTGAGATGGCTATGAGAATGTTCATTTTCTCTAAGTCTGAACTTTGGGTGAATGTCTGTTAAGTAGACAAAAATGCCTTAGCTTCATTCTCGTGGTCCATATTGTTGGGTTTCACAAAGCTGTGGCTAATGATGAAGGCACATTATGGAGTATAATTTTCTATTCATTTATCATCTTTCCAATACAAATTAGACCTATAATAGAGTAGCTATGAATAAAATATAATGCTTTTGAATAAATTAATTAACATTTTTAAGTGTTAGACACGTGTCAGAGGAACATTTTAAAATATAAAAATAGAAAACAATATAAAGTCTATTAAAAAGTAAGTACTAATTTTATTGATTATTGTCTCAATATTTCCTTAATTAACTTGAGGCCTACAGATTTATCTTTTGATAGTGCTGTGAATTGTGCCTTAATGATAAAAAATCCAGAAGTCCTTGGGAAATATACACACTCACATAGAATCACATGCACACCCACAAACATATTTATTTCTCGTACTTTGGAGTTTCAGAGCTGTATAGAATCAAAAACTTAAAGAAGTTTTCTCTCTCTAGCGGTAGAAAGCCAATTATTTTCACATTTATCAGAAAAAGTAGATTAAGTGTCTTAGTGATAGTACTTTTGACCTTTTGACTATATCAATATTACCTTTTCTCTAGTTGAAATAGATTGAGAAATGACAACACATAGTGTGAATCACTGGTCCAAATATAAACCTCCTGATGGCCTTTGTTTCTTCATCTGTAGTTTTCTTGACAGCTTTCAAGATAGTCAAAAAAAAAAAAAATCTAATTTGAGATGTCCTCCAACTTTCTCCAATTCTACCTTGAGCCAAAAAAGACATTTAAACAGAATGTAGGAAGATTTTCAATGGACTATCAGTTTCGTCCAAATGACACAGTTTTCAGAAATCATTTTTGCTTTTTTATTTTAAAATCTGCATCCCAACAGGTTCTATTTTTAATTCCACCAAGGTTCTTTAATTACTCTGCAAGTCACAGTAAACCGGACTTTAAAATAGTTTTAAACTAAATTTGTCTAAATACTAATTGATTTGCATAAGGCTTTATCTTGGCCTTATTCATTTTTGAGTCCTCAAGGTATAGCACTGTATCCAGCACATTGTAGATGCCCAATAAATGTTTGTTAAGTAAATGAAAGCATGGACGGTGGATCCGCAAATCCTTTAGAATACCTGTATTACTGGAATTTGATGTAGCTCCACTATAATGCTATTAGAGATTTTCAGAGAAGAGGTTCTAGAAAGATGTATTATCAATAATAGTAACAAGCCTTATTATTTGGGAGTGACAACAGATCTGCAGTTCCTTTAATGACTCATATGCCACAGGACGTAATGTTTCTGTTTGATAATGAAACATTGCATCTTTTAGACAGTATGTGAGACATGATGATTTAAGTGGCTGAGTTTAAAAATAACTTCCAAGCAGCCTCACTAAATGAACATGCCGTACAATGAGGACTAAGTGAAATGTTTGGTTTTCATGCTGAAATTATTGGTAGCAAGTGGAACCTATTTTTATTGTGTGTAAAGCATTTATGTGCCTATAATTTCACTCACTGACTTAAAAGTTTTATTATAACAAAGTATGGGATAAATGGCTGTTCCTTATTCATTTTTCTTATGTAATATTTAAGTCCATAGCCAGAATGGATAAAAAGTATCTGCTTTTGGTAAGCAAAATATTGGATCTAAGGAAAACTGCCAAATACTATACTGTACCAAATACGAATGCTATACTGGAATTATGTTTATTCACAAAAGTAGCACAATTATATTAGCACAACAAGACCCAAGTGCATTGTCACAAAGGACGGGAGGGAAGGACACTTGCATTTCCTGAACACCCACTACCTTCTGGTTTTCTCTCATTGTTTTAGTCCCTTCAGGCTGCTATAACAAAAATAACATACGCTGGGGCACTTGTAAACAACAAACGTTTGTTTCTCACTGTTCTGCAGGCTGGGAAGTCTAAGATCGTGGTACTGGTAGGTTCAGTGACCGGTGAGAGCCTTCTTCCTTGTTCATAGACTTCAGGTCTTCTCACTGTGTCCCCACACAGTGGAAGGGGCAAGGGAGCTCTGCGTTGGCAGAGAGGGGTCACTGGCTTGGGCTCCTAGGGGCCACAGTGCCTGCGCCATCTTCTAAGCCCACATCATCACAATCCTGTCTGGGCATGAGAATCACCCCTCTTCTGTCTTTGGTCTTTTCATCGTATGCATGGGTGTCCTGCACCTGGCTGGCCAAAGTGAGGGCTGATGGTTGTCACCCAGCAGTGATATTGCTCTGCTAGAAGCCTTCAAAGAGACTACATTTACAACGATTTAAAGTAAGCTGGGGTTTCAGGAAACCTCTGCTGAGGGAGAGTTACCTGCAGGCAATGCCCACACTTGCACCACCCCGTGAAGCAGGTATTGTTATCCCTGTTTGGTAGATGGGGAAACTAAAGTTACGAGAGTGTAAGCAATCTGTCCACGTTCACACAGCTGGGAAGCAAAGGAGCTAAAATGTAACTCCAAAGACAGCTCCATTTCTCCACAACAACATCCTGTACACACCACCAGCCATTAATGGGGAGCCTTGCTCCGTTCATTACACAACAGTTGCATGAAAAGGGGTGGGAGAACACTGCTATAGCTAATGCCATACCAAAACCAAGTAAAAAACTCCAGTTTTAACTCTACTTAAAAATTTTAAGGGCCCCTTCATTGCTTTGTGGAATATTGAGAAAGATGGTGGGATCAAGAACCCACCTTTTGCCAAGACAGCGTGGCCTCCCATCTTGGGAAAGACGTCGTGACAGAAGCACTGATGAGCTGACCAGATTCCAGGACTGTCATGTCCTCACCACATCACAAACAGCACAGAACTCACTGTCCAAACATCTGCACACAGGTATTGTCACTACATACACAGTTTCGAAGTGTGCTTTCTCAGGTGTGGTCACATGGAGGTGCTGCCCCGCAAACAAACCCGAGTTCCACGAAAATGTCATTCAGAAAGAATGGTCTGAAGCAAATGGGAAATGGGCTTTTATTGCACGTTGACTGGAGGAAGACCTGTTTTAACTCCGTGCTTATTCCTCTGAGCTTAATTGGCCACTGCTAAAGTATCCAAATGAACAAGCATGTGCAAATATCCATACTCTCCTTACAACAAAACAGCTATCTTGCATTTAGATAACCCTTCATCATTTACAAAGTATGGTTGCCTACCTGGTATACTTTGAAATATAGCATAGCCCTGTCTGAAAGCTATGTTGTAAATGCACTTGAGTTTCTCCCTACCTAATGCATCCGTCTAACTCCACAGAATTTCAAATGTAGAATGATTCTCTTATTCCCATGTTCCAAACAGCTCTTGATAACTGAAAAGATTGAGCCACTGGATTGGGATAGAATAAACAAGGATTTCCCTATATCAAAGACACATCCAAAATATTTATTTCCTCAGAAGGAAGGAAAAAAAAGAAAAACACCTCACCACAATTTAATGCAAAATCAGATATAATATTCAGTACACAGTTTTTCTTCTTCACTTCCTGAAGTTATTTCTCCATTTCTCTATTTTATCATTTTCTCTCACATACAATAGGTTTTGCATTTCATTATCCCAAAGAAAGTCAAGATGCCACTAGGCATCTTGATGTTAAGACAATAAAGACGGAATGATAAAGGTATAATGATATTAGGCATAAAGGTGTTTGTTTTTGCTTTTTTTGCAAGTTCAGGGCTATTGTTGAGTAGTGGGATTTTTCATGATGCTGAACAGTGAGCATTTGTCTTCTTCTGTTTGGACTCTGGTCAGGTGACTAAATACGTCTGCACACCACACAGCACAGTAGAGAACACGCAAAACAGAAGGGGTTAGATACACCAGTCCAGGTTTAACAAGTCACGGCTTCAGGCATCTTGGGAAGCCTATTTGAGAGCAGCAAAGCCCATATCAACTGATAAAGGCCACATGGGGTGAACATTATACCAACACATTCACAGAGACGGAGAATTATCTACACAAAGAAACAAGGACTCATACAAAGATACTACCAACCTCAGCACAGACTATGAGAAGCACATATGTGAAACCAGGAGAGTCTGAATAAAGAAGCCATGATGGATGAGGCTTTTGACCTCATTGGTTAAGGATTGTCATCAGTTTCTAAGTGAGGACAAACGGTAGTTTATCTCAGAACATAATGTGCATTTGTTACGTCTGTTTAATAATGTCCTAGTCTGTTTACACTGTGTATTCATGTCATTCTGAACCATTTCTTTTGTCTTCGTGAAGTCTCAAGTTAAACCCCTCCTGAGGATACTTTATCTTGATTCCTCTAGAATAGACCCTCAAAGGCCATTTTAGTTAAACTGCAGGGGTCCAGAGTGGGTGAGCATAAGCAGGTAAGCAAGCCCTCTTTCAGAATGTTGCATCGACAGGGCTTAATCTTGTGGGTGTGCGACCTGTGCATCAAGGCATTGAGTCATTTAAACTTTTTATGAATCTGTCGTTGTTTAGTATAAGAACACGTAATCATAGAATTTTCCATCCTGTTTTCTTTTGGTATTTAAATAAGTTAGCCTTTTTATCTGCTTCCGGGAGGCATAGGAATTATCTCACACATTTTAGAGAAGGGTAAACAGGCAGATAGAAGTAAAATGACTTGCTTAGAGGCAGAGTGGATTTTCTGGAAAATGAAAAACTGATATCAGAAATCCTTCCCCTCGGGGCTAATTCTCTATTGCATGTCCTTCCTGAGCAAATATCCCCGAATCGAATCATCTCCCATCCTTGTCTTAACAACATCTCCTTATGTAAGCTCTGCAAATTCAAAATCCCGACAAGAAAAAGGACAGAGCATTTATAGTTGTGACCCACACGATTTAAAGTTAGCTGGGAGGCTGGCAAAACACAGTGTCATGCTGAAGTTATTTCCAGAACAGCAGGCGTCTCTTCAAGCAAACCAGCTAAAAGGATGTCAAACTTGCCAACCTATTTTCTCCAACACAGTTCTTTTAAGATTGAGTGAATGGTAGAAAAATTTTATCTTCTCATATATTCAAATTAATTAACCGAGAGTTCTGAGTCAGACTATAAAGCAGAGATCTCAGCAGCAGCATGGAGTCCCGAATTGGACTGTATGGATTTGAAACCTGGTTCCACCACTCACTGGCTGGGCAGCCTTAGGCAAGTTACTTAACCTCCCTGTGCCTCAGTTTCCTCATTAGTAAAATGCTGGTAATAAGATTACCTGCCTCATAGGGTTGTAATGAGAATTAAGTGAGTTAATTCGTGTAAAGTGCTTAATGAAGTATGTGGTTTGTATTAAGTGCTCCTAAACACTAGCTATGTGTATCATATCCCAAGAACCTAGTCTGAAGTCTGGCACGTTGCTGCATTTTAATAATGTGAGCTCCACCCTTGAATTCTTAGGAAATTTTTATTCTAGTTGGGAGACAAGGTATACATATAAGACAGTAGTAACCAAATAGCATGAAAAATATACATACAAGGGTGTTTAATATACAATAGTAGATCAGATGAGGGAACTGTCTGTCATGGGTGGCGAAGTAGATAGAAGGTTCCATGGGAGCAGCACTGCTCTTGGATTAGGTGTCTGTGTGGAGGATTACTCATTCAACAAGTATTTATTGAACATCTACAAAATTCTAGATGCTGTATATAAATGTTGACTCCCTTGACATCAGGATTAGTTTAAAACTTTCGATGGAGGAAACGGAGATGGAACAGCCATGAGATATTGATTTCAAATGGCACGAGGAAGAATCTGATTGGCTCTCCTGAACCCATGTTTGTATGTTTGGGCTTGGAGAAAAATCTGTAAGGATCTTTCTGGGTAGATTAGATGTTGGAATGAGGGGTAGTGGCAGAGAGTTGGTGTGTGTGCATGAGGACATTCCATTTTTACTAATGTATTGCTTTAATTTTTAAAAATAGTTAAAAAATTAAAGATTAAACAAAACAAAATATATGACTATGAGATTTAAGGATTCTTGTATGCCTAGTATCTAGTATAGTGATGGTGATGGAGAAAATGGTGGGCACTCAATATAGTTTTGTTGAATAAATGAATGAATCAATCAAGTGATCTTTAAATCAATTAGAGAAATATCATTGCTAAATCTCTTTACCCAAAAATTTAAGGAAGGAATAGTCTCAAAGAAAACAAAAATTGACTTGAATTGAACTCATTCGTTCATTCAACAAACATATATTGATTGAGTGCCCACCGTTTGCTCATTGCCATACTAGGGACTGGGCATATAAGAGTCTCTTCCTGTCCATCACTGGTTGGACCAGGGGTTGATACTGGAAACACTCCCAAATTTGAGCAGAGTGAATTGGGATATCTCTACGGGAACATGGACAGACTAGGTCATACTGGGCCAGGGGCAAGAGGAGAAAAGATAGTTTGCAGAGAGAATGTCTTTCAGTCTTGACACTTTATGTTCCCAGAGTCAGCCAGTTTAAAACAGCTGAATGTCTTACAAATGGGTCCCATAAGCACCTTCTGTATTCTTAATTAATTTAGAAAGGTTTTTGTTCTTTGCAATGAAATGTGCTCCAGTCCAGTCTTTCCGGTGGCACCATAATGTAAGAGGTTATCTGTATTCTCTGCTATCAGAGAGCCACAACTACTTAGAAATGACAAAATGATGTCCTGAAGATAACCCACGAAGATAAGGTATAGATCACTGGGTCTGTGCCACCTCTGCCTCCATTTCCACTTCCACTTGTGCTCTTAAATCCTAGGAATCTGTCCAAGGGGAAAAAGATTTGCTGGGAATAGCCCAGTAGCACCCTCTGAAATTACAATACTCAGAATCAAGGATGCTAGGGATGCTAAAGATTGTCTTATCCTCTTTACATCCAAGCCCAGAGGAGTACTAGACTCCTGATAGTTCACAAAAAATGAATCCAAAATGAGACAAACTCAGATTTCTGTCCCACAGTCACCCCTAACCCCAACATTTGACTTGCAAACTCGTGTTGAAGATACTTACAACAAGGCTTCTCTGTCTTCTCTTTTTCTTGGGAGGTGTTACTCCTCAGGCCAAATTTAACATTTACCATATGCCAAGATCCTTAGAATTCTTGATACGTATTTTATCTGTGTGTGCAAAAATACCTTTTGCTTTAGGGAATAGGGGAAACCCCATCCCTCCCACCAACTTTAAAAGTATGGTGCACTCACAATAACCCTAATTTTGAACTTTTACAGAGTGGAGAAAATAAGTTTAGTGCCTTAAAATGGGACTCCACAATGGTAGTTCAATGTAAAAATCATGTCTGGTGATTATCAACTGTGTGATTTCACTGCACTAAAAGCCCTCTCGATTGGGTCCATTTCTGAATAAAGATTGCAACAACTCTCCCAAACATCTCTGCTCTGCTGGAGATCCAGTCCTTAAGTACACTTTCTAGTCCTTTCAGATTCCTATCATATTTGTTTCTCAAAATCTTTTTCTTTAACAGAAGCCCAGGCGATAAAGGGTAGGTAGCAAATATAACCATGGGTTTCAGCCATGAAAACGCAAGCAGGAGAACAGGTTTCCACTAGGACAGCTTCAGCCTCTTTTCTCTGTGAAGGCTCTTTCCTACTGGGATACTAATGAGAAGGTTGCAGCAGCTATGAAAGGGAAAAGATGGGAAAGAATGGGGAAAAATGGGAAATTGGAAAGATACTGGAAGCATTATAATTTCTGAGTAATAGGGCATTTTCTGTTAGCAAAGTTGCTCCATGTCAATCTGTTGTTCTGCCAGGTTTCTTGACTTTATTTGCCTGTAGATAAGCAGAATGTAGCTGGCTGTCCTGGGACCAGAAAACAGAGGCCCTAATACAAGAAACCGGACAGTCCTAACAGAGTGAGCCTGCTAACGGAGGGAGCAGTCCCTCAGACAGGAAGTGGGAGTATCAGAATATCATGATGGCTAACTCGGCAGTACAGCAATTGTATTCATAAGAGTCCAACCTGGAATTGTCACAGTCCAGATACATCTGGTCTGGTTGAATGCAGGTCCCCACATAGACTCTGAAGGATGGTGTTGGTTATCAACAAACAGTAACTAAAAGAATTTGCATGTTGAACAATTTCTAATAAGGAAAATGCTTATGTTAGTTGACTAAAGAGAGTGTTGTACATTGCTAAAGTTGTAATGCATACTGGTGAGGGTGGAACCACCTAGGACGTTGAAGCCAGCTGTCAGTTCTGATTGGACTAGACTCAAGAAATGAATTTGAGGAGCAGTCAAAGTTAGAACTATAAAGCAAGCTACAAATAAGGAAGTGGTCGGGTCTCTGGTGCCATGGTGGCTGGCTGGCCTGAGAGCACTCTTGAAGAGTTGTAACTGATTGGTTTTTTTTTTTTTTTTGATTGAGGAAGATTTTCCCAGAGCTAACATCTGTGCCAATCTTCCTCTATTTTGTATGTGGGTCATCACCACATCATGGCCGCTGATGAGTGGTATAGGTCTGTGCCTAGGAACCGAACCTGGGCTGCCAAAGCAGAGCACTCTGAACTTAACCACCAGGCCACAGGGCCAACCCCAAGAGTTGTAACCTCTTAATGAAACAGAACAGGTTTAATACTTATTGATAAAGCCAAGTAAGTGGTTGGCATCAGGGAAGAATTTCAGGCAATATCAGATAGCCGGTCACTAGGTGCCAGTTCAAGGAGCAAGACACTATTACTGTCAGGAACTGAGGCTCCAGAGAAGATACAAAGATGAAGGGACAATGGTAGAAAATCAGTCATTGGAGTGGGGCTCAAAGTCCAAATTAAAGGTGCATTGAGGAAGACACAATGCAAGACGCAGAGAGAAGTACTAGATCCACTCACATCCCCCCTGCCTAGGTCTGAATTGATCCCAGTGGCAAGGACATCTCCATTTGTGAGAAGAGAGAGAAAGAGACGAGAAACCAAAAAGTGCTTGACATTGTGGGCAATCCCCAGATGCTGCTTTGCCACAGAGTAGGATGTCAAATATTTCGAGAAAATCTTTCTGGACTTAAAAGGGAAAACGAGAGCCAGTCTTGTCATTTAACTTTTAAATGGTCTCCTGGAGGAAGGTTACCTTGTAAATATCCAGCATAAGGCAATCTTTTTAAGGCCAAATTAAAGCAAGGACATTTTCTTTGCCAATAACCTTAGAAATACTATATGAGCTAGAATATTTCAAGTCCGAAAGGACTGTATGCCAAAAAATGCCCAAATCATCACACAACACTACAAATGATATAAGAAGCTTGGGTCTCAAATAATTTTTGGAAATAAGTGCAAATAAATGCAGTGTGCAATAAATAACTACCTGCTGGGTGATTTATGTTAAAGCACATCTAAAAAGCAAAATTGAGGATTCAAGTTCTAAGAAACAACCACCCCAAAGGCAAAAAACCCTATTTTCCTAACGGTCATGTGACATCAACTACAAATAACTTCAGTGCCGTAATTTCTGATTTTTTCACTCATGCAAAAGAATAATACTTAAGAGATTTTGAGCTGAAAGGAAACTTTGAGCTGAACAAGTTTCCTTCATTTTTAGAGGAAGGAAAGTAAGTGGCTTGCCCAAAGCTGAGCAGTTAATCAGCTTCAGTGCCACCACTAGATCAAGGATCCTGTAATTTCTAAAATTTCTATTATCCTAAATTAGAACCTTGAAGCCCAAAACATATCATAAAGTCTCCTGTTTCTAAGGGAGTGCTCCATCTTTTTTCCCTTAGAGTGAGACTCATTCAGAGTTGCTTAACAGATGGTTCCAGAAAATGTTAACTGATTCTATATACATGGGGAAGGAGGTGGGCACCAGTAGCTGGTCCTCTCAGCCCCTCCCTGTGCACAGCAGTTAGGGACTCTGCCTTACGCTCTCTGTGCTGGGCATCCAAAGGTGCCCCAGGGCCCAGAAAAGTTCAAGTTCTCAACTTGCCATTCGCAAATGATTTAGTACCAGGAGGCTCTGGATTATGAATTATCTGTAGAATGAACATAAATCCTGCTTTTGGATAGTCGTTTCCATGGTTTAAAGGAAAAAACAACTCACGGGGGAAAGAAGTACTATCTCGCTTACCACAAAAATTAAACCTAGTCTAGCATTTGCCTCATGTTCAAACAACTTCAACACTTTGAGGACCCTGATGACCCCCATTTTTGATTCAGCTTGGACTGCTCTAAGATTTAGCATAATTAAGGAGGAAAAGTAACTTAACTGTCCGAGATTACGATGTCGAGTTTGTGATAAGTGTTTCTCGCTGAAGAAGGCAGTCTGGTGTGGTGGAAACACCTGCTCCTCTGACTTCTGCTCTTATCATGCGCTGCAGCCAGCGTCTTTGACCTATATTTGATTCCCTCTTGCAATATGTGCTTTTGATCTTGAAACTGCTGGGAAAACGTTCCTGCCAAACCACAAAACAAGGTAAGCTGTTTCTTATTCGTTTGAATATACGGGAAGATGGTGACAACCGATTTCTTCTTCTACATCTAAGAAATCGAAAGGTCAGGTGTTAGGGAGGGATTATGGGGAGTTTATGAGGCAAACAGCCTGCCCCACTGCAAGCCTTATCAGGAACAAGCCCAGCTTTCTTTCATAAGCCTCTGGTGGGCGTCCTGTGCTCAGAGCCACCGTGGCTGGCGGTCTGGGGTGCACATTGCAGAGTTTATCATCAAGCAGCATCTTTGAAATGCCAAACTTTATTTATTGATCTTACAATTCTATGTTATCTCCAACAAGCCACGGGAAAAGTAATACATTTTGTATGGATTAATCCTTGTAATTCTACGCAACATACACCCAGAGATAACTCAAGCTGGCTTTGTCTTCTCATTATCTAAACAGACGTGTCTTTTTTTAAGTCATCAACAGAGGTCATCTCCCAAATGCCCTTGTGGAATATTCATTAATCAAATAACTAATTTGAAATGGACCATCAAAGCATTATTCATTTCCCCATCATTCTCCCAACATCGGTTTAAATGCTTTGTGGGTATAATGATTAGGCTGATGTTTAATTAATTGTGAAATTGTGAATTAAGGCTAAGTTAAAAGATAAATCATTCTTCAGTGCATGAGATAGAAAGAGAGAGAGCCAGAAAGGGCAAGCAAGCTTGATTGGTGGTTTTAGTTGGGGATTCTTGGCAAATGTCCCTTTATTCACAGCAACATGACAGCGTTAGATTTTAAGGTTAAGCTTTGTTAAGCAAAGCTTACATGTCCATTCTTTCTTGATACATTTCAGATTCATCACCATATCAATGAGAAGATCCCACAAGCCATTGCACAAATATGCGGATCTAGGTATAACCTGCTTCTCTTGACAAGTTTGATTGTGGAAAAAGTAAAAGAAAACAGTGAAGACCCAGCTATGGAAATCACAGTCAGAGTTTTGTTTACTCGGTGTGATGATCAGAGTGCTATCTTTTTAACCCTAGGAAGTAAAGGTTTGATTCCAAACTGGGGCATTCTCTGATTTTTCTGTCTTCATGCCCCCACTGTGCCCTAAAACTCATTGTCAGGTGCATCACAATGTCAATCAACCTATATCGTTTACTTTTTAAAACCTGCTCATCTCTCCCTATTTGACTATTAATTTCTTGATTTCAGAGTCACAGTCTTACTCATCTTTCTATGTTCAGCACGACATTTCAAGCCCATGTTCTTGAACTGAGCAGACCTGGGTATGTGTTTACTCGTCACTCCTGGTGCACTCTCCCCTCATTGGCTCACTCCTTCCCTTCATTCAGATAGCTGCTCAGACGTCACTTCCTCGGCAAGCCCCTCGTTGATCATTGTCTTAGTCCATTTGGGCTGCTATAAGAAAGAACCGTAGACTGGGTGACTTATAAATAACAAAAATTTCTTTCTTACAGTTTTGGAGGCTGAAGTCCAAGATCAGGGCGCCAACGTGGTCCAATTCTGGTGAGAGCCGTCTTCTTGGTTACAGACTGCCAACGTCCCCCTGTATCCTCACGTGGTAGAAAGAGCAAGAGAGCTCTCTGGAGTCTCCTTTATAAAGGCACTAATTCCATGAGGGCTCCACTCTCATGACCTAATTAGCTCCCAAAGGCCCCACCTCCTAATACTGCAATATCGGGGGTTAGGATTTCAGCATTTGAATTTTGGGGGGACCCATTCAGTCCATAACAATCCTGTTATCTACAATCACATTTTTGTGTCTCTGTCTCATTATCTTGAGTTATTTTTTTCTTCATAGCACCTATCACAACCTAATATTACATTTGTATTTGCTTATTTATTGCCTATTTGTTTTTTTTTTCCTTATTAGATGTAATCTCCATGAGGAAGGAAATTTACCTCTTCTTTTCATTGCTGTATTCCCTATGCTGGTACATAGTAGGTCATAAATAAATATTTGGTTTAATTAAATAATAAATGATTGGGAAAAGAAGCTTTCTTTCCACTGTCATTTTTAAACTTTCAGAAACTACATACGAAGGAATTCTGATTGAAAATGAAGTCACCAAAAAAAAGCAGATCCCAGAGATAAAGAGACAGATACATATATATGTATTTTTGCTTGAGGAAGATTAGCCCTAAGCTAACATCTGTGCCAATCTTCCTCTATTTTGTATGTAGGATGCCTCCACAGCAAGGCGATGAGTGGAGCAGGTCCAAGCCAGGGATCCGAGCCTGGGCCTCCTAAGTGGAGCAAGTGAAACTTTAACCACTGGGCTACAGGGCCGGCCCCAAGAGATAGATTCTTGATATGAGCAGCTGGATCCAGACATGCCTGAAGCTAACATACCCATGAGCATTTCAGTTTTATGAGCAAGTACATTTCGTTATTTATTTAAGATGGTTTATGTTTAGTTCATTTGCAACCAAATAAAAGCTCAACAAATACACAGTCACTGTCAGGTTATCCCCAGGTTAGTTTTATTATCATCCACCTGCTTAGAGTACCACCTAGTTCTATCTTCTGTGATTTGTCAATGTGGCTACCTTTGCTCACCCTGAAGGTATATTAGCATCTCCTCAGGCCCATTCTTTACCCCTGTAAGTGTGTCTAGTTTTCTAAGCTCATCCTTCCTGGCCTGGTTCATCTCACAGATTATCAGATGCCCACCTCCATTTATGACATTTCTGGCTGATGGAACCTGTCCCAGAATGCCTGCCCTGCACCCCATCTAGTCTCTAGAAACCAGCCTCCTCCAGTCTTGCCCACTCTGGTGCCTGCCGAGCCCTGCTTCTGACACAGCAATCTTGCAGATAAAGAGCGCTATAGCACATTGGTTATGCACAAAACTCTCAAGTCAGCTACCTGAATGGGCATGATAGCTACAGTACTTACTAGCCATATAACCTCATGTAAGTCACTTAACCACTCTGTGCCTCAGTTTCCTCATCTGAAAATCCAAACTAATAAAACTGCCTATCTCACAAGATTGTAAGCAAGATAAAGTATGCAAAGCACTTAGAATAGCACCTGATAAGTATGCAATATGTATGTCTATTGTTTTCATTCTGATAGAAGCAGCCCTCTGAGGAGATGCCAGAAGGATGAAAAGATTTTATACTCACTCATGTGTTTCATGAAGCTCAATTGAAAGCAAGACTGTCTTCTTTTTCTTTACCAATCTTCCTTCCTGACTACATAATGAGCTTTTGTAGGTAAGGGCTATGTTTTGTCTCTCTATGGCTCTAGCCCAGTGATGGTCATAAGAGTAGACTCGAATTGGTTAATATCCAGTAATGAATAAAGAATCTTAACATCAATAAGCACAAAATTTGGCAAATCAGTGTGCTTAGTGACTGGTCTCTTTTCCTTTTTTTCCCAGTGAGCTTTCCTCTGGTTTTCAGTTCCAGGGGACACATGCACCCTTCTTGGACAGGCATATGCCCTAAATCCTTGTCTGCTTTCCTCCCTGGGGAACTGACTGTCACTGGGAAGGACTCTTCAACGTTGTGTTTCTCTCCCTTAAAATATGAGGCCTGGAGCAAGCCTTAATCAGCCAGTTGGACTGCTTCATCTCCTCTGAAACAGAAGTCTGAAACCTGCTCAACTCTTTTCAGGCCAACAGGATACCCAAGGGCCCTCATGACACCAACAACTTCCTTAAAACTAGGCTAAAATGAGTTTCATAAAAGCCTCTTTCCTTTAAGTCCATTTTAATTACCACTCTATTCCATAGTCTGAAGACAAGAATATCTTGTATATAATAACTACTAATAAATTTTTCATTTTTAATAGATCAGTGAATGAATGGATCAACCAATCAAAGAATAAACCAATGAATGAATAAGAAATGGGTAGAGGATGTTTACTATCTTCTCTATCCTCAGGCCTAGAGGGTGAGGCATTGATCTACTAAATCACTCTCATTTCCTTTTTTTTTGCTGGCTTTTCAGCATTGTTTATCTCCTTTTTTCTTCAAGAATGATCAAAATCTAAAGGAGTTGGGGGGAGGTGGAGAAAGTGATCCAATAATACCACCTAACAAAAATTCAGGTCTCTTTAGGGACCCCAATGGATGGCCAATATGCTACTCTTGAATATCTCTTTGCTTCTTGCTTAAACAAAGATAACTTCTTTTTCAAAGTCCCAGGAAAGAATTGTTTTATGTCTGACTGTTTCCTTAAACAAGTCTTCACAGTGGTGCCCCTCCTTCTGAACAGTTCTTCTAACAGGAGTGGCTTGGATGGAGGGGTCACGAGTGCTCGTGGTGTTATGGATGATGTGCAACTCAGATGTCACCAGCCGAGGTTTGGCTGAAGTATGCTGACTGCTAACTTGGTGTGATGGCTGTTGTGGATAAACAAATCAAACTCAAATTCACAGGTCAATTACTCTAAAGAATAGCCTGCTAATTTTCCTGTTTGAAAAAGTATCGGAAAAGATTTTCGAATGAATCAGAGGTTTTCAACACAGCTCAGCTGCTTTGACTAACAAGTGGGTCTTGTGTTTTTGAACACTTGGGATAATGGTGGTAAGGTCTCTAGGCTACGGGGATTTAGGAGGTACCACATGCATGCTTCACTCCAGAGTGGCATGCCCCTTAGCAACCAATAATGCAACTAAGAAACTCCATGTCACCCTGAGCAAAACAGAGCCATCTTAAAACATGCCAAACACAGTAAAAATCAATCCAAAATCAAGGCCACCATTCTCTTAAGAAAATGAATACTCAGGGAGGTCCCTTGCCGTAGATCTGGGACTACCTGATGAGGTAAAGAGTTGTTGAGATTAGCTACTCAAGACCTTCGGATTTTGAGTCAGTAAAACCCGCTCCCTATCCCAAAATATGGAAAACCAACATGGGGTTGCCTACATTTTCATTTGCCAAATACAGTCCACAAAGCTAAATGTCACAAAATAAAAATTACTTTCTACTATGAGCATGGTTTAATAAAATACATAGTAGCTTAACAAATACCAAAAAGGTAGAAAGGATATAATTTCAGTATAAAAACACAGCCCTTTAAACTGAATTAATTTAGCTTTAAAAAAAAGTTCCCCGCTATTCTTATTTTTCTAATTTCACTGAAGATGGATGCAAACATTCCCTCACATGGGTCTTCAGAGGAGCTTCTGAAAACTGGTGGTCTAACTTTTAGCTCTATAGGTAAAATGCTTGAGTGATCCAGAGCAGGGATGGCTGTAGGAATTATTGTGAAATGTGTCTTGAAGATCCATCCACGTTTCCTGGCACCGGCACTCTCCCTCTCTGGTTTGTCCAGCTCTCGGGGTACCTCCCGCTCCCCATATGTGGCTCAGGTAGCACCAGCCGTCTAACTGCATACCCCTCACTGACTGCCTTCAATCACTTCCTCCCTGTGCTTCTGGTCCCTCACCTGTAGAAGGGAATGGAAGCCAATAGACTAACCACCATAGTCCATTTAGTTCTGAAGCATCATGATTCCAAAGATTTTACCATGTTATTCCCCAGAAGGCTCTTCCTATTTGTTCCAGAATCTTACTGTTGATGTTCCTTCAGCAAACCTTCTCTTGCTCTTCTGATAGAAGAACTTTTTTTCCCTTGGGAACTCAATCCACGTGGTTCTGATGGGGCTGAACTCCACGGCCCACCCCTCCACCACAGATCTCACACATGACCCAAACTGGGTCAAGTGGAAGGGGATCTTTCTACCATAGACTGCTGGGTATAGTGGGCTGAATAGCATCCCCTTACAATTCAAGTACATCTGGAACCTCAGAATATGACCTTGTTTGGAACAAGGTCTCTGCTGACGTAATTGAGTTAAGGATCTCAGGAAAGATCATCTTAGATTTAGGGCAGGCCCTAAATTCAGTGACTGGTTTTCTTACAAGAGAAAGAAGAGGGATATTTTAGATAAAGAGACACAGATAAGAAGGCAGTGTGAAGGTGGAGGCAGAAATTGGTGGTATGCATCTAAAAGCAAAGGAATATCAAGAATTTCTGGCAAACGCTAGAAGCTAGGAGAGAGGCATGGAATAGATTTTTCCTCAGGACCTCCAGAAAGAATCAACTCAGCTGATATCTTGATTTCGGGCTTCTAGCCTCCTGAACTGTGAGAGAATAAATTTCTGTTGGTTTAAGTTACCCAGTTTGTGGTGATTTGTTACAGCAGCCCCATGGAACTAATACACTGGGTTTGCTGAGAGCCATCTTGTCTGCCAGAGAGAATATATCCTAAGACTGGAGAGACAAAGAGTGAGCTTTGATCATAACATTGAGTCCCTGGATCCAGCTAGGCTTGAAATCAGCTGCACCTCTGGACTTCCCAGTGAGTGAGCCAATAAATGCTCTCTTTTTGTTTAAGCTCATTTGAGTTAAGTGTCTATCGCAGATAGCTGAAGGACTTCTGATGCAAACACAGCTCAGCACTGAGAAAATCTTATTCATCTTTCCAGGCCCAGCCATGCTGGTATTCTCTTCACAAAGCCTTCCCTGGGCTCCCCAGCCTGAAAGTCTTGTTTCTTCTGCTGGGTTCCTATAGCTCTGTTCTCTTCCTGCTCACAATACTGTTAAACTTGTCTGATCTCCCCTACTAGAACTTTGGCCTTTAGAAAGCGGGATCCCTGTCTTTATCTTCTTTTCATCACCGCACATGCTCTATTTATGCAGCAGGTGCTTGGTGCATATTTGATGAACAGATACATGGAAAAATGAAGGAATAGACAGTGGGGTTTCAGTATTGATGGCAGGGAGGGGAAAAAATAGTTTTGCGTTAGGGGCTTTCCTGGTGTTCCTAGTTGTACCAAACACACAAATCTCCAATCTGCTTGCTAATAAATCGCCCGACTAGGGGAACCCACCAAAGACCAGAACTGCTCTGAGCAAGCATTGGGTTGGGTCTTTTGCCAGCATAATGATGGCCAGGCTTTTGTAAAGGGCAGTTATGATTTCCAATCTGAAGTATCTATCATATCACTCTCTCCTGTTTGAAACCTTTCAGTGGCATCCCATTACTCTTAGAAAAAGTCCAGACTCTTGTTCATGGCTTACAAGGTCCCTTAAAACCAGGCTCCTCCTCATGTCTCTAATCTCATCTCTCGAAACTCCCCCACCTTGAATCTGTGCTCTCCTTCTCCCAGTTCCTTGATCATGTCAAAAGCTCCATCTGCTCTCACTTCTCTTTCTCTGTCTCCCTCATCTTCTCTTTCTCTCTCTCTGCCAGGCCTTTGTTCTTCTTCTGGAACATTCTCCTCCCAACTCTTTTCACCTAGCTTGCTCCTATGCCTGCACTAGACTTTTGCTTAGATATTACTTCCTCCAGGGAGCTTCCTTCATCCACTGGGGCCCCCAGTAATGTCCCTAGAGCTGTCTGCACGTCCCTTGCATAGCTTTTGCTATACCGCATTGCAATTGTCCATTTGCCTGACAGTCTTTCTCATTATACCGTTTGAACTATGTCTATTTTGATCAACATTTCATTCCTAGCACACAGCACATAGGAGAGACACTCAATACATAGTTGACAAATGAGTCCATAAATAAATAAATGATGGAGAATTTAATGGTAATTCTCAAAGTCTAATATGATCTTAGCCATGTCCTTCTTCGTTCGTTTCTCCATTCGCAAGGAGTAACCAGGCCTTCCTACCTGGGCCAGAGTGTAAGAGAGGGAAGTAAGGGCTGCAGTATCTTCAGTAAGAGGGAGAGGGTCATTTCTAACATGGAGTCCTGTTCCCTTAACTGTCCATGAAAACAATAATAGGCGGTTACCAAGATATGTTTAATATTTTAAAGACCTGACAAAAATCATGGAAATACCCATGATAAGACTGCACAGGCTAACAAAACTAGAACTAGGGGAGGGCAGGGGAAAATCTGTGTATAGTAGACAATAGTATGTTCTCCTCCTAATGGAACAAGTGGGAGGTTGCACTTCTACTTGAGGGCAGGCACAGTCATGCAAACTGAAGAGCTCCTGTCTCTTTCTGATGGAAGCACTGAATTACTGCTACCAGGTTTCCAGTGTGATCTTCCCTTGTCTCTGCAAATATAGAAGCCTAGGCTGCCACGGAGGTATCACACGGATCTTGCAGACTTGGTGAGAACAAGAAACAAACTTCTTGGAATGAGCCATTGAGATGATTTTGAGCTTGTTTGCTACAACAGAGATTGAGTCTATTTTGACAGAAGTATTGTGTTTTTCATTTTTTAATCACCAAGACCTAGTATGGTGCTTGCCACAGAAGAGATATGCAATAAGTGTTTGCTGACTGAATAACAAATGAATAAGTGAACGAATGAAAATCAATGATCTGTGAAGCCATCTCCCTGTGTCCCTTGCAAATCAGAAAACAAACTCTGAGGATAGAAAATCACATGCGAAGTAGCTACCTCCAGGCATTGCATCACAGAAACTTTTTACTCTTGGAGTAGCAGTAACTTTGCCAATAGAACTCAGCTAAAAACAAGTATTTTATAAGAACCATTGCTCACAAATCTAAGCTCTTTGATTATCTCAGTCTTGAATGATTTTCTCCAAAATATCAAGGATGTAGGATTCATTGATATTGGTCTTAGCTGCTCAGTGGGATTTAAGACTCAATAATGAATCCAGGAAGTGGTTTGCAATTTACTTGATCAAACAAAAGCTTCTAATAAGTAGTATTAAATCAGGTGGGGACCAATTTTCAAAATCTCTTTTGGTAGAACTCCATGACTGCATGACTATAGGCATGGCATACGCCTCCGAGTTTGCAGAAGCCCACAGTTTGACGTCAATACTGAAGGCAGGGGCTTTCTTCTCTAGTACATTGATTTTAAATTAAATTAACTCTGATCTTTAGGTCATCTTCTGGATTATAAAAGCTGAATGCCTCATTAATGATGAAAACAGTAGGAGTAAATGTAGTGGAGCAGGTTGAGCAATTTAAGTGCTTTGAAATGCAACTAGTGCAAAGCAAAGGTATTTCAAGCTATCCAAATGAGGGTCGATTCCAGACATGCTGATGGGGAAAAGCTACTTGAGCAGATTGAGTCTTGGCAAATAGTTGGAGTCTTCCAAGGACAGCTCCATTCTTGCCCATTTTGGGTTCTTCTGCTGTGGTCGCATGAATCTCATTTTCTACTTGAATCATGGTGGTCTCATCTTCCACAATATTCTCCACTTTCAGAAGAGTGTATTCATTATCTATTGCTGCATAATAAATTACCCCCAGAACTTAGTGGTTTGAGTCAACAATATTTGTTTTCTCATAGTTTATGTAGGACAGGAATCTGGGCACAGTTTAGCTGGGTCTTCTGCTGCAGAATCTCTCACAAGCTGCGATCAAGGGCCAACTGGGCCCTCAGTCATCCCAAGCTTGAGAGGAAAGAATCTACTTGAGGAAGGATTCACTTCCAAACTCAATTATTGAGTGTTGGCAGGATTCAGTTCCTTGCAGGATGTTGAACTGAGGGGGTTCAGTTCTTTGAAGGCTGTTGGCCAGAAGCTGCCCTAAGTTCCTTGACGCATGGGCCTATTCATAGAGCAATGCAAAACCTGATGACTTGCCCCATCAGAGCAAGCAAGCAAAAAGAGTCAGAGAGGGAGAGAGAGAGAGAGATGGAAGTCAGATTTCTATAACCTAATTTTGGAAGTGCCATTCCAACCTTTTTGCTGTACTTTATTCATTAGAAGTGAGTCATCACTCCCCGCCTACACTCACAAGAAGGGGGTCTCATGGGGCATGACCACCACTGGTGGGGATCATTGGAAGGCATCTTAGGCATCTGCTTAGCACAAAGAGCAAGTGCATGGTAGCAGAAGTTGCTTCTTAGAGTTTTTCTCCACTCTGCCCCGTTAGACGAGGAGAGTGAATGGATAGCTGTGATTGAAACAGCCTTCTTTAAGTGAAAAAATTCTATGATATGTTTTAACTTTTTTTTTTAAGATTGGCACCTGAGCTAACAACTGTTCCAATCTTCTTTTTTTTTTGCTTTTCTCCCAAGTCCCCCCAGTACATAGTTGTATATTCTAGTTGTGAGTGCCTCTGGTTGTGCTATGTGGGACACTGCCTCAACATGGCCTGATGAGCGGTGTCATGTCCACGCCCAGGATCCGGAACCGGCGAAACCCTGGGCCGCCGAAGCTGAGCGCTCCAACTTAACCACTCAGCCATGGGGCTGGCCCCCATGTTTTAGCTTTAAAATTAAAGATATTTTGCATTTTACTTCATCTATCCTGTATAGTAATGCGTTAATATATATACAAGAGTTATTATATTCCAGGCACTATTCTGAGTGCTTGAAATATGTGTATTACTTAATCCTCATGAAAACCCCTATAAATGTACTATTATATCTCCATTTTAAATATTAGCAAACTGAGATACAGATAGGTAAATAACTTGCCCAAGGTCACTCGCTAGTTGGTGAAAGAATTAGGATTCAACCAAAGCAATCAGACTCCAGAATCCAGGATGCTGGGCACTATATTTTACTTTCTTTCTAAGATGTTTTGAATTACCTGCTATTGTGGGCTGAATTGTGTCCCCTCGAAATTCGTATGTTGAAGATCTAAACCCCAGTATCTCAGAATGAGACTATATCTGGAGAAAGGGTCTTTAAAGAGATAATTAAGGCTAAATGAGGTCTTTAGAGTGGGCCCTAATCCAATATGACTGGTGTCCTTATAAGAAGAGGAGATTAGGACCCAGACTCTAACAGAGGGAAGACCATGTGAAGACAACAGAAAAAGACAGCCTTGTACAAACCAAGAAGAGAGACTTCAGAAGAAACCATCCTGCTCGTACTTTGAACTTGGACTTCTAGCTTCTGGAACTCTAAGGAAATAATTTCTGTTGTTTAAGCAATCAATTAAGTTTAAGCAATTAAGTATTTGTTATGGAAGTCCTAGTAAGCTAATACACCTGTCCTCAGGAATATTAATGTCCTAGGATGATGTGCCATATATTAGCTGTGGTTTCCAGTATCCCCTGGCACTTCCCAGTTTCACCAGCTCAAGTGTGGTGGAAAGCACATGGCATTTGGCAGCCAAAGAAAGGACTATCTTTAGTATGTAAAATTAGGCAAGCTCCATAACATCTCTGTAAAGTGAGGCTAATAAGACCTACCTCACAGGGCTGTTGAGGGGATTAATGAGATAATGTGAAAGTGTCTGGCACAGTAGCTGACGTATATTAAACCCTTAGTAAATGCCATTTATTACTTAAATGGCAAGTCACAAGTTAAAGCAATTACTGAAGACACATAACAGAATCATGGCCCCTTGTTCACTTTCTCTCTTTGTCCATGCTGTTCTGGAAAGAGATGAAAAACATTCTTAGTTTTTCTTCAGTGCAGGTGTTCTCTATATTGGTCCAATGCAATTTTTCTCCATACTGGTCCAGCCCTTTACTGCTATTCTTACTCTAATACAAAAATATCAAGAGCACTACAAAATGGCTCAGTTTCCAGTCTTCTGTGAACACTTTAGACTGCAGATGATTAAGAAAAATCTAAGACTCACTGTAACAAAGTCCTATAAGAATGAACTCCAGTTCAATTCAACCAATGCTTACTGAGTACCTAAAATGCCAGACAGTAAGCTACTTGCCTACAAACTGTCATCCAATGGTTAACATAATCAGAGCAATGTCAGCTTGCATCAAAGCAAGAATAGTTATAAGAACAGAGAAGACACTAATTCCTTAGCATTTTATATTGATCAAATCACAGTTGGAACATTGCTTTCAATTGTAGATACTCTTTAAATATAGAAATTAACAAAGTATATAGTGTTCATGGGATGGTGAGAAGTGTAGGTGAAAAGTTATTGAAAGGAATGGGGACATTTGGTCTGAAGACAAGAAGAACCAGGGACGACGATTTAAGTGTTTTAAATTCTTAGAAATCTGTTATGTGGAAGAAGGTCTCATCTCTGTTGCTCTCAGTAACAAAATTGTGACTTATAGTGATGCATAATTCAGTTCAATAAAACTAAAAACATTTGCTATGGACTGCATTGTGTCTCCCCCCAATCCACATACTGAAACCCTAACCCCCAATGTGTCTGCATTTGGAGACACGTTAAATGAGATCGTAAGGGTGATCCTGTAGATTTGGTGGCCTTATAAAGAAGAAGAGAGAGAAATCTCTGTCTCACTTCATGTGTACACACCAAGGAAAAGCCATGTGAGGACATAGTAAGAAGGCAGCTGTCTGCGAGCCAAGAAGAGAGTTGTTACCAGAAACGGAATGGACTAGAACCTGGATCTTGGTCTTTCCAGCTTCCAGAACTGGGAGAAAATATAAGTCTGTTGTTTAAGGCACTCTACCATGGCATTTTGTTGCAGCAGCCTGAACTGACTAAGAAAATGTCTAAAAACTAAAATAAAATAATTTAACAAACATTTGGGTACTGAGCAGAGGCCCAGATGCATGTGTGCCAGGGTGCATTATAGAAGACAGTGGTTGGAGTGGCTGACTTATAGTCCCTTCCTCCTCTGAGATTCTACGATTTTACAAGTCTTTAAAGCCACATGGACACAGAAACACAGGGCCTTCTTCTTGTATCACCATCTTCTCACTTTATGGAGACAAGATTCATTGATTTCATCGCTTGTGTCAACCCTCATTAATTGACAGTGGCTGCCTGGAACATTGTTTTCAGGAGGATTTTTGAAGCTGCATAAAAAAAAACACCCATGAGAAAAAGCGCTAAAAGTTACTAGGCACTTGTCACGTACCAGGTCCTATTCTAAGCACAGCATTTCTATTAATATACTTTATACTTGCACTAGGAGTTGGATCCTAGTAGCATGAACGTTTTTTGGTAAGAACGTCAAGGCACAGACAAGTAATACTCAAAGGCTACATGGTTAGTCAATGGCAGCTTCAGATTACAAACTCAGTAGTTTGGCTAGAGAACCTTTGCCTGTAACTATTAGACTACAATATCTCTCCAACAATCCACTTGCAATCTTTATCATGAGTGGAGGGAGTTGAAGAGGTTCGTGCTCGGAAGTCCTTATCTCAAGATCTGCTTTGGGGGACATTCAAACTAAGACAGTTGGGCATAAAATATTTTTACTTGAATGCTGTAACCATTCAGATACAACTACAACAATTTTAAAGATTCTTCAGTAGCTGAGTCACAAATTAGTGCTTAGTATTCCAGACACTGTAAATTATAGGGAAGCGGTGTTTGGAATTCTATTATTTCTTCCAAATTTCTGTTTGGGACCATGTTATCACAGTTCATGCTATGATGGGTAGTTGAGATAGGTAACATCAGTTACTAAACTGTTTTTCTCTGGCTCTTGAGCCATCCACAATTGCAGGAACACCAGCTCCCTTCTTAATAAGCACCCACCCAGATATCTATTTGTATAACGTATGCTCAGTACTTGCCCCAGATACCTCCTTCCTTCCACAGCTCCCCCTCTCTCTTAGCTACTGTTGAGTTTTTTCATGCAACATCTTGCTCAGGTTCTTGATAGCTACAAAACTATTTCTTGTCCCATCTTGTCACCCAACTGTGTCTACTGAAGGTAATATCATTGTCTTTCTCTTCTCTGGTCTAGATTTAGTTGATCTGCTCAGGTAACTATGTCTGTTGAGTTCTCTATCAACTGCCCCCAAACTTGACACATAGCAGTAGGATTTGCCCTCAAGACAAACACAGCTCCCTCTCCCATGAACCTCAAGGACAAATCCCAATATCTCACGTCCCTCGGTATCTGACAGATTTATGAGAGGCAAGTAAATGAGAGGCACTGGATTATAAAATCTTTCCAGGCACTCATTGTGAATATGCCTAAGATTTTACACTATTTGAGGAAATTCTGTGCCTCTCCTTGCACAAGTCTCAATGTGTCTCGTTTTAGAATTTATTTAAAATAATCCTTTCTATCAAATTGGCCTCAAGAGTCCTGCATCTTTTCTCCTTCCAAAATTTCCCTGTGTTGTCTTTATTGTAGAGAAGGCTAAGGAAAGATGATAAAAATCTACAGTCCTTGATCCTGCATTTTAAAATGCAAGATGTTAAAATCAAATAAAGTAGGTCAAGGCTTCTCCGTATTTAGCAGAGGCTAGCGCTTTTCCATATCAGCAAATATGGAAGTTGATAGGCAATCAAAAGTGCTATATCTTCCTTTAATATAAGAAAATGTTATTAAGAACCTCACATTCTATTTTTATCTTAGCCAAAGAAATGGAACAAATCCAACTATATAATTTTATTGCTTATGACTTTATAGATGGCTATTTTGTACATTTAAGTAGAAGTACTTTATTTTGCATTTATTTGGACAATGAGTAATAGTTAAACACATTCAACTAATTAATTACGAATGAAGTCTGCTTAAATGCAGCCTGTGGTTAAGCTTATAAAACCCTCAGGGGTTTGAAGCAATATTTAAAACTGGAAGGTCTGATAGAACAAAATGGAGGAATACGTGAGGAGGAATAATACTCGAATTCAAGGCTAGAGGTACCTGGGGAAAACTTTAAGGCTTTGGTTTATTTTGAGATTGGAGAAAGTTATGAATATCCCCCATTATTCTGGGACATAACAGCACTCAGTTGGACAAATATAATAAAATGTGTAAGTAAAATTAAATGATGGTGCTACTATTTTTCCTAATAATAGCAACTCTAATAATATCTAGAATGCATACTCTAGTCCTTTGATGAAAAAGAAGAATGTAAGAACCTCCAAAGCAGGCCAACACTATTAGTACAATGAATTATTTTGTAAAAATTGACCTCACTAATATCAGTGATTTTAACAACTTCTTGCAAGATAAGGAGAAGATGCTGTTATTAGATGGAGAGAATCCATTGGGTTGAAGGACTTTGTCACAGGAGGGACTGCAACATGAACCCTCGAATTTTTCATCTCCTTCCAAATGACACCTGACCTTAAAGTATGCAGAAAAGAGTCATACTTATACCTATGTGAAGTGGAAATCAGTGCTTGATAAGGATGTCACAAACTCCTTATCTAATCTTGGAACCATCTAAGGTCCTATCTCTTGGAGTGCATGCTGCTCCTCAGGGGAAGAAGCCTCTTATCTCTGCTATGCCCAGCCAATAGCCAGATCCAACCCTCCAAAGCAGGGCACGTTGAGTTTGGAGAATAGGGGCACTGGCTTCTGGCTTTGCCTGGGGTGCCGTTCATGGCCCACATACCCTTGACTTTAGTTTTGCATCCCTGATGTTAGATCTATTTCAGTTTTAATCTAGGACCTAAACAGAGCCCACATCTCCGAGCGCTTCCAGTGGACTCATCCTCCATCCTCCAGTCACTTGACTCTTCCAATCTCTAATTTAGACTTTAGTTGTGTCTCTAGACTGCCCTGGCTTTGTTCATAGGCTTATTGGAAATTTATGTCTATCTGAATTCTTCCCTGGTGCAAGAACTTCCTTCCACCCTGACTAGGCACTTGCAATGTGGCCTCAACATTCTTCTAATCTTAATCAGAAGTTCTGCGCTTGCTATTTGTCCTGTGCTTCCTTCTGGTACCACAGGAAGAGCTGCCTTATATGGAATGCAGGTTGACCTCTTGTGGGCTGGAAGTACTCTCTCTAGTGCATGTATTTTCCTTTTCTCTTTCTCCTGGACAAAGTGAAAACTAAATGTATAGGGCTTATTAAAGGAGGAGGAGAAGAAGAAAGGGAGACCGGAGGAGGAGGTGGGGGGAGGAATGGAAAGAAGAAGATGAAGCTGGTGACATGCAGGAAGGGATTCCTGCAAAGGTCACTATCATGATCACCCGTGTGACATGGTTAAACACCCTGACTTCTTGCTAGAAACGGAAGCTCATGGAGTAACCCAATAGGAAAGCCACTTAGCTCAGATCCACCTCCCCAACTCAAATAAGTGACTTTTATCCCAGGAAGAAAGAGCTTCAAAATATCCTTCTCCACTACAACATCAAGAAGTTTGATTTAACAAACAGAAAATCAACATCATAAAGAACCCAAACACAGGTGAAGTGCACTAAACTGTGTGTATGTGTGTGTGTGCGCGCGTGTAAGAGACAGAGACAGACAGACAGACAGAGACACTTCTATCAGGGATAGATTTAAATTTCTGTGAGCCTGAAACTTTTATAATTTAGGGGGCCCACTTTAAGAAAAAGAACACAAAATTATAAACAATAACTTAGTTATTAGAATAAATATTTAGTTAGAATGAGAATAGAAATCATAACAAATGATACATTTTTAAAAGCTGTCACAAGCATTACACAAATATTACAAAAAAACCCCCACAAACATTACAAAAAATGATGATGTTTTTATTAATTAACTGCTTGTCATATCTGTATGATACTTACTTTTGACTGCATATCCTTTGATTGCTTCATCATATGGCAACACTTTTGATATATAATCCTTTCTAAATAAAATGTAAAAGTCTTCTAGCATTATTGATTAATATTTATTTTTAATTATCAATAATTTAGAAAAATTTATTTTACCTTTAACACTAATTCTTGGTAACATCTCACAAATTTGAGAAACTCTATCAAGTTTCGTTTATATGTAAACTATTATAGATGTACTTACTATCAATAATAGTGAGATAGCTTTGGACCCTACAAACACAGGAATTCTGATAAATTCTATTACTTACTATTACCTTCAGAAAGTAAATGTATGGTTCATTTGTAAATGAACAGACCATATCGTGAGTATATTCCTGACAGGAGAGAAATTCAGTTCTGATCACACATCAGTGAGAACTAAATCCTCCATTTTCAATTTTACGTGTCTACTAATTGGGAGATTTTCCACAGACCTGCTTCTTCCTTCACATGTCTCAAGTCGTGTTTCTCCCTCAGGACCCACATGCTTCCTGTGCCAGCTGCCATAGGACATCCTCAGATTGTGAGATGGTCTCTGGCCCCGCACCCTGGTATCGTGAAGCCCAGTGAGTTAGTGTAATGAGTGGCAGGAGAGGGTCTGGAAGCCATTCCATCACCAGGAAGACCAGCAATATTTTAACCCTCTATGGAAGGACTGTGAACCACGCAACTATATCCCACTAAATGAAAATTACAGTATGAACAACTTTATCTCCCCTTAGTTGGCTCTCCAAATACGTGCAGCCACATCAATACTTCCTGACTTGCAGGGAAGTGTGACGGGGTGGAGATTGGAGTGGAAAGAACTGTGGCCTCAAGTGATTGCGGTTAAATTATCTTATTCATGCAAATTTTATACTTTTATGGGGCCTCTCCCAGAGCTTTGGGAAGGGTCTGTACAGTTGAAGGGTTCCTAATCTTAACTTCATTAATTTCATGATAAATCCACCTCAGGCACCAGCCAGCATCTTCCTGAGTGCCAGGGAAATATGGGAAGCTCAGCTCATGACGACTTAGTATTTGGAGATTACCCTTTGAAAAAAGCGTTATCAAAGACTAGAGATAAGTCATGCTCAGTCATTAGGGTCCTCAAGTAGGGTATAGACATTTCTCGGAAGATGTCAACTGATAGGAATGTCATGGAACAGATTGCAAGAAAAATCCAAAACGGTATTGAAGTATTCTCACAGATCTTCCAGTTCCTTATGGAGGAGCAATTCTATTTTGCTATCAGAACTCAAAGTATCTTATTCATAATTTTTGAATATAAGGGTATGTTTTAAGACGTATTTTTTTGTCCTATAGTATAGGTGTCAGTCATTCTCACATTCTGCTGTCATCTTTGTAAACCTTATAGGAAGGTAATTGATCTGTATGGACACTACATAATCGTTATTGCCCTGATTTTGATGCCCAAGTTGGGATAAATCAGGAGAAATAGCCCCCCACATAGAACTCTATCTTAATAAGGCTTATTTTCTAGGTCTGCACCAAGTTACAAAAGAAGAAGATATTTCTAGGGCTGAAACAATCACCTGTATCTTTAATACACTATTTTGATAACTAAACCTGAGTATCCTGTGCTGAAAACTTAAACTCTAAACTATGGTGGCTCTTTGGCTGATACAGAAAAATTGGAGCAAATGAAGAAAATGATGGAAATAGATTCAAGCAACTGATGGATGTCCTGGAAAGTTAAAACAAGATTTAAAATGACAATTATAAAATCCGTCACTATTTGCTGTAAAATAAATCACTTTTCTATTATGAAGGAGATGTATAGAAAAATCATGGATCTCTGTAAGAAAAAGAGATTCTCCTATTGAGTAAAATGAAACATGAGGTGTGGAGAGTCAGGAAGTCAAGATCCTGACTCTGAATGTAGAAAGATGGAAGCATAAGTTACCAGGACAGCATTCCTAGGCATATCCTTTTGCTTCTCAAAGCCTATCCCAAGTTATTGAAAGAATCAGTTCTGCTTTATACATTTATCTATTTCTTATATATAACTAAGAATTTGTTGAAGCAATATATGGCTGAAAAATACCAAAAAGAGGTTACCTAATTTATTTTTCTTTGAGATAAAAACATATTTAATCCCAGAGAGAAAAAGTATTCTCCATTTTTAAAGATTTCTAGGAAAAGAGATTGAGGATGGTGCTTAAACAGAATTCCACTCTTTACATTGTTCTCATCACAGATGAATTCATCCATCTAACTATCAATAGAGTAATCCTGGTTCTTGTTCTGCTCCTTCTATATAAAATAAAGATCAGCTTATTCATAATCTTTTGCACACTAAGCATTCACACAATTTTACTTAATTCACTCTCCAAGTTCTATATTTTCTTTTCTGACCAGAAAAATTCTAGTTGCTTTGATATTTTCTCATATAACTCTTAATCCACTTTTTATGACTCTTCTCTTAATTTGATCCCTCTTCAGTCATGCAGCTCAGTTCAGCTCATCTTATATAAAATTTGTTATTGTAGCAGTCAGGAATGTGTTTGCCTGCAAGTAACAGAAATACCAAGAAACAGTAGCTTAAATAGGAAAGGGGTGTCCTTTTCTCATGCAATGAGATAGTAGGAGTAGGCAGTAGAGGACAGGTTGATATCTCAATGATGTCCCTAAAGATCTTTTTCCTCCTTCCAGTCTTCCCCCTCTGCTCTCTCTAGCATGAGACGTTTCTCAACATGCTTGTAACCTCATAGTCACGAGATGACTGCCCCACCTCCAGGCTTATGTTCATGTTACATGCAGAAAGATGCAGGAAAGAACTAAACTCCTCTCATCAAGAGGTGGGGCCTATTTCCCCACCCATTGAATCTGGGCTGGCCTTGTGACTTGCCATGACCAACAAAACGTGAAGGAATTGAAGATACTCCAGTTACAAGCCTAGGTCTCAAAAAGTCCTGCCTTCTTTCACTCTCTTTTGGAAATCTGCTTTGATGCCACTCAAACAGGCTGCTAGAGTGAGACACCATGTGGAGCAGAGACTAGCTATCTCAGTTGAGGCTACACTAAATCAATGAGCCCTCAATTGACCCACATCTAGCCATAGACGCTTGAGGGATCTGGCCCAGACTGTAAGGAATGCCTAGCCCCCACCTAAATTGTGAACTAAAGAACCATGAGCTAAATAAGTGGTTGCTTAAAGCCATTAAGTTTTGGAGTGTTTTCTTATGCAGCAAAAGCTATCTGATACACATGGGTTCATATGAGTTGCACCATTCCTACCACGTATCTACCAGTAGTTCCATTGACCAAGATGAATTCATATCTATTCTGGCTGAATGTTTTCATCTTATTTGTCAATAGAAACAGAGCAGTACCTTTAGGTCCTTTCTGCAAACTCCCATTTTACCAGTTTTGGACAAGACAATAGTGAGCATAAATGAATTTCTCTTGTGTATATTGCACACATGGTCTCATATTTTTTGTTCAGATTAATTCTAGGAGAGTAGGTTGCATAGCACAGTCCCTCCTTCTTGCCTTTAGATGTTGCTATCGGTGAAAGATCCTAATATGTAGTATCCCCCAAACTTCAGAGTGCAGCTATCAAACTCTCTGAATCATCTTAAACTCCCTCTCTGTGGCTTGAGTTAAAGGGGGAAATACCCCTCCTACACCTTAGTCGATGGATGGGAGGCTCACAGAACAGTGCACCAATTGCCTCCAAAAATCCCTCTGTGATCTCTAACAGGTCAACCTTTGACATTCTTGTTGGCTTATTGGGTTAGAAATCTTTTAACTGATTTTTGATCACTTCTCTTGCAAATCCCACATTATGGTTTTTCACCTCACGTTGGAATGTGACACCCATTTTCATTTTATTATCCTGTACACTGAGATAAAGTTATCTCCACAGGCAGCTTTTTCTTAGCAAATACTAGAGTCATTTAGGTTCAGAGATAAGGAAGGGAGGAAGTTAGGTAACTGCTTTATAGAACTCAGAACTTAACAGGAAGTATGTCACATCTTAACTCAAATTTTAATCACAAATCTTTAAGTTCACTTGAACATCATCATTATTACTTGGGATTCAAAGCTACCTGAAGGACTATAAGTAAAATGTAATGAATGCCAGTGAGAGGGTGTCATAAACATGGAGAGGACTCCTGGTGGGGTGCTGCAGAAAGCAGCTGCCCTACAATGTCTGTTCTTATTTAATATCTTCATTCATAAGCCAGAACTGGGAACAGACAGCACATTGATGAAATTCACATATGGTACTCATTTGGGAGATGTTATGAATACCAGGGATATCAGAGAAATGATACAAAAGGACCTAGAGAAGGAATAACAATGAGACTTGACTCTGAAAATGCAAAGCGATGTGTCTGAATATAAAAAAAGAAACCTTCAACATTTAAATAGAGGGGAGAAAACTAGAAGTCAATGTTGAAAGTGACATCAAGTTAGATAATGGAGTTAAATTTAAAAATAGGCCCTGTGAAATACAGCAGTAAAATTACTAGTGTATTTCTTAATCTTTTCTGATCTCTGAAGGATGAATTAGGTATCATTACTATGTGATCCCATATTCTCAACTTATCACATTGTTTTAAAAATTACCTTTGATTTGTCTATCCTTCCCCATCAGACTCTTAAGCTTCTTGAGCACAAGGATTGGGTTACATTCATTGTTGTAAATCAATGTCACTTGGCCCTTCCTCAGTGAGTGGCACATAGTAGGCACTGGCTAAATATTTCTTGAAGGTAGAAATGAACCACTTCCAACAGCATCTTTTTTTATGGAAAGTGGAGGTGAAAGGTTATCAGATAAGCCTTGGATTTCAGGACTCTGTAAGTAAAGACGGGGTGAGGGAGAGTTATGAAGAAGTTGGTGACAATAATACCACACTTCATTCGCATAGACCTTTCATCATTACTGTTTTAAGAGAAAAAAAGACTAACTCTCATACTCAAAAGGGACAGAGGGGATGAATTCTTCACTATGGAGATACAGCATTTGAGGACTGTAGATCTTTGTCTGATTTGTAGAAGACCTTTGCGTCAGTTTGAGTATTCCATTAGACCTCAGGGCACGTTAGCATAGAGTATAGAACGTTAAAGTTTACAACAGCAGTTCTCTGAGAATGGTTTGGGGATCTCTGCTAGTCCCCAAAACTTTTTCAGGGGGTCCACAAGGTCAAAATTATTTTCACATTATACTAAGATATTACTTGCCTCTTTTATCCTCATTCTCTTTTGAGTACACAGTAGAGTTTTCCAGAGGCTAAATAACATGATGGTATCATTGCCCTAATGACTAATGAAATATTTGCTTGTGTATTCTTGTGTTTTAAATTTTTCACAGCTTGAATTTCTAATGCAGTAAATATCAATAGCTATGAGACACACAAACAAATGCTTTTTGGGGTCCTTAATAACTTTTAATAATGTAAAGCAGTCTTGAGACCAAAAGAATTGAGAATTACTAGCTTTGAAATCAGACTTTGGAGTTAAACAGGTATAGGTTAAAATCCCCATTTCACTGACTTCTCAGTTATTTACCTTTTCTAAGCCTCAGCGTCCTGGGCATAAGAATGACATTTACTTCATGGAGTTGTTGTGAGGATTATATAAGAAAATATGTGCGAAGAGCAGAGCTCAGTGCCAAGTACACAGTCAAGTCTTAATAAGTGGTTTATCATCTCTGTAAAGGAAGGATAACATGCAGTGACTTCCAAGAGCATTTTTACGACCCTTTGGAAACTAAGTTTCCTTTGCAATATTCCATTCATCCTCCAAGGAAAGAAGAGGAGAGGAGGTAAGGGGGCAGAGCCTTCATTCTTCCTCCTTGAAATCAATGAGAAATTGATGATTCTGCTGCTTCTGACTTCTAGACGGTGGGGGTTCATTAATTTCAAACCTGCCACAAGAAGCTCTTGTGTGTAAATCAGAACATGAAACAGATGATGTCTCCTCTCTGGTGGTTAGAGCAAGAAGGTCATCAATTCCAAGCAGGAGGAGCAAGGGCTCTATGCTTCTTACCAATTGCCTTTCCAGATACAAATCCCCACCACTGACAGCAGTCCCACGTGGAGGGTATCAAGGACCATGCTTTTTTTTAATTAGCGAAGGCTGGTTCCCAAAGACTACTGCATTCAAACTAGTAACACTAATACAAATATAAATTATAAGGGTAATCAAATGTACATTTCTCTAACACTTCTCAATTAGCACTTTCAAATGCATAGATCTATAATACCAGAGCTAGAAGGATCTTGGTGATTATCTGAACTAAGACTCTGCTATAGAGATTTGATGAAGAAAATGGGACCCAGACAATTTGGGTTACTTGCCAGAGATTATACAGATAACGGAAGAAGCATTATCTTATTAAAATTCAGATAATATGTAATGATGATAATACTTGATGATATGTGCAGAGTGGATATTATTTATTACATCCAATTTGCAGATGACAGAACTGAGTCTCAGGTTTAATTATTTTCCCAGAATAACCTATTGATTAAATAGCAAGATTCAAGTCCAAGGTCATCTGAGAGGACTTCACCACTTTGTCTACAGATTACTGTTGTATTTTTGAGGGTGTTTGCTTCCCAGTAAAACAACTGTGAGAAGTAATAGTTCAGGAAATGCTTGCAGCAAGCACATCTATCTTTACCCTTCCTTCCTCCATCAAATATTTTAGTCCTACTGTAGCCTTACATAGACCTGTGCTGTCTCAAGAGTTCTCAGGGTGTCCCTGAATAGGAACCTATATATTGGGGAGAATGGATGTATTCATTGGCGATACTGATACCACTGAAGAATTGGTCTTGCTCAGGCAAAGGTGATGACTCTGATGCAAGAAGCACTAAAAGCCTCTCTTGTCAGAAATTGTTTCTCTTCCACTTTGCTGCTGGAGTGGAAATCATGGGAACATTCATTCATTTTCATTTGACTTTTGAAGGCCTTTACTAAAATAGAAAAGTCATTTTGGTAGGGTGATGCATTAACTTTATTAAACATCATAAACTGGCTTTTCAGCTTCATGTAGATTCGTTCTGCATTAAGGACAGGAAGGAATAGGTAACTATGGTAAGAGCTATGCTGGTGGGAAACTGGAGGGCGTTGGGTACCAAGGAAAGTCTGACTGTAGTTCCCTGTACTTTCATCTTTTTTAGCATGATATTCTCCTTTGATTTTCAAAGCTATCAAAGCCAGCTTGTTTGTGCCCATTTCCAAGGGTCCTTTTACAAAGCTCAATCTCAGACTTTCTTGTCACCAATCCTTTAGTCACGTTTCTTCCAGTTCATGACCCAACCAGGCAGCCCATTTATACTGCCCAGAAGTTACTGTATGCTCATATCCTAGGAACCTCTCCTCCATGCCAAGCACGTGGCCAGTTATTGTATACTACCTATAGCTCTGCCCCCAGAGGACTTCAGGATTCCCCCTGGTGTGGCTGTCATGCTGCAGCAATCCATTCCAACAAGCACCGATGTGTCCTTCTGACACATCTATGAACAATGTCTTAACTCCACAGCAGCAGGAGTGATGGAGGCCTTGGTGGAGCCCAACACTTGCCTAGAAAACTGGTAATGTTGGTAGACTGGGTAGTGGCAGCTGTACCCATAGAGAGAGTGGTGGCAGCTGGGGGACAGGTGAAATTAAATGAATCTTAATGGGTACATAAATTGGGCCTTAGACAAATTGTACAGAATGTTTCACAAAATTATGTGACTGTGGAACAAGTGTTATTAATGCCTTGAGGATCCAGAATTTTGTAGAACATATTTCAGTATGCACTGCTGTCAGCATATTTCTGTTTTCTGAGTATTTCCTGAACAACTTTGAATTATATGGATTAATTAGTAAATATCTTCCTAATATTGTAAAAGATTTTCGTTCTTTTGTATAGCCCCTAATTGTGACATTTAGAGCATGGGAAATATATTCATGGACATGGGGCTTTGGTTCAATGCCTTTCTCTGCCTCTTATAAACTATATGACCTTGAGTAAGTTACCTGACCTTCTGAGCTTCAGTTGCCTCATCTCTAAAATGTGAATGACAATAGCTACTTCATAGGATTTTTATTATGGACTTAATAAATGGCAACTCATCATCATGGATACTGGTTAAGCAGTTAACTACTCTATTAGTCAAGATAAACTAGGTTATGATACAACAAAAAATGAATCTCAAAATCCCATGGCTTCACATAATAAAGCATTTTTTTTCGCTCATAATTCATGCCCATTGCAGGTCAGTGAGGGCCATACTCAGGAACCCAGGCTGAAAATCTCCCCCAGGCTGTAACTGAACCATGAGAGACATGTGGTGCCCCCAGTCACCCCAGCTGAGGAAGAGAGCTCTGAAGAGTCTTGGACCAGCAATTACAACCTTTGGCCCAAAAATGACAAGTCACTTCAGCTCACAGCCTGCTGGTTAGAGCTGTCCTCATGAACTCACCTAATTGCATAGTGCCCGGATACAGTGGAAGCCCAATGCTTGTTTGTAGAATGAATAAATGAAGGAATAACCAATAAATAAAAAATATATAATATATGGCATCATATCTGCATGCCAAGAACTGTGATTTACACACATTTTTCTTGTTTAATGACTCAATGGACACAACTGGCTATAAGGTGGGCTGTGGGTACTGATATAAATACACTTTTATAGCATGTGATTTTAGAAAAATTTTAAATCCTTCTTTTCCCTTCCTTTACAGCATCAGTTTAGAAAGGATAACTCGAAAGCCCTGAAGTCCTGCATTCGGTTTGCCTCATTTAGACACTATTCAGAGGAATTTGACAATGACATTAGATGTCTCCATCACGGCTTCATAGATCAGTTAATGTGAGCTCACTTTCAAGTCCAAATCTAAAAGTCCAGGTGCATCTTAACTCTGAACCCTTTGAAGTTTACCCATCCTCTTTTAATGTGATAATGTAATCTATACGTTCAGAATCCATTTGAGGGGCAGTAAAGGGAAAATGGCACGCAAAAGGAAAGATGAACTGCTCTCAGGGGTGAAATCTATCTCGCGTACACATTTATTTTGGGCAGACACTGTTGTTTAAACTAGAAATAATCAGAGCCCGTTCTGTGACATTAACCTGCTTAGTTACTCCTGCATAAAACCAGGAATGAAAATGAGGGCAAAGGTTAGCTGTGAGTCTGAGGCTTATTTTATTTCTATGCTAACACTGTTTTATCCTGCCTGGAGGAAAATGGTGCCTATGTGTCAGACGCTCCTGTTGATTTCTCAAGTTATAATTAATACACTCGGGCTGTTGTTACATATAAAAGATTAGAATGCTGAATACTCTTCTTACTCTAACAATGCAGCCAGATTACCACTTAATGCTCAGAAAAGACTTTGCCATTTCTCTGAGCTCCGTGGCATTATTCAGAAGGCTCTGCTTACTCATTTTATTTTCCTCGTCTTTCACCATATTCTAAATAGGTCAAAAAGTAAACATATTAATAGGCTTCCTGTAGCCCCCTCTATCCAAAAAGAATGTAAAAAATAACATCCGTCCTGGAAAAAGACAAAAGAGAACTCATTCAGAAAAATAAAGGGGTGAGGGGAGTAAGCATTGAGACTGGAGGGAAAAAAAGGGAAGCTGAAAAACAGAATTTACATAATGAGCAAAGGAAAAAGGCTAATGCTTTTTCTTATTTGTATGCTAGCTCTTCTTAAGAATGCCTTAAAGATTAGAATAGACATTAGTCATATTCATACCAAATATGAGGAAAGCAGCCTTAAGATGTTTCTTCTCTTTATTCCTCAGGAAACAAGCAATTATTTCTTATCTATCAGGAAAATCATTAGGAAGAGGGGGCGCCCAGTAAAAAACCAAAAACCCAAAAACCCTGAGGAAGGAATGCCTCACACTTCAAACGTTTCTTATGGCCCTGTTTGTTATCATGAAGCAATCCTGTCAGGTAGTCTTCAAATCTTTTGAGTTCTTCCTTACCTGGTTTCCGACTTCAAACAGGAAGCAGTTGCCTATAACGAAATGACAGTTAGCAAAAACTAAACAAAATGGAAGTTGTTTGCACAACAGTCGATCTGTCCGGGCTGACTGCAACAGAGAAAATGCAGCTAAGAAATCTCAACTAGTTATGTTTTTCGAGGTGGATGGTTCCAGATTTCCCTACCCTCTCACGGTGGTACATAGATTACCACTGCGACTTCAATACAGGGTCAGGGCCACATTTCTCGACTTCTCTGTTGGACTCATATGTCGTTTTTTTGTTCTCCCTGCTCTCACACTAACTACTACTGGAATTTTACATTTACTTGCATGATTATTTTAGTAATGTTCATGTTCCTTACTCATTTGGCTCCCTGAGGACAGGGCACATGCTTCTTCCTGGTTCACCATCGTGTCCACATCTCCTGACATGGGTCCTGTGGTGGATGCACTGGATCTGTGTTGGATAAATGGATTAATGAAGGGAGATGAAACCATTGATTAGCCCAAGTTAAAGTCTGGGACCCTGACTACCTGTATCCCCTCCTCAACTCTCTTTCTTCTGTTAACCACACCCTTATTCTCTGGGTTCTTTACCCAAGGACTCTGTCTTCAGCAACTTTTTCTAATATATATAAACTTTATGCTTTAGAACAGTTTTAGATTTACAGGAAAATTGCAAATATAGTACAGAGAATGCCCACATACCCTGAACCCAGTTTACCTTATTATTAACATCTTATATAGTCACGTGTGGCTTAACGATGGGGATACGTTCTGAGAAATGCGTCTCGAGGTGATTTCGTCGTGGTGTGAACATCAGGGTGTACTCACACAAACCTAGATGGTATAGCCTACGACACACTTAGACTAAATGGGACCACCAATCTTATGGAACGACCGTGGGATATGCGGTCTGTCGTTGACCAAAACATTGTTATGCAGTGCATAGCATAGTATTAGTATTCGTTACAATTAATGAACCAATAGTGATACATTATTAGTAAGTGAAGTCCATACTTTATTCAGATTTCCTTAGTTTTCACCTAATGTTCTTTTCCTGTTCCAGGATCCCATCCAGGAAGCCACATCACACATAGTCATCCTGTCTCCTTAGTCTCCTCTTGGCTGTGACAGTTTCTCAGACTATCCTTGTTTTTGATGACCTTGACAGTTTGAGGAGTCCTGGTCAGGTATTTTGTATTGGGATTAGTCTGAAGTTTCTCTCATGGGTAGACTGGGGTTATGGGTTTGAGGCAGGAAGACCACAGAGTGCTATTTTCACCTCATCATACCAAGGGTGCACATTATTAACGTGACTTATTGCTGAGGTTGCTGACCTTGATCACCTGGCTGAGATTGCGTTTGTCAAGTTTCCCCACTGTGTGCAGCTGCACTTAAGGATTTGAGAGTTATGCTCCTTATTTGTGAGGTGAAATACCTAAAATTATTTAGAGTTCTTCTGCATGGGAAATTTGCCTATTCTCTGGCATTTATTTATTTATTCAACCCTTTATTGCTATCAATATGGTTCATGGAAACTCATTCTGAATTAAAGGTTATAATCTGATACTACTTTCTTTATTTTCTTGCTCAAATTGACACAGCTTTCGTCACTGGAAGTTCTTTCAGTGGATTCCTGTGTCCCTTCGACATACTCCCATCACTGTGGGGTTTTTGCCGTTGTTGTTGTGTTGGTTTTTGGTTTTTTCAGTACTTGCTTTCTGGCGCTATAATACGTTCCAGGCTCATCTTGTATAGTTCCTGTTCTATTCCTAGAACCAGACATTTTAGCCATTTCTTCAAGGAGCTTTTGTTCTTTTTTATTGAAGAATGTCATTAGAAACCAAACCTGCCCACTAAGTGTGCTCATTACTCCTGGGGTACTGGTGCTACTTGCTGCTGAGAAAGCACAGAAATACATGTGTGCATTGATTTATAGATATGTACATATAGATTGTTTTGTAACACCATGCTTTGTGATCTGTGATTACCAGACCTCCTAAATGATTTTTAAATAACTTGCAAAAATCAGGGTTCGCTCTTTGTGCTATAAAACTCAATGGGTTTTCATAAATGCACAATGTCATGTATCCACAATTGCAGTATCATACAGAATAGTTTCACCACCCCAAAAAATCTTCTGTGCTTTACCTATTCAACCCTCCACCCTTTTTCCCCTGAATCCCTGGTAACAATTGATTTTTTTCACCATTACTAGATTTTTGCCTTTTCCAGAATGCCATACAATTGGAATCATACAGTATGTAGCGTTCTTAAACTGGTTACTTTCAGTTAGCAACATGCATTTAAGATTCATCCAGGGGCCAGCCCGGTGGGGCAGCGGTTAAGTTCGCACCTTCTGCTTCTTGGCGGCCCTGGGGTTCGCCAGTTTGAATTCTGGATGCAGACATGGCACAACTTGGCAAGCAATGCTGTGACAGGCATCCCACATATAAAGTAGAGGAATATGGACACAGATGTTAGCTCAGGGCCAGGCTTCCTCAGCAAAAATGAGGAGGACTGGCAGTAGTTAGCTCAGGGCTAATCTTCCTCAAAAAAAAAAAAAGATTCATCCATGTCTTTTCATGGATTGAGCTTATTTTTTTTTAATCACTGGATAATATTCCATTGTGTGGATGTACCACAGTTTTTTTTTACCCATTCATTTATTTGTTTTTTATAAAAATGTTTTATTGAGGTCATTTTGGCTTATAACACTGTGTAGATTTCAGGTATACATTATCATATATCAGTTTCTATGTAGACCGTATTGTGTTCACCACCAATAGTCTAGTTTTTTTCCCTCCTATTTGTTGAAAGCCGTTTTAGTTGCTTCTAGTTTTCGGTGATTATGAATAAAGTTGCTATAAATATTCACTTGCAGATTTTTGTATGGATATAATTTTCAAATAAGTTGGGTAAATACCTAGGGAGTGCAATTACTAGATAGCATCTCCAGTAACTTTTAACAACTATGCACTGAATCTCACTGAGGCGTTAGCTGAAAATACATTTTTAAACCAACATTTACCGAACACAGATTATGTTTCAAGCTTTGCACCAGGGTCTTTTCATCCCTTATTTGTTTGCTCATTCTGAAAATATTTATTGAATCTCTAGTACTACAGTCAGACTCTTCTAGGCAAGTCTTTCTGCAAGGCCACATTTGCTCAGGTACTTGACTAAAGTGAGAAGGTAGATCAGAAATAGTTAAAAGTATATGCAAAGGCCCTGAGACTGTAATACGCTCAGCATATTCACATTTCAGAAAGAGTGAGGAAGCCAGTGTGGATGAAGCCAATGAAAGAAGAGTGGAGTGTGAGACAACGAGATAAGAGAAAAAGAAGTTAGGAGGCCAGATTATGTAGGGTCCTTAGGCGATGGTGAGGACCTTGTATTTTATTTTGAGTAAGATAGGAAGCCACTAGAAGGTTTGAGCAGAGGAAAGACATGACCTTCAACGGCTGCCCTGTTTACACTCAGAGTAAAAGCCAAGCACTCATTGGGAAAGTTGTGCTGGAGCAGCTCACTGGAAAATGGCAAGTACAGTATGATTCCAGCAATGTCACTTCAAAGATATGGTCGACAAATTTTACTCGAGGCAGCACCATTAGGGAGGGACATCCGATTCCTGTAAGTGCAGTAACAATCCCATCACCACAAAACACTGGTAGAATGCCTTTCATTTTTCCAATGTGTCATCATGTGTATGTTCTCACTTTCACTCTATGTGTTACTCAAGGAAGGCAAACTCCTGTGTCAAATTCGAGGAAACTGAGGCATAATAATTAAAAAATGCTAGCCAGCAGCTAACATTTAAGGAGCACTTCCTGTATGCCAAACCTTTTTCCTGGCACTGAATACCTAGGTTAAACTTAGTCTTCCCCAAAAACTCAATGAGTTGTCCCATTTTCCAGATGAGGAAATTGAGGTATAGAGAGATGATGTATCCTGCTCAAAGTCACACAGCTAAAAAATGGTAGAGACAGAATTCTTCCAGTCTGTTGGGCACCAGAGCCCTAATTCTTAAAAGACCCTCGATTGGTTCAAGGTCACATAGCTTGTAGATGAGAGAATTAATTCTCAATTTTCTTTCTAGGAGAGCAACTATAACTTGGCTCACTCACATTAATTCCAGACATTTTCCTTGGGCGATCTCTCCCCCGTCTCTGTTTTTGCTGTCTGGGCTGACTGAACCCTCATTCTAATTTGAGGAGTATGTATGTGACCCAGTTCTGGTCAGCTCTCCCGTTAGGGTGATTGGTTCAGGGATAGGCATGAGACTCAAATTGCTGCATGAGACGTCCTTTTGGAAACTTTGTCTCTTTGGAAGAGAGAATCTTTATTTCCACTGTGAAGCTGTTAGCGTGGAAATGCAGGCAGTTATTTTGCCACCAATTGGAGGAGAGGGAGAATCTGCTAAGGTGGAGCCAACGGTCACAAGGGATAAAGCACAGCCAAGAGCTATCGAACTTCTGCAGGTCCCTGAATCCACCGTTGCCTAACACTAGCTTCTCCTGAACTTTTCCATTATTCGAGTCAATAAATTCTCCTTTTCGGGTAATCCAATACAATTTGAATTTCTGTTATTGTGTCTAAAGAATTCTGACTAATATAAGAAGTTACCAAGTAAATCATAGTAGCATAGCCATAGATAAGGCTTTGTTTTTCCAATCCTAAGTTCAGACCTCCTAACTTTGCTGGCACATGTGGCTACGGGAACATTGGCAGAAGAGAGGGCCTAGCATAGAATTAGAAGACTTGGATCCAAATTCCAACCCCAGTAGGTAGTAGTTAAGTAGTCTCTGAGCAGGCCACCCACTCTCTAAGCTTCATTTTGTCCGACTGCAAAATGGGAAGTACGCAAGGTACCTTGAGTGTTGTAAGAAATAAATGAGAGGAAATACATGAACACCTCTATAAGAGTATCTGGCACAAAGTAGGAACTTAATAAACATCAGCTGTATGTCTGCTGCAATGAACCAAGAACAACATTTTGACTGACAGTTTTCTGACTTGTAAGACTAATAGATGCAGTATCCATCAATTGCACAAATTGCTAGACATTTTGTACCAGAAGGTTAACGTGATGTGAGCATAATATGTCCATTTTACTTATGAGGGAAAAAAAGGCTCAGACAGGTAAAGAGATGTAACCTAAAGACAGACGGCTTGTAAGTGGCAGAACCAGGTTTTGAACCAGGGTCTGATGATGCTCGAAGCCTCTACTTTTTCCTCTGTGTTGAGATTTGTCCTCAAATAAACTGGCTCACGTGCATCAGAAAGCAAGACAGGAGGCTAACGTTATCTTTTGACTAGAGCACATATCTAGGGAGGCCAAGTTTATCTCTATTCAACTGAAAATCAGAAAAAGTTAGGAGGGTACCATTTTTTTTGACTTTGGAGAAGATGCTGGAAAATCTACACCATTGAGATCCAACCACTAATTCAGTAAAAGTAAAGAAAATGCTTCCCTATACAAGGTTCCCATTTTCCTTCTAAAAGACAAAGGAAATAAAATCCACATCTCTTCGTCAAACTCCCTCCTCTTATTCCCAATCAATCTTAATTTTTAAAAAGATCCTCTGAATAATTAAAGTGGCCATTGTGGAAAGAGGCATTCTGATACAAGGGGACAATTGGTTTTATATTTGCCGTGGTTCTCAGGCCTAGGAGACCTGAATGCTTAAATGAATGAAATGGTAATATATTGCTAAGAGTTCATTCGTTGCTGTTTGTTCATCAATAATAGATACTTTCACTTAGGAAGGTTAAGTGACCCATGCATTATTTGCCCAGTGTGGTTTTGTAGTCTAAAACACACCCCGAAGACAACTGCATTCTCCCCTCCCTGCAACATCCCCTCTCACCTCGAGTCTTGTTTTAGCTGGTGTGCTGTGGAACTGGAACTGCAATTTCATGCAATTTCTCGTCCATTTCACTGATTGCAACTATTTAGTACATTCTCAAAGAAAGATGATTACAACTCGCTGGTTTTTAATGCTTAATTTATTTACATGCATGCCTGCTACCGAGTTATTTTCTTCATCTCCCAAATGATGGCATAAAATCATTGAATAATGATGGGTAATAAACACCGCTATTCCACCACAGCCCTCAGCAGAGAATAACACCCACCGTCACTCCTAACATTGGTTGACCTGTGTTCCATTGCTCTTAAAACCCAGCCATAATGAAGGCAGCACAGACATAAAATTCCTTTATTGCTACTTTGTTCCGACAATACGTGCACAATAACAGACTTTTTTAAGTTAAAATAAAACCCATACCAAATTGGCATTTTTGTGTTGGTAACTGAAGCAAAACCACATGTATTTCCCCTTTTTCTTTCTTTCTCTTTCTTTTCTTTTTGAAAGAATGTCATATTAGTTGGAAGAAAGGGTGAGTTTTTGGAACCATGACTGCATTCTAATTGTCTCTTCTGTTGTTGCCTGGGCAAAGCCATTCACATTAAGCTGAACAAATGCCACATTTGCATTTCCGATAAGTGCTAGCATTTTTCGCATTTCTTTGGCAATTCTCGTTTCAGTAAGAACACCTGAAAAGTTACCTAAATTAGTCTACCAGGACGGCTCATCACCTTATCAAAATTGGGAGAAAAAAATGGAATTTATCTCCAAATTGCAAAAAGTTTTGAATCAGCAGAAAGGACTTTGCCCTTTTTATTTGGGGATTAGAGTAAGAACAAGACAATAAAGTTAAAATGGGCAGAACGGGTATTTCCCTTTTTTTTTTCTTTTTTCTCTAACAAAATAGCAGAGGCAAGTTGGTGCCAGCAGGCAGGGAGTATTAGCCCACATGCCAGACGGCAGGATGCATTAATGAGTATACTCTCCCTCCTACTTCTTATCTAAGCAACATCCAAGAGCCTTCCATTCCTCCATTAAAAAAAAAAAATGCAGTGTCTATTTTTTTCCAGCCAAAACAAAATCTACAATCATGCTGCCTCTCTCAAAATCACATTATTATGTTGTTATAAATACGGACTAGATATTTCCCTTCAAGGAGGTTGTTGAAGGACTGCCATGAAAGTACTGTTTGTACTGCAATTATTGGAACTTCTAATGATGTTTGGTTCCCAAAAGATGACAGAGAGGAAAAAATCAAAAGGTAAGTGAGCATTCTATCCCCAACCTCATGACCTCCTTTCAGAATATAAACATCACTGTTAGACTTTCAAACTTATTTTCCTGATACGAGCTAAAGTAAAATGACTTTTGAAAATTAAACAGCAAACAGAAGCAGGAAGGAGCCCTAATTTCATGAGAATTACGCATTTCATTTCTTTCCCTCTTTTTTCTTTTTAGCTTTTAAAGGATTCAGACTCAGTGTGAGGCAACTCTGGTTTCAATGAAATATAGGGACACGTCTGACTTTCTATCCTCAACTGGTCTGAAAGAAGAGCAGACTTTGCTTTAGCATAATTATGAATGTCTCAATTACCCAAAGAAACACACCAAAACCTTCCCACAGTTTTGTCTAAAAGTCTGACCCAAGTGAAGGGCATGGTTGTCTTTGAAATAATATGAGAAGATAGGATTGAAGATATTCAGTCTAAGACAGAATGCTTCAATGGAGATAGAAAAAAAAGGAAAGAAAAGTCTGGATATTACAGATTCTCCTATAGAGAGAAAAATATTTCTGAAAGAGAGAATAATGAGCAATGAGCAGAGGGAACTTGGTTATCAAATTCACGCTTTGCATCCCCTCTGCCTCATTTGCTTGGCATTTCCTCACCGTCCATCCTTAACCCTTTATTCCTCTTTTATCAGGGGAATGCTCTCAAATGATCATTGTCACCCAACAAAAGAAATGGTCAAACCCCCCCCCCACCCCACCCCCCAGGGCAAACCTGGGCACAAATGTGTAAGCCCACCCACAAATGCATGCATATTACTTACAGAGTGGCTGTGAATCAGAATTATCTGGTGTTTGGGGTTGAGTGTTGACCCACAAAAAGATAGGTCCATGTCCTAATTCCTGGAACCAGTGAAAGTGACTTTATTAGGAAAAAAGATCTCTACAAGTTTAATTAATCTGAGGTCTTGAGATAAGATCATGCTGGATTATCCAAGTGGGTCCTAAATCCAATGGCAAGCATCCTTATAAGAGACACATAGAGGAGAAGGTAATGTAAAGATAAAGGCAGAGATTGGAGTGGTGTGGCCATAAGCCAAGATGCCTAGGAATGTTGACAGCCACCAGAAACTGGAAGAGGCAAGGAAGGAATTCTTCCCTAGAGCCACCAACAATTTAATTTCAGACTTCTGGCTTCCAGAATTCAGAGAATAATTTTCTGTTGCTCTAAGCCACCCAATTTGTGGTAATTTGTTGCGGCAGCCCTAGGGAACTAATGTACCTGGGGAGATTGTAAAGATTCTCATCCCAGGCTGCACTCCAGAACAATTAAATAAGAATCGCTGCAAGTAGGGTCTAAGCATCAGTAAATTTTAAGCTCTCCCAGGTGATTCCAGTGTACAGGAAGGCTGAGAAGCACTGACTTTGGGCTTAGCCTATTGCATCTGGTTACTAGCTAAAGCCAGTTCCATGCAGACCCCAAGGCAACCCTGATTTGGGAAAACTTTGCCTTTGTGAGGCTGTCAGCTGGATTTTTCTGCTGGAAGAGTTGCCAGGTTTTCAGGCTCTCCGGAAATGGCCCACTTAACCCCAATCCTACTGCTATGATAATAACAATAGGAGCTACTATTTATTGAGTACCTACTAGGTGCAGGCACTGAGTATAATATAAACAAGGCAAACTTGATCCCTGCCTGTGGAACTTACAGTCTAGGGAGGGATATAAATATGAAAATACGCAATTATAATATAGAGTGATGAGCCACTGATGGGGAAAGTGCTGGGTGCAATGGAAGCTCATGGGGTGGCTGCACAGGACCCAGAGTTGGACATGAGGGAAGATTCCTGGAGGAAGTGCCACCTAAGCTAAGGCAAGAAAGATAAAATCCTAGTTAAAAATGGGTTGCTCGTGCAAAGGGCAGGTGGAAGGTGTCCCAGGCAGAGGGAAATAGCATGGATGGAGGTGTAGATCAGGGGTCAGCCAACTACAGCCCATGGATTGAATCTACATCTCAATTGCCCCCCGACCTCCCACATGCTAGTTTTAATGGCACACAGGCACACCTATTCATCTATGAATTGTCTGTGGCTGCTTTGGCAACTCGATGGCAGAGGTGAGTAATTGTGACAAAGACTATTTGGCCCACAAATCCTGAAAAAAGATTGACCATCTGGCCCTTTACAGGGAGAGTGTGTTGTTCCCTGTTCTAGAGTCAAGCAAAAGAGTTCACAATACTGAGAGAGATGTCAGAGGGCTGGGGGTTTGAGTGTGAATGAGAGAGTGGTGTTGGGAGAAGCTCAAGGAGGAGTTGGAGCCCTGAATCTGCAGAGCCGTCAAGACAGAAGGCAAGCTTTGGCCTTTATGTGAAAAGCAATAGTGAGCCACTGAAGAGTTCTGAGGAGGACAGGTAGCTGCTCAGAATTGCATCTTGGAAATAAAACTGACTGCGGTGTGGGCCATACGGCTAATAAAATCCAGAGCTAGGGTTTGATCCCAGAGCTCTCTGGGGCTAAAGGCTGAGCTCTTCCACTGCACCAAGCTGGCTCCTGGAGGTGAAGTGCACTGCCAGCAGCGAGCTTCCCACGAAGCTCAAGATAAGCCCAAGGTCTCATTGAAAACTGAGTTCTATCTCTCTGAGTCTGGTCTGACCTCCAGGCCTGACATGAGAGAATTGTGGAATGCGTTACAGGTCACTGAAGAAGAAATAAAGGCCTGGAGGGCAGCAGAGAGGCAGGTAGGAGCTGGAAGGCATGATTTGTATTTGTTCTCATCTTAAGGCTCATTTTCTTCCAGGATGAGGCAGGGTAGAAGTGTGGGTTCAGGAGAGAATGTGGGGAGATGGAGAGGACAGCGCTGAGCGCTGAAGTGGTTGGTGATGCTGCCCAGAGTGGCCCTTATTGAAAGTCCACCAAATTGAGAGATTCCTTCTAGGCGTTTATCAAATAACTCCAGCTCAGCAACTTTCTCTACTCTCATTCTAACAGTTTGTTGTGGATGCTGTTCAGAAAGTTAGTGCAGCTTCTGCAACACTTTTCTTTCTTTCTTCCTGCCTTCCTTCTTTCCTACCTTCCTTCCCACCTTTCTTCTTTTCTTCATTTCTTCCTCTCTCTCTCCCCCTCCCTCCTTTCCTTCCTTCCTTTCTTCTTCTTCTTCTTCTTTTTTTTTCTGGTTTAGAAAGTGGAAAAACGTCTGCATCTATTTAAATTGGATTTCAACCAATTTGGAGATCTGTCAGTAAATGGGGTTGTAATAAGTAAAACACTCCAGACTTTCTTGGAGTTGAAGTAGCAATTTCACCATCATTTTTTATCAGAGGCAGTCTTCTGTAAGCCTTTTTGATGAGTTTTGTAAAAACAAAATCCATGTGGACTGGAACTTTTCAAACTTAGTTTCAGGTTAAAATTAAAGATAAACATTTACTGAGAGTTAATCTCTTTCAAAAATTTTAAGAAAAGAAATCCTTTCAAGGTCTTCTAGAACTTGAGAAAAATTGGCATGTTTTCTGAAATTCAAACTTTCATGCCTTAATCCTCCCCAAGTCCCGGTGACGTGGCATACCTGAAGAGAACTTAACTTAGGAATCAAATTTAAGCAATCAAATTGGTTAACCTTTTCAGTGATGGCAAATCAGCTCAGCAAATACTATGGCAGGTGTCATGTGTGATGGTTGAGGTGTCCAGATGGGACATCAACTAATGGTCATATCTGTCACTGACCCATCACGCCAATGCAGAGGAACAAGAGTCATTGTTTTACAGCTCTGCAGACACACTCCACTGAGTCTAAGCCCACCACATCAATTGCGTTTTAAAAATAGTTATAGCTTATTTTATCGTATCTACTCACCAATGAAAGCATTGTAAAAAAAAATTTTAATAGGATGAATCTACTCACGGTAGAAGGGACTTTGTAGGGTTGAGAAAGAACACTAATGTATGATAACTGAAGGAGGAATTGATATATATCTGGAAAAACCTGGGAGATATAAGTGAGTAAGAAGAGGAACAAGATGTTTTGGAAATCCTCCTCCCAGGTGACAAAAAGCAAAAGTGATCTTCTTGCTTCCTTGCTCATATCCCTGAATTTGAGCACTATTTTAAAAATTGTGGCTGCCCAGCCAATGAACAGGAGAGAGTATTTTTCACCTTTTCTGACATGACTATCTGAAATGGTCTACAATGAAATGTTAACAACAGACAGCGATGTACATATTGTCTGAGGTCGGTGATGGAAAAGCAGAAATTTATCTTAGGGTCGTTCTGGTGCAAACTCTTAAAGGCTTGATGCTGCACTAAATCACTGCACTACGCAACCACAGGAGTTGCAAAAGTACAAAAACTGGTGTCAGAACTGGTCTCCTTGGCATAAGTTACAGTAAAGTGCTTTACAGAATGAAGTGGGAAGTTGGACTATTTTCAACTTTGCTAGATGGAAACACCATTTTCCCACTCTTAGTTCCCATGAGGAGGGAAATTTTTCTTTGGCTCCTCCACCTTTACAGTGGAGAATAATAACTGAGTGTGCTCATCTCGGCTCACCACTCTTTCTCTTCAGGCTTCTCTGCTGCTCCTTTGCTGAGGTGGGGGTGGGAGTGGGGAATAGAGGAGGCCTGCTGGCCCCAACGTTGGTATGACTCAGCAGGTAGGTCTGCCTAATTCTGAAATTCAGTAGTTGTAAGTCCACTGGGCTTCCAAAACCAACTAGTCAGTCCAATTTAGTCTCTACCAGTATTTTCAATCTCTATCTTATTTATTTTCTCAAATTGTTCAAAATGTGAACAGAAAAGAAACCCTATCATTTAGCAGGCCTTCTTCATTACCTCAATTAGCATTGGCAAAGTTTCTGGTACCAACCAGAAACTTAATGGTCTTTGACAAAAGAAATTTTAGCCTTACCAGACCTCAACTAGTAGATGCCAACTGTCCTGAAGTCACAATCCGTGAACTTAAACACGGTTGGCAGAAATGTTCCCACAAGAGCTTAATTTTGGCGCTCTGCATTTACCATGTATGGGAGATAAGGCATTTATCTCCATATTGGCTTCATTCTCAGACAAGGTCTCTTGAGAGCTTTCTACCTTCTAGCAATGTTTAGAAATGTGGATGATGGCAGCTCCAGTCACTCTGTGAACTCTGTTCAGTATTTTGGCCTCCACGAAATCTTGTGATCATTTTGGTTTTATGCTGCCATGTCCATTACCACTGATTCCTTTCATAGAATAGCTTAGGCCTGAGAGAACTTCTTCCCAAGAAAGTTTCTATTTCTTATGTAATTATTAAATCCAAAGTAAGTTTTGAGTCCTATGGGGAAAGTGCCTTTTGAGGTATGAGCCAGTCACATAAATCTGAGTGTGCTTCTCTCTCTTAGTCATGAAGATAGTTCAAAGCAATATAAAAGAGGAACAGAATTGGATCCAGCTATTCTTCCCAAATTTACCAATTAGATAAATTATTTCATCTCCATAGGGGCAAAATGAGTAAAGGAAGTCTTTGAAAAATCTTCTCCCCTCCCTACCATGGAAACCAGAGGCGAGATATTGTGCTCAGAACTCAGTTCACATTGCTTCTTGGTAAAATTCAATTTTCTTCTTCAACGGTAACAAATAGAAGGGAGTTGCCACAGGTAAAACATTTGGTAAAATGTCTTCTTGCCTTTGAGCAGCCGCTGGGAAAAATGTCTGCACAAATGCAGTGTAAATAATTGATATACTTTTGGACAACTTCCACAATTTATATTTTCCTCTTGAAAAAAGTAAAAATAAAACCAAAACCAAAAGGCAACCCATGGAGATCAACTAGATGTGTGAAACTCACTTTTCCTAAAAAAAAAACAAACCCAATTCTCATCCCAGCTTGGGCTGAGATGGTATGTGTGCTGGCATGTGGACTGGGAAATGTGCTTTCCAACGGGTGAAAAGCAAGAGTCTAGTTCGTGTTATTTTAGCAGTTACCTGAACTATGAAAAGTTTGAGAAAGAAATCAACTGGGAAACGTTTAATTGACTTGTGTGTCTAAGTCTGGCCGGCCTCCAAGTGGCTGTTCATCAGACAGCTGATAAGTAGGAATTCCAAGTGGCAAGGCTTTATCTAGGAATAGCTGGGATACACGTGAAATTGGCAACTTGTGAAAAGAGGCAGTACGGTAGAGTGGTTTATGGCTGTGATTCTGGAATCAGTCAGCTTGGGTCAAATTCTGGACCTTCTACTTGTTAGTAATTTAATCTTCGGCAAGTTACTTAACGTCTTTGTGCCCCAGTTTCCTCATATGTAAAATGGTGATAATAGGCCCAACCACACTGAGTTGTTAAGATAGAATGAATTACTCTATCGAAGGCACTTGGAACAGTGCCTTCCCACCTAACAAACACCATACACTGTATTATTATCAGATCTACCCAAGCTCTAATTACGAGAGACATGGGAGAAAGAAGTCAAGGTCAAGTATGGGAGACATGCTGCGCCTGCACTAGAATTCTGGTTGTGCCACTACCTACCACTAACTACCACTAACTATGCGTCACTTAACTTCTTCGAGCCTCAGGTTTCTGTTTTGTAAAATGTGGAAAATTCAGCCTATCTCCATAGCATTGTCATGAGGATTAAATGAACAAAAAGTTTCTAAAAGTCCTATTCTGTAGTAAGCCTTCAACAAATATTTATATTCCCTTTTCAGCTTCTCTGCCCTGACTCCCAATATTCTTCATGCTTTCTCACAAAATCTACTCTGAAAACCTAAAATATCACTACACTTATCAAGATGTTGTACTCTATCTAGAACCAACGCTGTAAGTGAACTAATGAAGTAGATCAAGAAGTGAAGAGAAGCGAGGCAAAATGATTTTTGGGGTTCTGAAGTCCTATCTTGCAGGCTGACCTATCCAGAAGCACCACATTCAACCACAAATGTTTATTTGTGCCAGAACAATGCTAGTAGTCAAAGGACTTCCAATAACGAAAATAACACCTTCTCCGGCTATAGAGACTTACATTATAGGAGAAGAGAGAAGCAAAGCTCACTAGTAGCTCTAATGCATAATGATTATGATTCATATACTGACAGATGTACAAACCAAATGTTCCAGGGACTCAGAATAGTAAGTGAGCCTATCTGGTTTGCCCACATGGAAAAACTTCAAGACAGTGGCAATATCTGATCTGGTCTTTGAGGCTGGGTAGAGTTTGAATTGTTTGTGATGTAGAGCAAAGGCACACCAAACCAATGACCTTTGTGATGGGCTGAATTGTGTCTCCCCCAAAATTCATATGTTGAAATCTTAACCCCCAGTACCTCAGGATGTGAGTGTTTTTGGAGACAGTGTCTTTAAAGATGTAATTAAGTTACAATTAGGTCATACAGGTGGGCTATATTCCAATATGACTAATGGCCTTATAAAAAGAGGAGATTGGAACCCAGACACACACAGAGGGAAGACCATGTGAAGACACGGGGAAATGATGACCAGCTACAAGCCAAGGAAAAAGGTCTCAGAAGAAACCAACCCTGCTGACACCTTGAACTCAGACTTCTAGCCTCCAGAACTGTGAGGAAATAAATTTCTGTTGGCTAAGCCACTCAGTCTACGGTGCTTTTTTCATGGCAGTCCTAGCAAACTAATATGGTCATCAACAACAAATGTTAGAAGTACAGTGGGAAGTATATTGAGGGAAAGTGCAATTTTTCCCTTAGATGATTTGAATAGAGACATAGTGGGAGATAAGAGCAAAAAGGGGGATTTAAGCAAAAGAATGGAGGACCTTGAACATAAACTAGGAATATGGATTTTATTCAGTACATGAAGGAGAGTCCTTCAAGAATTTTGAAAGGAGAGTGACATTATTAGATCTGTCCTTCAGGAAGACACCAGTGGGTGGGGTAGATTAAAATGGGAGAGACTAGGAGACACAGAGCAGTTGGGAGGCCATTTAGGCAACACTTGGAAAAGTTATCAAGTTGTGAGGTTGAGGGGAGGTGAATGGTGGTAGTGAGAATGGAAAAGAGATTATATATATATATATATATATATATATATGAGATGGAATTAACTGGATGTGGTAATGGAGGGGAGTGGCATGACTAGGAGAACATCTGAGGAGGGAAGTCAGAAGGTAATTTGGAGCAAAACTGATGAATTCAAATTCATCTGGTGAGGTGTAAAGTAAGCGTGAGACTTCCTATGTTACTACACAGCAGCTGGAGAAAATTTAGATCTGGAGGACAGAAAGCAAAGCTCAAAGGAAGATATAGAAGCCTTCTGAAGAATAGAATCATTGCCAGCACAGCAGTGGATGGACAAAATAACGGAGAGTACACAGAAAACGAAAGCCTACCTAGAATTGGGAGCCAATGATGATAAAAGATTGCAAGATGGATAGGAGAATCAGCATTGCTCAAAAGTGGAGAGACGGTAAGTAGAAGCACAGAAACAGTTGTTTTGGGTGAGCTTTAAGAGAATAGTGAGAATGGAAGCTAGACTACAAGGGATTGTCAGACAAATGTTGCTAAAAATGCCTTTAAGAGCAAGGCAGGTAATGTAAAAGAACAGCGAACAGCATTGTGCATGACAGTGCGAGTGAGTGCCTTCTTAAATTTTGCCCTCTACTTCCTTCACTTGCATCACCCTATTCCTGGCCCTGTAATAGAATGAAGTCGGCTTGGTATGAGGCAATAGGGAGTCATAGGGACCAGGGCTAAATGGAAAAAGAATGACAAATTCAACTTATTTTTAACCTACCTTATTGTGATATTTGCATAAGATAAAATGCACTAGTTTTGATTAGATAGTTCAATGAGTTTTGGTAAATACTTGTATCATAACCAACAACAAAATCAAGGTAAAGAATATTTTTACCAACACAAGAGATTTGAATATTTTCTTTCTCATTCAATATTCTTGCTCCTGAACCCCAGGCAGCCACTGATCTACTTCTGTTTACTGTCTATTAAATTTGTCTTCTCTACGGTTTTGTAAAAATTGAACAATAAGGACTCATACGTGTCTAGCTTCTTTATTTTAGCATAAATATATTTGAGATTCATCCATGTTTTGTAATTTTTGTTTTTGCTGAGTAGTCTTCCACTGTATGGATATACCACATTTGAAAATATCTGTTTACCCATTCATGGACATATAGATTGTTTATCATTTTTTACTATTATAAATAAAACTGCTAGGAACATTCATGATGAAATTCTAAATGGTATGGTATTTTTAAATTTAATATGCCAATTGTTTGTTTTTAGTATAGAGAAACAATTGATTTTAGCATTTTGCTTTATGTATTTTAGCAACTCTGCTAAATGACAGTATCTCTTAACATTTTTAAAAATTCTTTTGGCTCTTCTATGTGTCTGAGAAAAAAAGAGAATTTTACTTCTTCCTTTGAATTCGTATGCCTATAATTCCTTTTTCTTTCCTTATTGCATTTGCTGGGACCTCCAGGACAATGTTAAATAGAAGCTGTAACCGTGAATATCCTTGCCTTGTTCTCAGTCTTGGTAAGAAAGCAATCAGTCATTCATCTTTAAGTTCTTTGTAAATTTCCTTTCTTCAATAAAAGAAGTTTCTTTTTATATCTGATTTCATTAGTTTTTATTATGAACGGATGTTGAATTTTTCACATGCTTTTCCTGTATCTATTGAGGTAACCATATATTTCTTTATTTCATTAAAGAAATCACATTGGTGAATTACAACAGTAGTGAATTAATTGATTTTCAAATGTTAAACTAAACTTGTATTCCCACTTGATCATTATGTCTTACTAGTTTTGTATAACTAGCTTTGGTTTTAATACTTTGTTAAGGAATTTTTGATCCTAGCTTCATGAAGAAAATTGTTCTGTAGTTTTTTTCCTTTCTTGTAATGTCTTAGGATTGGTTTTATGTCTTCCTTAAATGTTGGGTAGAATTCACCAGTAAATCCATCTGGGCCTGGGATTTTCTTTGGAGAAATTTTTAAAGTATGAATTCAATTTTCAAATTGATACAGGATTTTTGAAGTTTTCTATTGCTTCTCAAGTTTGTTCTGTATTTTACGTCTTTCAAAAATGTATCTATTTTATCTAGGATGTCAACTTCAGTTTAAAATATTCCCTGATTATTCTTTGAATATCTATAGGTTCTAAACTGATATCTCCCCTTTCATTCCTCATTCCTCCTTTTCCCTTAATAAATGTCAATCGAATTAGAGATTTATTAATTTTACTGATCTTTTTAAAGAACCAGCTTTTGGTTTTATGTTTTTTCTCTTATTTACCTATTTCTTATTTATTGATTTCTACTATATCTTTGTTATTTTCTTCCTTGCATTCGTTTTGCTCGTTTTCCATTTGCTTCTTAAAATGGAAACCCAGATAACTTATTTTAGACCTTTTTATGTTCAAATGTAAGCATTTAAAAACATACATTTTCTTTTAATCACTGTTTCAGTTGCATCCACAAAATTGATACGTTTTGTTTTTATTTTTCTCCAATTCAAAATGTTTTCTTTTTTCGTGATTTCTTCTTTAACCAATCAGTTATTTAGAAGTATATCACTTAGTTTCCAAATATTTGGAGATTATATATATATCAAGCAATTATAACAAATTACCACAGACTAGGAGGCTTATAAACAAAAGACATTTATTTCTCACAGTTCTGGAGGTTGAGAAGTCCAAGATCATGGTGCTGGCATGGTCAGGTGAGGGCCCTCTTCCAGATCATAGACTTCATTGTGTCCTCACGCTGTGAAAGAGGCCAGAGAGAGCTCTGGGATCTTTTAAAAGAGCACTAATCCCATTCATGAAGGCTCCACTCTTATGACCTAATCACCTCCCAAAGGCTTCACCTCCTAATACCATCACTTTGGGCATTAGGATTTCAACATAGGAATTGTGGGGGGATGTAAACATTCAGACCATAGCAGCTTTCTTATCCAGTCTGAAAATGTCTCTCTTTTAATGGGAGTGTCAGACCACATGTTTACTGTAATTATCAATATGATTCGGTTTACATCTATTATCTTGGGGTTTGATTTCTTTTTGTCTCATTTGTTTCATTTCTGTTCATTTCACCACTTTTCCTGCTTTCTTTTGGATTTATTGAGCATTTTTATGGTTACATTTTATCTCCATGATTAATTCATTAGCTATATCTGTTTTATTTTTTTAGTAGTTTCTCTAAGGTTTACAATCTATATCTTTAACTAAGCACAGTTTATATAAAATAATATTATACCAATGCATGTATAATGTAAGTACCTTTTATTTGTCTCCTCCCATAATTTGTGTTATTGTTGCCATGTATTTTATTTCTACACATGCTATAAACTCCATGATATGCTGTTATTATTTTTTACTTTAAAGTATCCCTTACAGAATTTTAAAAGTGACAAAGTATCTTTTATATTTTCCAATATATTTACCACTTCCTGTACTCTTCATTCCTTTCTGTAAATTCGAAATTTCATCTGGTGCTATATTCCCTTTGCCTGAAGAAATTCCTTTAATATTCTTTGTAGTTCGGGTCTGCTAGCAACATTTTGTTAGCTTTGGTGTGTCTAAAACAGTCATGATTTTCATGTTATTTTTGGAAGATATTTTCACTGGGTTTAGAATTCTGAAACGACAGTGGTATTTTTCTTTCAGCACTTTAAATACATCATTCCATTGCCTTTGGTTTACATGAAGTCTCAGGTTATTCTTATCTTTGTTCATGCATACCTATTTGACTTTTTCTGGGATCTGTAGGTTTATAATTTTTGTAAAATTTGGGAATTTTCTGGCCATTATTTCTTTAAGTACGTTTTCTGTTTTTCCCACAAACCCTTGTTCATGGACTCCAATTATATGTATATTAGACCACTTGATTTTTTTCTTTGAGGTTTTCCTTGTTTTTTCTTTTTTCTTTTTTTCTTTTTGCAGCCTTTTAACTCTATGTGCTTAATTTTTGGGTGGTTTCTGTTACTATGTTTCAAATTTATTGATCTTTTTTTGGTAGTCTCTAATTACTATAAATCCTATCCAGCAAAATTTTCGTTTCCTATTTTTTTCCAATTCAAATTCTATTTAGCTCTTTTTTTATATCTTTGATTTCTATCCTTGTTACACTAACATTTTTCCTTCAAATTTTTGAGCATATTGAGCATACTTAACATTCTTGCCTGCGAATTCTGTGATCTCTGTCATGACTGGGTTTGTTTACATTAACTGATCTTTTTTCCTGTTTACAAGACCTGTTTTCCTGCTTCTTTGCATGTCTAGTAGTAATTTTTAATTGAATGCTGGACATTACAAATTTTACAATGTTGAATGCTACTTTTTTTCCCTCTTCCTTTTAAGTTACTTGTGGATCACTTTGAGTTTTTTGAGACTTGATTTTATTTTTCCTAGTAAGCACAGGGCTACTTTAGTCTCACTAGTGAGTTGTGAGTGTCTGAAGTCTCACGTATTCAATATGGATCTCTCCCCTCAGGCTTCCAGAAACAAAGCTCAGTCTCAAGGGAGCTCCAGGAACTTTAGTTTCTAATTCTCCAGAATTACTCTCTCCTTGAAAGTTGTTCTTTGCTTGATTTCAGGAGTTTCACCTTACTCAAGGCAGATTGGTGTTCACCCAAAGACTCAAAGCCACCTCTATGTGGATTTTAACAGCTCTTTCACCTGTGGCTCCATTTTGTCTGATACTCGAGGCGCTAGAGTTAAGATTCAAACCCTAGGCTGTCTGACTGCTGGTGCTGGTCCATTCCTCTGTATTCCTCTCTTCCATTTGAGTTGCATGGAAGAAGAATAGAGTGGCAGTCCATGAGGGATTATCAGAGTGGAAAGAAGATTTTAGAGTTAGAGGAGGACCTAGAGATGAAAGAGCATGGCTTGGCAAAGCCACTATAAATAGGCAATCTCTTCTCATGACTCACAGACTCCTCAGTTGTTGCCCCGTCCTGATCTAAAGTGAAATTTCTGTTCTTCACTTTGAAAAGATCAGTCTAGATTCATTTGCCCTAATTTCCACAGGTTCTCTGCACCTTTGCTAACTTGCAGAAAGTTTGCAATTTTTCCTCCTGCCACTTAGAGTCTTTGGTTTGTGAGGGCTGTGTCTGGCCTCTTATTAATTTTCTCTGACTTCTTGTCACTCGGCTACGCCCATGCAGGGTTTCTCTTTGGGATTTTTCTGTTTCTTTCTGCTGCTATTATGAAACAGACCTTTGGTCTCTGGGGTTCTTTCCATAGAGTTTTAAGCATATTTTTGTGATTCCTATTATTAAAAAATATTCTTCCTTGATCATCAACTTCTGCCTAGGTGTGAGCCAATTTCCTCACTTGTATTTTTGGCTATGTTCCTTGAGAGTGGAACTCAACCTGCCTTTTCTCCAGACATGTACAATTGCAGCACCTCTCCCACCTGGGTTCCTGGGCTAGTCACAGCACACAAGCAGCATTCAGAGATCTACTTGAAAAGCTCTTACTACTCAAATCAAATAGCTTTTCATCAGCCCTTACTTTACATAATGTAGCTTCTGATTTGGGGATTCAGTTGGTCATTAAAACCCTTTACCAGCTCCAGTTATACTCATTCCCTTTTCTGTTTTATGCCTTACCATGCACCCTGCCTGGACTTCATAGAATTGGATGCTATTTCACATTCTTCTCCTCTCTGGGTAGTGCTAAATTCAGTTTGGAAATCAGGATCTTTCTTGCCTTCAAACCTGTTACTTATATGGTGCAACTGGTCCCAGAGCTTTTTATCTCACATTTTATTAGCATGAAAGTTAAATTCATGGTGGTGGATAGGTTGCATCATGCGTGCCAACTCTAATGCTGAGTTGAGGACTTGCGAAGCTTAAAAGGGGAAAGTAGGGCTATCAGTTAGCAATGGCTACGTGTTTATAGGAGAGGAGAGTGTTGACATAGATGTCAAACATCTGCCAGACTTGGAACCTTTCCTTCTCTGATGAAAATGGCTATGAGCTGACCGGCCAATAACTAATTTAAGGAAAATAAAATATTTTATACCTGAAATAAATCTTACAGTATAGTGTCTTTAATGTGCTTATTCTATGCTAGAAACTATTCCATGTTCTTTATATAATTCATATTGCTTAATCCTTATAGGCACTCTGTGATGTATATATTATTATTATCCAATTTAAAAGCAAAGAAGAATGAGGCTCAGAAAGTTTATATAGCTTACCCAAGACCATACAGCTAGAAGTGAGGGAACATGACTACGAACATAGTGCTGTTTGATTTGAGACCTGACCACTGATGAGAAAAGTGAGACAAAAAAAAAATGTTTCACTTCTAGGTTTGTGTAGAAGAGATAAACCCATTTTGTTTTCCTCCTTGACACATAGAAAGACTACATTTCCCAGCTTCCCTTGCAAATAGGTGGGGCCATATGATTGAGTTCTGGCCAATGGAATGTGAGTGGAAGTAATACATGCAACTTTGCCTAGGAGTTGTAGATCCAACAGATGGAAGTTCTGCAGGTCCCTGTAAACCTTGGTGATGCAGAACCCACTGCTGACCACACTGGTCTGTGATATGTGTGAAAAATAAACTTCTATTATGCTAATCCACTGATATTTGGGGTTTGTTGGTTACAGGAGTTAGTCTACTCCAGGCAGATTGGAGCTCAGGTCTCCTAATGTCCCGTCTGTGGTTTTTCTCACTACCCAGCACAATGTCAAAATATATTCTCCCAAACAGGTTTCTCAAGTCTGCCCATTTGATTTTGCATCAGTTCTATATTTTACCACAAATGTGCGTGTCTCTGTTTTCTGTATGTTGCTGCCTTAATGAGATTATACTCTTCCTCCACTTTAATTTATCTTGACCTCTAGGGAGGTGTCTCTTAGCAGCAAGAGGACGGATGTCCTCTAATAGATGCCTGACATTTCATATTGACCTGATTTTTGGTTCAGTCTCTCCCTGTTCTCTAAATAGCTCAAGTAGAACTTCTTTTCCCATCAAGTATCCTTTCTTCTTACACTAAATTTCATTTTTTACATCTAAATATTGTCATTCTGACTAGGCTGAGAAAAAGAGACTCAATATGTTCCCTTAAAATTGCAATGTGGGTTCATATTTTGTAGGGTTTCTTTTACTGGTGTATCGTTCCTTGTTTGGTTGTTTATCTGATTTGAATTTTACGTCCCAGGCTTTTTGGCATCCTTTGAGGAAAAAGACACTTCTTAAAGAAGTTTTGTGCTATGATTTGTCAAACACAAAAACATTTGTGCTTGTTAACATTCTGTTATTATTATGGTCTATCTGATGCTATCGCATATGTTTAATACATGGTAAAAATGTTTATGGAATCACTTCGTTATAGTTACAGTAGGGGCCTATGATCACAGCAGCAGGAAAGAAGCTATAGGCTTGTCAAACCAGCTCAATATAAACCAACTGCCCCTTTCTCTCTAAGCACATATGGGTGGGCTGGAAGCCTGCTGCCATACTACCTTGGTGTTAGGTTATGTGTTCATCTGGGGTTCAATTTGCAGGTTTCTCCACATCCCTGGGGCACATGTCCACACTCCCACTGAAATATCTCTGCTTAAAACCCCCATGTGATGGAACAGTGCCCATGAAACTGCCTTAGGGGTGTCAGAGATTGGAACAGTAGAAAGAAATTTAGCCAATAATAATAATAATGATAGCAATAATACATGTGTGTATATGTATTTCATTATATTTCAGTTTTCAGTATAACACTCGATTCTGTAGAATGTCATTCATGGAAATGCCATGCTAAATGCTTCCAAGAGAAAAGCAAAGCACAAAGGAACTACAGAAGGGGCAAGAAAAACATTGGTGGAGCTGAAGCAGGTTTTCTTTTGAGATTTGTGAGATAAAACTAACCGGAATTGGAACATTCCAGAGAAGGAATTGTCCATCCAGGTCAGCACTTCCCAAAATATATTTTCTGGAATTCTAGTCTTTGGGAGATTAACAGGTGGTAACATAGAACAAAGTGTTTTGTGTTCAAATGTGTTTTTTAAAACCTGGATTAACCAAGTTAAATTGGTTTCTGCAGGACTTTTCAGATCTTTCAATATAGTAACAAATGCTTCAACTCTAAGAACAGGCAAGTACAGAGGCAATACAAGCCTGGTTTACAGCGACAACTGGCCAAGGTCTTTTTACTCTGGGTCTTGAAACATGGATATTCAGCACATAAACTTGGGTATAAGAACAAAGACACATCATTACAGGAATAGGTTTATCTAAATAAAAGTTCCATCGTCCTCACCATTAACACCGAGCAATGGGAAGCAGTTCTTTGCAAACTATTTTGGCTTGGAAATTGGGAGGCCCGGAAGATCTAGGGGCTAGTAGAAGACACTTGATTTCATGCTTGTAATGTACAGGCACAGGCTTTATGCCTTTCTCTGAGGCTGTTTTGAAGATAAATAACTGTTCATTAAGCATATTCAATTTATGAGGGAGAAATTATGAATTCTAGATGAAACTGACTTGATTTGCTTTAAATTGACTTCTCACATTTATGAGGATAACAGAAAGGACGTGGAGCCCCACCTTGCCACTTTCCTTCTTAAATCAGGGAAAAGAGGTCACTCTTGACTGTCACTTCTTCGCAAGACTCATATTTCCAGCTCTCCCCATCTATATCCTTGTCCTCACTCCCTTCTCTGGAACCTCTTCCTATCAATTACCCTCGATTTGAATCCATCACTTTTCATTGTCTCCTTCCTTTCTACCATCCGCTGTGCTTAACTATCCCTCAGCTTTATAAAATAGATCTTCCCTACTTCCTACCTTCTCTTTGCCTAATTTCTCAGAGAATAGTCTGCCCTGCTTCGTTCACTTCTTTATTTTGCCTCACTCCTTAACCTTTTGTAATATGATTTTCATTAAAAAGATCTCTCCAAACAAAGTATTTGCAAATCATATATCTGATAAAGATTTAATGTCCAGAACATATAAAGAACTCCTAGAACTCAGCAACAAGAAGGCAAGCAAAACAGTTAAAAAATGGACAAAGGACTTGAATAAACATTTCTCCAAAGAAGATACACGACTGGCCAAAAATCACAGGAAAAGATGCTCAACATCATTAGTCATTAGGGAAATGCAAATAAAAACCACAATGAGATACTACTGCATATGTACTAAGACAGCCATAATTTGAAAAGTGAAGAAAACTAAACTAAACTAAACAAGTGTTGGTGAGGATGTGGAAAAATTGGTACCCTCATACATCACTGGTGGGAAGAGTGACTTACAGAGATACTTGTATGCCAATGTTCAACGCAACATTATTCACAATAGCCAAAAAGTAGAAGCAACTCAAGCATCTGTCAACAGATTGATGAATAACAAAATGTGGTCTTTATATATGTATGCATATATAAATATGTATATGTAAAATACATGTATATAAAAATACAATATACAATAGAATATTATTCAGCCATAAAAATCAAGGAAATTCTGATATGTGCTACAATATGGATGAACCTTGAAAACATTATGCTAAGTGAAATAAGCCAAACATAAAAGGACAAATATTGTACGATTCCACTTATACAAAAGATCCAGAATAAGCAAATTCATAGAGACAGAAAGGAGATCAGAGGTAACCAGGGCTCGGGGGTAGGGGGCAGGAAAATGGGAGGGTTATCGTTTAACAGTTTAGTGGTTATAGAGTTTCTGTTTGGGATGATAAAAAAAGATTCGGAAATAGATAGATGGTGATGGTTGTAGAACATTGTGAATGTAATTAATGCCCCTGAATTGTACATTTAAAATTGGTTAAAATGGTAAATTTTATGTTGTACATATTTTACCACCAAAAAAGGGCCTTTCCAAAGAAGTGTTTGTCTTGAGGCAGAGCAGGGCCTGGTGGACTCATGTCTGTTCTGCAGGGTCTTTTCCGCTTGCTCAGATGCCACTTTCTCACTGACACCTTTCCTGACCAGCTGATTTAAAATTGTCACCCTCTCCCACCTTAGCATTCCCTCCCCCGCCTTTTTGCTTTACTTCTCTTCTTTTATTTGTCTTTATCCAGCTGACATATTGTACATTTTAATTGAGTATCTGTTTTTACAATATCTCCCTTAGCTGGGATGCAAGATGTATGAGGCAGGGATTTTTGCCTATTTGTCTGCCCTCTACTCTATCCTCGGTTCCTAGAACTGTGGCTAACACAGCATAAGCTCTCAATAAATATTTGTGGAATGACAAATCAGTGAATATATTCCTAGAAGAAGCTCCAGTAGTCCCTGAGTGGGACAAGTATTTCTTATTCCATCTTCCTTAGCTGCCCTTCTAATGACACAAGGATTCATTGCCCTGTCTTATAAGGAAATCCAGCCACACACCGAGGAGACCATGTGAGGTATAATAAAATATCTTAGTAGATGGTGACAGCAGCTGACAGGGTTCAGGACACACTACCCCAGGATATGGCACCTGTGAAATGTTGAATAATTTAAGCTGAAGGAATTTGAGAAAACGTAGGTGCTAGAAAGACTCTCTGACCTTCCCCTGAAGCAGGTCACAAGCCCTCGTGTGAGAGGCGTCCTTTCCCCAGGAAAGGAGCATCCTTTCCTCAGAAGATAGAGGGATAGTGAGAGAAATCTGAAGGAACAAGCCTTCCTAAGTCTCCCCTAGGTTACTATTCGTAGATCACATCTGATCACGTTTTTCCATGACTGTCCACTCTTCATCAAACCTAGCATAAAAACACTCAAACTGAACCACTCCTGGGGACTTCATTTCCATATGAAGGCTCTGCGTCATGTAAAACTTGTATTAAATAAATTTGTATGCTTTTCTCTTGTTAATCCGTCTTTTGTTACAGAGCCCCAGCTGAGAACTTAGAAGTGTGGAAGGAAAACACTTTTTTTTCTCCCCTACACCTCTGAAGCAGATCTTTAAAAATGCAAAACCACTACGATTGCATTTTTTAAAATATATTTGCCATATCCTCTGCTACCTTAACCAGAAGCAGACTGGGCTTCAAGGATCTTCTTATCCTGGATGAGCATACCTACATTTTCAAGAAGCAAAAACAAAAACAAACAAACAAAAATAACTATATATTTTTTTTAATTCACAAAATGATAGCGCTGAAAAAAGGGAAGAAGAGGCAAAGAAAGAAATCCGGGGAACCTAAGTTAATGGAGGTTCTCACTGCTGGAAAACCCAGTGGTGACATTGAGCCAGGTGTAGCTAGCTCAGTTCTGAGTTCAGCTGCTGTTCCTGCCCTGAAGCTACGTGAACCTGGAAGAGGCCTGTGAACCCGGAAGAGGCCTCCTGCTCGAGGCTCCTGGCTGCCTACTCTGCCTACCTCGGCCTTTCTCTTCCGTCCATGTTCACCAGTGTTGCTAATTTGTCTTGCCCCCTAGATTCTAAGTTCCTGTAGAACGCATGCCGTGAATGATGCTGCTTCTTTTTCTCCCTCAGTCCCTGCCTCAGAGCGGATGCCTCATTTGCATTTGTTGAACAATTCCAATTGAAATAGGAGTTCCAAACAAGGACATTCGCCATGCTGCCAGCACAAATCTACAGGCATTCAAGAGGTCTAAAAATATTTAAACCCTCATGGCCTGCTGAAACCAATATTATACTTCAGGCCCAACTCAAATATCTCCCCTGCTTTGAAGTCTTTCCTGAATGTCCCCCACTGTCCTCTGAACACTTTGTGCCTCCCTCTGTAGAACTAAATGATTACACATTAGCTCCCTTTCTATTCTGTGAACATCTTCCAGACAAAAACAACATTAATGTATATCTGTACGGCCTGTTCCTAGCACCGTGCCTGCTTTGGAGGAGATAATCAATGAGTAGTATTTGTTGAACTTCTCTGATTATCTCTGCCTATGTGTCTTCTTTGCTCTCCATCTCTCTCCCTCTCTCTCCCTCCTCTCTTCTTTCCATCCAATTTTCTTTCCTTCTTTCCCTCCTTCTAGAACCTAAGTCTAGAACTTTTAATGGATTCTTCAAAAACCATAAAGTGCATATCAGGATTTGGTCATCTTCCCAGGAATCTTCCTTCCGCTCCCTAAACGCATTATTCCATAGTGTATTTCCATCCCTTTACCCAAATCCATAGTTCTTGGATCATGGATTCCTTAAAAACCAATATGAAATTGTGTGTGTGTGTGTGTGTGTGTGTGGAGAGAGAGGGTCCGAGAAGTCTGTGACCCTGCCTCCCTCAACCTCCCAAGGAAGTTAAGAAACACAGAGCTAGATACTTTATAGTATTACACTCTAAGTGATGAATTCATTTTTATAAAATAAATACAAAGACATGAGAAAAGATAAAAATCATTTAAAATGTTTCCACAGTTTTCAAAGGACTCATCTACCCATAGGTGAGTCAAGAGGTCTCTTTTAATCAAAAGTGGAATAGTGACCTACCCTACCCTTCGTTGTATCAGGATATCAAATCCACACTCTCGAAACTGCAGAGAACTGTGATGAGCTGTGTCCTACATTCCAGGAAATGTGCAACACTCTGAACAAGATGAGAGATTCAGGGTTTTATCCAGAACAAATTATCTTTGTTTGTTGCTGACCCGCAGAAGTTCAAGTTTCCTGGGTTATGCAGACTTGGAAGGCATTTCCCATTTGAAAAAGTGCCCCATTACTGCCCAAGACAAATGAGGGCATTTGGTGGATGTGTGCCTGATACATATGTGCCAAGTCCAAGAAATCATTTTGAGCAATTATGAATAATGATCTTGAATACCTGGTTTTCAACAATTGGTGCAGCCACTGGCATCTTACTCCATGTGGACTTCCTCATACCCTGTCCCCCATCTAACTCTTACTCCTGGCAGGCTGGTTATTAGCCATTCACAGCTTTAATTAAAAGGAGCCCAAGACATAAGATCACAGGCTCTCTTTGGGGGATAGCCCTACTTCAGCAGTTAGCACAGGAAAGAAAGAAACTGTTCATGCCAAATGAAGTTTCCCTTCTCTCATTAAAAGTGTACAATTAAGGAAGATCGTGTAGAAAAGTGCACATTCACTTTCAAGCAACAGCAGAGAAATCCTTTCTCACCCAGCAAAATCAGGGCATGGCTTTCCACCTACAAGATTAAGTGGGAGGTCCTAGGGCTGAATAGTTGGGGAGGGGGAACTTTGATTTGGGACTCCATCTTCATTCACCAATCAAGTGGTCTTTGGTAATCATTTCACCTCTAACAATAATAGCCACCTTTCTCTGAGTAAGAGATTTATCTATGTTATCATGTTTTATCCTCAAAACAGGTTTACCAAAAAAAGGTGTTATTGACTCCATTTTATAAAGGAAGAGACTGAAATGAGATGAAGTTAGGTAATTTGTCTAAACTCCTATAGCTAATATGTGGGGAGCAAGTTTTCTATCTAACCTCAAAGTTCATATCCAAATCTGCTACCATCTATTGCTTATTCCCAAAGAGTAACCAACTAACATTTACACTTCTGGATTTTTCTTCATATTTTTTCCAAGCAGATGCTGGCAGTAATAAGACCTATCTTTTTGTGCATGTGCATATGCTTACATTTGGTCAGGTACTGTGCTAAATAAAACCTTTTCTCAGAAATCCAAATGAGGGAGGTATTATTATCCTATTATTATCCTGGTTCTCCGGAGAAACCAAACCAATAGGAGATGTATCTGGAATTGACTCATGTGATGAAGGAGGCTAAGAAGTCTCCAGACCTACAGTTGGCAAGCTGGAGACGCAGGAGAGCCAATGAATGGTATAAGTTGCAGTCCAAGTCCAAGTCTGAAGCCAGGAGAAGACCCATGTTGCAGCTGGAAGACAATCAGGAAGAGAAGGAGACAATTCTGCCTCACTCAGCCTTTTTGTTCTTTTCAGGCCTGCAACAGATTGGATGAGGTCCATCCACATTAGGGAGGGCAATCTGCTTTACTCAATCTACCAGTTTGAATGTTCTCGTCTAGAAGCACCCTCACAGACACTCCCAGAATAATTAACCAAATATCTGGGCACCCCACAATTCAATAGAGTTGACACATAAAATTAACTGTCACAATCTCCCAAATATTTGTTAACAGAAAAGGAAGCTGAGGCTCTAAGGAAGTTGTCTGATGGTATCCATCTGATGAGAGGCAGATGTGCTATCCAAGCATTGGTTGGTAAGACCTAGTGTCTTATTGGCTCCTCCTTCCTTCTATCCATACCTGTTTGAGTAGGTTTTATCCTTCTTGATAGTGACAAGAAATGGAGAGAGTAATTGGGGAAAGCAGTTTTGATAATTCTTAATAACCCTAGTAAATTTCCAAAGCCATGGGGTGTGGATTATGAGCTCTGTCACCTACCTGTCCTGCAGTGTCCTTCCCTGAAATGATGGCTCATGGTGGAACAGGTAAAGAATTGAAGAATCACCAACATACACCTACTTCAATGATGTCAGAAAGAGATGAAACAAGCCAGCATTATCCAAGAGAGTCTCCAGCTCACATTTATTTATAACCCAGTTCCATCTCCTCGTGATCTCATCCTTTGTCTGCTGCACATACACCCTAATCCTCCAAATTCCATTCCAATACTTCCTCCAAGAAGGAGTCCATTAGGCCATGTGCTGCTTGTTCTCAGGTTCACTGTTAGCTTTCAGAGAGGCAGGAAGTAGCAGGAACCACATGAAACCACCCACAGTGATCACCGATGTTTGCAACCCCAAGTTAGATGCAACACTGCAAAACGCCTGGAGGCAGCTGCAAAACTTGAATTCACCAAGTCTATATCTCTGTGCATTCTTACTAAAGGACCAGCAAAATCACATCTGCCTCTCTTCTTCCTTCCACCAAATCTGGAAATGCTCTGGCAAGGGATTCTGGGAAATATGTTCCCAGGGGAGGGGCACAGAAGAGGAATGGTGTTGCATTGCCAACGGTCTAGCACAAAGAGCTAGCAAAGATAAACAGGTGATTTCAATCTGCCATATTCAACTTTTCAGCCCCCACTTTTTCCTCTCCTCCATCAAGTTTCCTGTAAAGACACTGCTGCCCACTGGATGGACATGGTATTCCGGGTCCACAGACGTGGATAGGATACTTACTGTGGCATGACCTTGGGCAAATCATTCAGCCTTGGTCTCCCCTGGTCAAACGGAGAGGAAAAAATATCTACTTTATGAACGCTGTGAAGAGAAATAAGATAGTGCATGTTAAATGTTTAATAAACTGTAAAATGCCATATAAAATGAAAGTAGAACTATGTCGACAAATTAATTCTGGCTTCTGTTTCTGACTCCAAAGAGTAGAAATGTATGTCTCCAGGGAATATGTCTACCTGTCAATCTCATCTTGGACTTCTTTTCATCTGTCCTTTTTTATAAAAAAAAAAAAAGCTATTTCAGACTCCAAATGTAGCAAAATGTCACCACTGTACTACATTTACTTCATTCTTCATCAGTCTATGGCAGATGTTCTGACAAATAATGAGAACCCTGGACAGCTCTAAGACTCGAGGAAAAGTGACTCAGAGTCTACTTCCTATTACAAAGCCTTGTTTTTATGCAGAAGCCTCAAGGTTGTAAGATGTCATTTTTATTTTCATAATTCCAGCTGAGGTTTCTTACTGGCAATATCAATCTCAAATCTTAAGTATATGTTACAGCCAAAAATAAAATCTGTTAATATCTGTAGTGAAATAATAAAATCAGCACGTTCACTAATTTGAAAATGGTCCCATTCTTCTCTGTTCAATGTTAGTCTTCTCCCTTGATTATGATTACCAGGAAATTTAAATGTATTAAAATATTTCGCAGGATTATGACCCAGTGGAGATTAAATTTCTGTTTTGTGTTCACCTTCTTTGGATGAATGGGGCCAGAAAACTATGTTGGAATCACAGAAGGTGGATTCTCTTAGAAGGATAAAGACAGAGGGCTTTTGAATCACTGAAAGTAACTTTATTCGAAAGTGTGACAAACGGGGTCCACATTCTACTACCAAAAAGAAGGTGTATTCGAATCTTGTGTGCTGTGGGAATTTAAAAAGAAAACCTTCTCAAACCCTGGGAAGATCCTTGGAGGGGAGGAAAAGAAGGTGATAATTCTGGGTTCACAAGGGGGCAGATGCTTGAGCCAATTCTTACAGAGAGCCTTTGGGAAGGCTTATGCCCCAGGACAGGGCTTCTCAAAGTATGGTTCCTAGACCTTTGGGGATAAGCAGTCCATGAGACCAAAACTATTTTCAAAGTATAGTAACACTATTTGCCCTGTTTTTTCTGTGTTGACATTTGCCTACATGGTACAAAAGCCATAGTGGTACAAACTGCTGGCTCCTAGGCATCAATCAAGGCTGTGGCACCAAACTGCCAGTAGATATGGTATACTTCACAGCCACACTCTTGTAGTAAAAGAAAAAAGCCAGTTTCATTTAAGAATGCCCTTGATGAAGCAGTAGAAATTAATATCTTTATTAAACATTGACCCTTGAATATATGTCTTTTTAATATTCTGTGTGACAAAATGGGAAATACTCACAAAGCTTGTCTGCTATGTACCAAAAACTGATGATTTTCTGAGGGAAAAGCACCGGTGTGGTTATCTGATTTGCTAGCTGAACTATTTGCTTTTGTTTTGGAACACCAGTTTTCGCTGGAAAGAATGACTGACAGACAAACTACAGTTGAGTATTTGATGGATAGTTTCTCAAAAAGGAGTGAACCTCGAGTGACTTATCCAGCCTTCCAGGGACTTCCCTGGTTTTAGTGCTGAAACTCTAGCACTTTCCCAGGAGCCCCTCAATCTTGGGCAAAGCAGGATGGTTGGTCACCCTAAGTGAACTGTCATTTCAAGGAAAACACTGACAATATTTGTTATCAATGATAATGTTTGAGCTTTCAAGCAAAAATTAGAATTTTGGAAAACTTGTATTGGCCACTGTGAGCTTGACAGCTTTCCAAACTTAAAGACTTTAGATAAAGGTGATATTAATAAATGTGATATTGTATATTGTATAATGAAATATATCAACATTTGGAAGATCTGTGTATCTCAGTGAACCAATATTTTCCAAACCACTAATGCATGATGTTTCAAAGTCTTGCATGGATAAAGCATCCACTTAAAGTCTGAGATGGATCAATGAATTTTAATGTAACAGAGTGCCAAAAGTTCATTAATACGGTTTCAGGTTCTACATTGCAACTAACCATTAAGAAACTACCACTTTTTGAGTTTTGTACAGTATCAAAGAAGAATGTTGACAATTACCTGAAAAAGTAATTAAATGCCTCTCCTTTTTCTAATTATATGTCTGTGGGAGGAAGGATTTTCTTCAACCAAAACAACAGATCGTGGCAGTGACTGGTAACAAAGATATAAGATTCTAATCATCTCCTATTAAGCCAACCACTAAAAAGATTTGCAAAAATGTGAAACAATGACATTCTTCTCACTGAATTTTATTTTACTTTGGAAAAGATACATATTTTTCACAAAAATATATTATTTATGTAAACATGCAGATTTATTATTTCTAGTTTTAAATAAATAAGTAAATAAATATTTGAAATATTTCTCAATTTTAATTTCAAATATAATACAGATGGATAGATAGAACCCACATAAACAAAAGCTCTTTGGGGACCTTAATAAATTTTAAGAGTGTAAAGGAGTCCTGAGACCTAAAAATTAAGGACTGCTGCCCTGGGAAGTGGTGTGCTTACTAATCAAACCAAGACTTGCTTCTAGAGGGCATTGTTCCTTTTGGAGTAAAAACTGAGAGAGCCCAGCCACTACCAATGCCTTCTGAGCCATACCTCCTCTCTCTTTCAAGAGATCCACCCTCCAACATGCCTCAGTGTCCACGAAATTGCCTTCCTTAGTGAGCTTCTGTGCATTTGTCACAGCTGAGCAAGGGCATCGATCAGCCACCAGCACCTGAGATAACAATAAGATAGACTGGAACTTGTCTGTATCGAGATATGCATATCCCTGGGAGACCCCTGAATTTACTGTAATTACTGTGAATAAAGGCAGACATGTCTGAGCATCAGTGCTGTGAGAGTCTTAGTTAATACCCCTAACAGAGATGTGTGAGGGATGCCAACCTAACATAGGGAGAGGGTCATCCGTCCCTCAAAATTGATGAACACGCATTTCTCTGTCTTCTTTGTAAAATTACTTACACAGTGGCGTTTCTGAAGGCTGTAGGCTTATTATTTAAAGATTGTAGAGTGTAAAAGAGATATAGCCTCATTTTTGTCCTATCCTTTAAAAATATTAGAAGTAAATTCCTTTCCTCTCTTCTTATCTTCTACTTCATCAGCCTTGCCGGTTTTCAATCCTGCATCAACACAAACTTCCACTTTCTCTGCCCCTGCTCTGTAACAGCTGAGCGTAGCTACAGATATCCAGATATCTCCATAGCCCTACCAATTGGGACGATCATCAGTGAACGGTTTTCAAGACCAGCTGCACTCACAAGTTCTACAGCAATTCCTTACTTTGCCCCTGGTCAGGACCCTTTCGCATTCTCATTTAGCTGTTTCAAATCACTATCCTTCTGCTACTCCATGCTAAGTTTTTTCAGACAGGTTTGTCAACAGTGTTTCAGGGAAACACCATATTCAGCAGAACTCAGTTAACTATGTTGGTGAAAAAGGATCTTGAGGACAAATACTTTTGGGAAACACGGGACCAAACAAAAGGAGGTAGATATCTTTTCTGCAGGACTTCTAAGTGGGACTCTACCAGGATAACAAACGTTAAGATTCTAAGAAGAGTCAAGATTTTTCCTAAACATCTGACCACGTGATCCTTTTTTACAGAACATCTGTGGGACCTGTGTTCCGTGGAACACACTTATGAAAATATGTATTTCTTCTGGCCATCCCTACCTTTATTTCTTCCTAATTATTTGTTTTATAAAATCAGTGAAGCTTTTCTAATCACCTCCAGTTAAGTATTTGTAGTCCTAATATTTAATATAGCATAATGATGGAGCACATGGATGGTGGAATTAAACATCCTAGGTTGGAATCCTGGCTCAGCTACTTACTAGCTGTGTGATCTTGGACTAAGATCCTCTTACTTAACCTCTCATTGTGTTAATATTCTCACCTTAAAATGGTTACATTAATTGTACTTTATAAAGATTAAATGAAACATAAACAGAGTGCTTAGAACATAGTGAATACTATAAAAGTATTCACTATTATAATTAAGTATTTGATATTGTTAGCTTTTGGAGAGAAAAGACTTGTCTTATTCATTTTTGTATCCCTCATGCATCGCACAGGTCCTGCTACAAAAGAAGAACAGAATAAACGCTTGATGAATGGTAACACCTACCGTTCTTACAGTGTTTTACAGTTTACAGCATACTTTTGCATATATTAACTCATCAGATTCTTACAGAATCTTACCAAAGAGCCAGAGCAAGAATTAACATCCCTTTTTTCCCCCAAAGATGAAAAAGGGAAGCAACAAAATGAAGTTAGACCATTTCCCCAAGATTACACAGATTAATAAGTGGCAGAGTTAGAAATAGGACTCTGATTTTGAATAGTATCTAACACAGCATCCAGTATTATCTGAAAAACACATTATAAAAAGTATTGAGACATCCAAATTTTTTACCAAACAATGTTCTGCCTAGAAGAAAATGATTCCAATGGGAAAAATCATCTGATTTTTTAATTTCTTAAATGTGTATTGTTTACTTGGGATAGAAGAACCATCTAGAATCAAAATGATTTTAAACAATAAGAATAAACAATTTCAAGATGGTATTTGGTTCTGAACACAGAATGACAATTTGAGTTTTATTTGGCATGCAAGGCAGAAAGGCATAAAAGATGAATTACAGTCTCATTCTCTGAGTATAAATGGAATGTCCTAAATCAAACTGCTCTTTTGAGTTCTATGAAGAAATCTGTAAACAGATTAACCATGTTGAATATCAATAAATGGGCTTTTGGTGAGGGGGCTGACCTCCAGGGCTAAGAGAGGTGAAAATATGAGAAATAGACGAGAAATTGCTGCCTGTTAGAACGGGCAGGATGCTCTAGTATGAGCATCATTTTGCTTGTGAAGCAATGTCCAGCCAATATCCTACCTGCCGTTCCCTATCTGTCTATAAAGAAGGGTACTTAACGTTAGCTCCGTATAGTTCTCTTAGTTATATGCTATTTTCCCTTTGAAGCAAATTAGTCCTTTCTCCTCCTCACCAACAACTTATGCGTTCATCTTCGGATTTCCCCTTGTTTCCATCCTCGCTCACCTTTTCTTGGCCCATCTGAACTCTGAACAAGGAGTTCTAACAAAGGTCAGACACAGTAGCTATCTGGGCCATCCTACCCAATCCTGGTACCTGGATCCTCATTCTGGACTCTTTACCTTACCTATACCTACCTGTTGGCTTGGATATGCTGGGCCCTGGCCTTGGTTCCATTTTTTTTGGATTACTGTATAGCAGGATACTTGGTTCTGTGCCAGGAATGGGCCAATTGTGGCCTGTAGGCCAAATCTGGCCTATAGCCTGTTTTTGGAAATTAAATCTTACTGGAATACAAACATGCTCATTTGTTTTTTGTTGTCTATGACTACTTTACACTATAATAACAAAGTTAATTGTTTGCAACAGAGACTATATGGCCCATAAAATTTTAAAAATTAAAATGTGGACCTTTATGGAAAATCTTTGCTGACCACTGTTCTATAGTAACAGAAGCCCCAGATGTGGTATTTTGTTTATATTGCTACTCTTTCTGTCCTGACCTTCCAGCCAGGCCCAATGCCATTGCTCTCCTGACTTGCCCTATGTGGAGATGACAGCCCATCAATTAGCTACCACCGATTACCAGATAGCAGAAGCTGATTAGCAACATTGACGTTGACTTTTCTTTCAGGACTATGATTCTAAGAGGAGAGGCATCTCTGCTATTGCTTCCTCTATGTTCTTCCAATCTAGATTTTCCTGCAAATTTTGGTTTACCTCCCTCTTCCATTTTCCTTTAACTTTCTAATCCGCCTGTGCCCAGTCTCATCAATCCATTCTCTCTTTCGGAATAGGACCTCTGAGGTACCCAACTCAGAATACCCCTCTTGGGAAAGACTCTGAACTTCTAAATTTCTTCTCAGTCCTTTCTTTGGTTTCTGAAAACTCTTGATTTTGGAGAAATAGATCTCATAAGAAAAGCATTATATTATCTCAAATATCAGTATAAGTGTGAATGATTGAAGGCCAATTTACTACATTAGCCTTTCTAAGGTAGTTGGACTTTAACAGAATTTATTGCCTACATAAAGTAATGGTCTCTTTCAAAGATGATATTTTTAGTCAAGTGGGAGTCTTCTTAGCATCGCTCAGATTTCATTAGAAGGCTACTCTATGTTTGATGACCTACCTATCACCAAGACTTCTTCCAACATCTTTAGTCTGCATCAAAGCTGCTAACATCTGGCCTCTACTCTTTCCTCAGCTTTATCTATTACCAAAGGAATGTTCTAAACCACTTCTATATACTTTCCGCTTAGCAATCCTCTTCTCCTAGCAGGAATGAGCAACCCACTTCTTGCCATTAACTATTGCACCTCATCTCCTTAAAGTTGTTTGGAACTTACTTCTCCCAGATGACATACACTAGATGTGAGATTCTTATATGTAGGAACCCTTTATTATTCAGCTTTGAATCTTCATAGGCAAGCACAATGCCCAGGAATGACAATAAATAACCCTAATCAATTCTATGTACTCTTCTATGCCCTTGAACATGTTCAAGCATATCACTACATTCATCCTCAGCTCTCCTTGCTTCACCATCTCCATTCAGTGCTGTTCTTTACAATTCAAAGCCGGCAATGGAAGAGCCACATTTATTTGCACTTGTAAGGTAAATTATTTCAAAAGTGTTTTTCAATCATTTTGAATATCTTGTTATTTTCTGTATGAATCGGTTATATGTAAGTCTCCTCAAAGGAGGTTTCCAAGCATTTTATTTCCTTTTTATCACACTTCTTTGCCTGACACATTGCTTTAAACACAGTTCATGCTCTTCTAGCCTAAGATCTATCTTAAAATCACAAATTTAACTGAGACATTTCTAAGATGTCTCTTCTATCAAAAAAAAGGTTTCATTCCATGTTACTTCTGATGACACCACATGCTTTCTGTATGGCATTATTCTTCATATCTTGTGGGGTTCATCTCAGAACTTTGACAATTGCCTCCAAATGACTCTAGTTTCCTCCAACTTTAATACATTCCCCACATGGCAACGAGAACTATCTTCCTAAACTTGGAACAGGTTTGAATGCCCTGACCCTTCACATCCGCTTAACCAAATCTTACTCATTCTTCAAGAACCATCTCATATCTCCATGAAGTCTTCCTAGACTCCTCATCAAAATTAGTTTCTTCATTCCCTAAAGCACCACAGTACTGTGCATCTTTATGATAGCAGATTTGAAATCCGGAAGGAATATACATACATATACAACCAGGGACCAACAGCCAAATGGGAAAGAAGGTATCAATCGTTAACTGGGCCAAAATCTTATGCCTCCAACTCAGAGCTGTAGTAATACTTCGTTGGAGCTTGTGGCTCAGTCCCTAGGCCTAAGCAGGGCCTCTCTCCATTAAATCTCAATAGAACTCTCAAGTAGGTCATGAGGAGAAAGAACACCAAGGTTAGAGGAGGTAATTGAGAGGACATGACTGCTGGGTAATCTGCGAGCTGGACCCAGGCAATTGGAGGCTCCTTACCCACTCCTCTGTCCTTGGAATGCACATTCTGCCCACTGTTCCCACACTAGGAGCCATTTCAAGGATTCAGCCCCGAGAGAGTAATTGTTATTGAGACCATCTAGATTGCATATGTGACTGAACCTCATTAAGACCTCTATATAAACTTTTAAGATTCTGGAGGGCGGGTTCGCAGATCTACTTGTCTTGCAGCCACCGAAGACAAGCCTCGTATGTAAGTTCCTTTGCTTATTAAAACTGCCACCTACCAATCTGGAATGGTCTGACTCTTTCTTCACTCTCTCCTTGCCCTCCACATATGGGAGCTAGTTCCAGATTTCATCTGGAGAACTCCAGAGGTTGCGAACCAACAAGCAGCAATACAGTGGGGATTCCTTGTGGCAGGTCTTGGCTTAAAACCCTTCCCATGTAACCCCTAACCACATAGAGACATGAGAAAAGAGAAAAGGGGTCTGAGGTATACATGACAATTAAATACAAAACAAATCTACCATCTAGTGAATGGGATCCAATCAGCATCGTGTGGTCCTACCAATAGAATCACTATTTCCTCTTCTCTTAAAGGAGTAGGAGCATGGCCTTGGAAAGGGACAGAAATTTAACCCTTATTCTTCTATTTTCCATCTTTATATCCTGTTAATCTGTGGGAATTTATAGGCAAAGTCCCTTGTCCATCAGAGGCCTGACTGCCTCCTTGGAGAAGGAAAACAAGGTAATATCAGGGAAGTTAGGCTCCCAGGGTATTTAGCTCTGTTTCTTCCTGCTTGAGGAACCACAGCCAAGGGCATTTACTTGTCACTCTCACAAGTTGCTAAAAGTAGGAGAAACAGGATATTAATTAAGTCAGCTCCAGGGTCACTCTATATGCTTAACTGCCATTTTATTGCCCATCTCAAGCTATTCCCACCAGCCTTGGTGCTTAACCAGGTTTTCTGGAGGTTACACAATGATCATCACGATAGCATGGCCCAAGACATACCATGTCAGCAATATAACGGTATCTCAGATTTGAACGACCTCCTGTTCAACTTCCCTCAGAAAAATTAAAGTTCCATCAATGAAAAACACCTCTCTTGGCTGCCCCAAAGTTATCAGAGTCCTAAAGGAATTAATTTCCCCAACCTTTCCTTTCTCTCAGTCACTACTCACATGTAGCCAGAGAGTATTTCACTCCGAGGTTTACTCCACCTTCATATTAGAGTTATTTATGGATGTGCCTGTCTCCCTGATCATACTGGGTATTCTTAGAGGGCAGGGACTGTTTTATTTATTTGGATATTCCTTAGAGACCTGGCCTGGTGGCTTCCATTTGGTGGGCACAAGATACACAGCTGTCAAGGAGATAATTCAGGAGGTGTTCAATCGTCGAGTTGAATTCCATGGATCAGGCCTAATGCTCTTACCACTATGGAACTGCAATCAAATTCTTGATAATTTGGGGAGTGAGATGCTTTCCCCTCTGTGGTAACTTTTCTCCATCGTGATGCCCCATGTGATCACTGGCCCTATCAGCCATCTTAAAGCTCCTAAAGATTTAAGGGATCAAATCCAGCACTGCCACGATCAGAACCAGACTGTAACTAAATGGAGTGCATGAGAGTGGCTAGGAAAAGAGGAAGAAGGGGTGCCCAGTTATAAATAAGATTATTGTTGTTTGTTTTTATCCTTTGAAAAGAGGAATAGCAAAGCTTGAGCCATTCCAGAAGTGACAGATGATATGGTAGAACTTTCAATTCTCCGCTGTCTTCATTATTGATAGCTGTGTAAAAAACTACCCCAAAATTTAGTGGCTGAGAACAACATGTATTATCTCACAGCGTCTGTGAGTCAGGAATCCAGGTGCAGCTTAGCTGGGTCCTCTGGCACAGGATGTCTCGCAGGCAGTAATCAAAGTGTCAGCCTGAGTTGTAGTCATCTCAAGGCTCCACTGGGGAAAGAGCTGCTTCCAAGCTCACTCACATGGTTGTTGGCAGGATTCAGTTCCTCGCTGGTTGTTGGACTGAGGGTCTTAGCTCCTCCCAAGCTATTGGCTGGAGGCCACACTCAGTTCCTTGCCACTTGAGCCTCTCCATAGGGTAGCACCCAACATGGCAGCTGGCTTCATCAGAGCAAACAAGCAGGCAGTCCCAGAGAGCATGCAAGTGGGACAGAAGTCACCATCTCCTCACAAACTAATCTTGGAAGTAACATCCTATCCTCTCTGCCATATTCTATTCATTCGAATTGAGTCACTGTACTCAAGGGGAGGAGATTACACAAGGGCAGGAAAACCAGGAGGTGGAGATAATTAGGGGCCATTTCAGAAGCTGCCTACCATATCCACTTTCAAGTATAACAATGTGCCTACTGCATTTAGCCATCTTCCAGTCTCCTATCCCTTTCTTGCTCTTCTCGTGCTATTCAGGACAAAGATCAAATACCTGGCACTCTTAACATCCATGCTGGAGCCTCTTCTGCTTCGACAGGCTACAGTCAGCCTAACATTTCATTCCATCAGCCAAACCATCGTGCCAAGGAGCTGTCATGAATTATTTCCCTTTAGATTTTGGAGAACTTTAAATGTTTAAATGTATTCGACTCCAGCTAAAACCACATTCATTGTTCCCATTGGAGAACAGAGTTACAAACACTGCTACAATACAGGCTTTAACATTAATATCATTTTCATTAGATTTTTCTTCCTGAGCAAGAGTAGCTAATAATAATCTTCTATTGTGTGTATCTTTTTTAATTTGTTGATTACATATATTCCATTACTTCTCACTCATGGCAAAAACTAAAAAATCTCTGTATGTAGAAATACGTCTCCCCCAAAACAAAGATTTTATTCCAAACTGTTATTGTGTAGAAAGTAATGCTTACAATAGAGGCATTTGTATTTGCTTGCTGTCTTCAGCATGATGAAATGGAGATTAATTTTACTGCAATTTAAGCCAAAAATAACACTAATGTTCCTTCCATGCATTGCTTCCCACAGAACCATACAATAATCGTTCCTAGTTTACACATCCTATGTACTATCTCGTAGCTGACTTGAAGGGCCAGTCTGAGCTCATGTTAACGCCAGCTTCCAATTCCTAGGCCGCCTCTAACAGTCTTGTTATGAGACATTAGCCCTTCTGCTGCAGCTCAAAAAGCAGAGGAGGAAAGGTAAGTCAGCTCTCGGGTATAAAGAAGAGCTTCCAAAATGTGTTGACTCACCTAATTAAAGATTATTTTGAAAGAAGAAATAATTATCACAATATGCCAGTTTGCTTCTTCACAGATGAGTCTCTCCATTGTCCCAACCTAATTAGAGTAATTTGTGTTTAAGGAGATATTGATTTTGCATAATAGTTTCTCTTGTATTACACACATGACAACAGTCTCTTTACTTAACCTGGACAACAATCTTGTTGACTGATATGCAGAAATGCTTTCTAGAAGTCTACCCTGGCATTGGAAATCTCAAGGAGAGAAGCATTCCAGGTGCTGTTGATGGTGTTATTGAATATATAAATAAACCAAGGAAATAGCAGAGGGCCAGGAAAGGAAGGGCTGCGTTTGTCTGACCTTGTTAGAACCGTGGTGCTGTGGGACGCCACTGCTCAATTAAAATAAGTTTTGTTGGTTTTCCTCTTGGCTGGGGCCTCCTGTGCTCACTGAATGATAACTCTGGCCCATCCCAGGGACAGGTAAAATTGAAAATTCTTTTTATTTCCATAGGCTTAAGCCAAACCCCTCAAAACAAGCTATTCCAGAGCTGAGCCGGAGCAGGGCTAATGCTGCGCTTGGCAGCTCATGCGCAGCCTCCTCCTTGGCGAGCCCAGCCGCCGCTCTTATCCACTTCAGCTGTCTTTTAAAAGCCTCCATCTCACAAAAGACAGAGCTGATCTCAAGGGCCTGGGAAAATAGAAAACTCTTACACTGTGATGGGAAACACGGTCAAGACCCAAAACCCTACAGTGAAGCATCAGACACCAGTGTGTAATCACAGATAAAGTGAGGGAACGGGACTGTGGGGGAAAAACAGCAACAACGACAAAATTAAAACAGACCAGTAAGCTAGAATTAAAAATGTTGGAGAAGTAACCACAACCAATCTACTCTTCAGAGAGTGCTCAGCCAGTGTTCCAGTCATTTATTAACCAAGATATATTTTTCTTCTCCTTCACGTGTCCTCAAATGGAGTCTTAACGATGGGTGCATGAACTTGAAGCCTGATATCCTTGATATTTTTGCTATGGGTCAGAAAGTAGATTGATTTGCTTATTGGGAAAATTAATATTAAATGTGAGATGTCGCAGTTCTTATATTGCTTGTTCCTAGCGTTCAGTTCTCTGTTTTTGGTGGGTGCTGATCCTATCAAAGCAGTGGCTCTAAGAAAGCACAGCACAGCACTTGAAATAGCTGTATCACATTTTTTTAGGTATTCATATTTATATTCCTCTGGAGAGATTGACGGTTTGTATCCATCCATGTATTTATGTAGTTCTTATCACCAAAGTGCCTTGAAACTCAAGGATAAAGATGATGTATTCTACCCACACCAGGCGAATAGGATGAATTGTTCCCGCTGATGGTGTAAAAGTGAGAAATGTCATAGGCGATGCCTTACTTTTGGACGAATGCTCTTTAAAAAGATATTAAATTATATAAAAAAGCAGGTTTCAAAAGCATATTAATATACATGACAATGCACCACACAGCAAAGAGAGTTTTTGGGCTTTCAAATGTTCTGGGACTTCATCTTCCAACAGAAATTGCAATTTCATTAGCATTTACGACCAGCCTTCCAGGGATGTTTGCCAAAGAGATGAAAGCAGGAAAAAAAAAAACCCAGCCGCCCTTCCACAGGCCCGCACAAAGGTGCTAATTAGTGGTAGTTTTCCTCCGTGGGCAGTGGCCCAGGATGCAGGACTTGTGACCATAGACCTATTTCCATTATGCCTAGGAAAACAACAAACACGCTAAATGAAATGAAAATTTTACTTTGTGGAGCTTTATGTCAACTAATGACCTCCAAGCATATGAGGAGTTATTAGGCCGAGGATTATGAGAAGTTATTTTCTGTGGACGAAATTAGCCCCTGCCTAGGTAATGCGAGCCTGAATTTTCCAACAGTGAGATTGTTTCAATATAGAATAGATGAGTTACAGAGGGAGGTAGGAGCAATGTTCTTGTGATAAAAGTAAAAATAAAAATACATTTTTGCTTCTTAAATGCATCTATGCTAACTTATCTACTCAAAACTAATTTTTCACAGTAGATTCTTCAGTGAATCAATCATTATCAGCAGGGACTGTTTATTGAATATTCACCATGTGCCATGACCTGGATTTTCTCATTTCATTCTCATAATAACCCTGTGAAGAAGGCATTATTATCCCCACTTTTCAGATGGGCTTGATAAGAGTCGGGGAGGTTGAATCACTTCCCTACGTTCACACAAGTAAAATGTGATAGAGCCAGATTTAAACTAAAGTGATTGACTTATCCAAACTCAAGTTCTTTATCCATCTGAAAGAGGCATAAAGATAAGACCATGGCCGGAGCTGTTGCCCTGGAGCCTAGGCTGATCATATTGTTTGAATGAGTAAAACCCTATGCAAACTGCTGAGCAATTTAATAAGTAGGTTAACTAAATAACCTAACTCTCCATTTCTCCTGATGCTGTGAGAACACAGCCCCAGGGGTCTTCGAAGCAGAACCATTCATATCATAGCTATTTATTGGGCACCTACTGTGCGTCAAATACTGTGCTGGTTGCTGAACCTTGGAGAGAGGTTTCTCAGCTGGTTTGCTCTCCCCCTTTGCCTAGGGCAGTACTTCTGGGAAGAATGTGGAATAGTGGATTCCAAGTTAATAGGTGAAAAATGGAGGAATATACAGAGTTTGGAGAAGAGCTCTGCTATTGAAGAAGACAGGAGTGGGGTTGGCTAAACCTTTGAAAAATATGTGTATCTTTTGAATTTTGAAAAGGGCAAACTTAGAGAAGGGCACAGGGCACGTGGTGCACTAGGAACACACTTTGTTCTAGGTGATGATTTAGGACGGAGTAGTAAAACACAGTCCCAGAAGTTTAGATTACGTTAGGGAAGGCAACAATGGAAGCGGTTATTGAGGCAAACCCACAAAGTTCATTTGAAGCAGCCGTTAAGAATGAGACGCACTTTTTCAACCCAACACCAAGGGCCGGCTCAGATACACATCTGTTGACCAGTCAGCAGTAGTCTGATCCTGTGTAACAAGTCTTGGTTTGCATGTTATTATTATATGCATTATATGCATAAGGAGAAGTAAGAGAAGGTTTGCAGACGGGACATCCACTGCCAATGCAGATACCATAATCAGTATAGTTTAGAAGTGAATACCAAGGTTTGTTCAAGTGTGAGGAGTTGGCAGGAGGGACATTCAAATATGGGAAAGGATCCTTAAGAAGGGGCCTGAAACAAGATGTGGAGGAAGTCTATTAATTTTGGTGACACATATGGAAAGTTGCAGACATGTTTTGGGCCCAGTCTATTTCTTTGGATCTCAACCTACTTGTAAAGCTCTAAGCAAAGAAGTGTGGGCTAAATACAATTTCCAATCGTCCTCATATGTCTGGAAAACCAAGCAGACTGATGATGTACATAATTCATGGAAATTGTTATTAGCAATCTTAGTCATCAGCTACTTTGCCAGTATCTTGCAGTTTCTGGGAATTTCTAACTCATTTCCTCATCACTCCATTTCATCACTCTTTGTACCTCCATCCCACACTGTAAGGCATGTGTGAATGGATGAATGAGTTCTCTGCTCATCATATTCTTTCTCCTTCAAGTAAACTCATGGTCTCTGAGGAGTGCACTTTGATCAGGCCAATTTTGCTGCCATAAATCAACTCCTGGATTAGGTGGTTTCTACTCTACCTACCCCTTCAGATTCTGCAACACAGAAACCCAAAGAACAACTTTGGGTATTTTTAGAACAGAGGAGGGGAAAAAACAGATCCATAAAACTAGAATTTCTTTTGGGGAAGAGAGTGATAAGGGGACAGGTGGGGAACATCCATAAGTTAATAATTTTATCTCTTTCTAATAGCGTACAAGTGAAATCCCAAAACAGAAAATGCAAAATTTGAGTCTACCCTTATATGTATTATTGACCCCAGTGACTCCCTGGGCAACGTAACTTATTAATAATGCCAGGATCTGTCTGTGAAGCCAATGGAACCATGTGGTTTCCACCTCCAGGCCCTGGGAATCACTGGGAATCATGGAATGCTCAAACCTGGGACCATCACCATTAGAATGGTCAGCTTTAGGACTTTGGGGTGACCAGTGTTGACATTCATACAGAGGTCTCTGACTTCAAATGCTCCAAAACAAAACCTAACACACAGGAGTTCACAGAAGTAAGTAGTTCTGGAGTCAACATGGAGGCTTTCCTGTAGTTAAACAGTCAGTGAGACCATCACAGAAAAGCGGGATGAATTGTCAAGAAACAGTATTTTGTTTTTATAGAGACTTGCTTTCCAGTTAAATGTTCATGGCTCCCTATCAATAATCTATAAGCACAATAATTCAGATGAAGCTTGCTCTCATCCTTGGTGAGAAGGGAAGGAATCAGTGTTTAGAACACTGTTGTAATATACAACATACTATGCCAACCTCATCACTTCTGCTGATTCTTAAGCAATTATCTAACCAAATAAGAAACACTCATATTATGGTTTACTCATGGTTCTCTGGGTTCTCCAAAACTTACGCCTATTTAATAAGGGTCTGCTTCCTCACCCATGGTATCGGAGTGTGGTTGCATAATATCAACCAGGGCATATCTCCTCAAACTAAAACCATAGCTCTGTGCCATGGCTCAAAAGGCAGGCATTGAAATGGTTTCATCCATTCATTTAACAAATACTGGATAATGCCTACTTTAAATAGTATGTCCTATGCTTGGTACATAAGATACAATGATGAGCAGATACACATGCCTCTTGGCCTCATTAAACAAAGCTAGGAAGACAACTATTGAGCAAGGAGTTACAAGTGCTCTTACTATCATGTGGAGGCCAAAGGTCAGGGTATATAAAGTTAGTCTGGGGGCTCAGGAAGCCGCCAACCACCCAAAGGAAGATCCACATAAGTGGAGACCATGAGGTGTGGGCAAGAGGGTTCCAAGCAGAAGGTGCAGCACGTTGCCCTTTTGTGAGGATTTCATTCCTCTGAAATGCTTCCGTGTGAGTAACACAGAAGGCTTATCAGCAAGGGGGAAGGGCCTCGGGGGAGACATATAATTTTCTCAAGGCAGCTGGGAAGCATATTTCAAATGAAATCCTTGTCAATAACCTTCTCTTTGTACTTTAATTAACGTGTGTTGAACACTTTTCTATCTACTGCTCTGATCTGTGTCCATGTTCAGCATTTCTGGGCAGCTTCCAAAATGGTGATAGGCAGACTTCTGACAAAAATAGTCGTTTTTGGTTTTTTCCCCTCTTCTTCCATTAGCCATGGCCTCTTGCCATGTTGAGTCTCACAAATGGACACACACCAATCAATCACCCTTATAAAAATGTCAAAATTCATCCTTCCCTACTGTGAAATGAATACACTGACCTTAACACAAATGTAGAAATAAATTAAAAAAAAATCTATCCCTCCCGTGGGCCCCTGGCTGCCACACACAGATTTCCACACATTTCAGTTTGACAAGGCTGACATTGCTGAGAAGAATTTCTTGCTTCCTTCTTTTTTTAAAAAGATAGAAGTGGATAAATATGCCCCCAAATTTACTAATAAGAACTTATTTATATCAAGGCTTTGCCAGTCAAGAAGTGTAGCTAAGAAGAGCCATTATTTGTCCAGAAGGAAGAAATGAGAGAGGTGGATCTAACTTAGTGAAGGGAGAATGAATGTTTATTTTATATTGTTTTTAGAAACAAACAAAAATCTCTATCTAGAGACCATCTAATACTTAACTGCTTCATTCCATGTCGACTTCTAGTTTATGCAGCACTGTCCTGGATAAGAGTAGAAACCCTGAACTTGGCAGAGTCAGCTCAAGTCCTGGCTCCATCTTTAGGCAGCTCTGCGACCTTGAGCAGTGCACTTAATCTCTTCAACCCCAAGTTCTTCATCTGTAAAACAAGGACAATAATATCCACCTCCTAGAGGGCTGCAGGGAACATCTCTTGTCTTCATCAGCCTGGACATCAATTGCTACTCTTTCGGTAATAGAACTTTAGTGATCTTTGCAGGAGCACACTTTCCACTCTCAAGGCACTTGAGTTTAGAGCATAAGCCCACCTCAGGCTCTTGGGAGGGGACATGGAATTTGTACCAGAACTTTCAGAGCACTGCCACCATTGGCCATGGGAGCTGTTTCATGGCCATGCATGACACAGGCTGGGACAATGAAACTCCTACTAAAGATATTTTAGGAAATTATTGGGAAAAACGATCTCTGGGTGCTGGAGTGACTGAGCTGATAGGAATCAGACCTGAAGCTGCTAGAAGCCTTGGAAGGGCCTGCCCATGCATGAACCTAATGGAGACAATCAGGGAAGGAAATGGAGAAAAACAGATGTACGTCCCTGGATGCTGCTGTGGCTCTAGACTTTTTGGTTCTGTAAGTCAATAAATAGAACTTTTTGTATTGGATGGTTTGAATTGGATTTCTGAAAATTTTAATTGAAATGAACTTAATTTATGTGTGAGTTTTGAGAATTAAATTATATTGTGCACAAGGTACTCAGTACCCGCTATACAGTAAGAATTCAATAAATAGAGTCCTACACTCCGTGGCATGCAGGGGTGTGTGTGTGTGTGTGTGTGTTTGTATACGTTTCTCCCTTTAGCACTTGAAAGTTGCCCAGAGAGGCAAGAAGCAGAAAAATAGCCAAGGCTTCAAGTTATGACTCTGCCACAGCTACAAAATCCAGTAACCACAGGACATTTTTAATCTTGTGCTTAGGGAATAGATCACAGTTTTGGACTTCTTGCTCACTTCTTTGTATAATGTGACCACTGTGATTTACAATATTGATATTTGAAAAGAAACAGAAAGAAAGAAAGAGGCGGGGAGGAGGGGGGAAGGAAAGAAGGGAGGGAATAAGTAGCAGGGGTTGATAAGTTTTTAAAAGAGGTATGATTGTCTTGGGCCCCCTTGTCTCAGAATTCTATAATTCTTCCACACTCAAGTTGTCTTCTCCCAAGGATCCATGGTTACTCTGTACCCAGCACATTCCATCTGCCCTCCATCTTCTCTAAAAAAGCCTGTATTCAAACAAAAATAATCTGAAACCCATTCAGGAGCACATAACTGATAATAGCTTAGAGAGTTACCCATTTCATGGAGTTTTAAAAGAAGATCAAAACAAGAACATAAATAACATCTTCAGGTGTCTAGGAGAAAAGGACTGTCAATTGTGGGGTGCCTACAATGTGCTAGGCAATTTACGTATCTTATGCAGTCCTCATAACTACACTGTGAGGTAGACCTTATTATCCCCATTTTACAGATGGGGAAACATACTCAGAGAAGTTCAAAAACTTGTCCAAAGACACACAACTCAGAAGAAATGGATCTGAAATGGTACCCAGGTTTAACTGACCCAAAGGCCATGTTTTTGGTTAAGATTCTTCCTGGTGACCCTGGAATCATGACTGTCATTAGTTGAGCATCACAGTGACTCTGGCCATGGAGGTAGGAGACATGATTCAGAGACCATTGACCCAGCATCAGGATGACTTGGAGGCAGGGCAGAGGGCAGCAGAGTGACAAAGTGGATTTTACCTGAAAAGATGAATTTTTAAATCCAATCACAGGAACCACCCCAGCACTTTTTTTTAAACTTCAGTTAAACTGATTTTCTAAACTGCATACCAGCACCTAATCAGTTTGTTTCCTTTCTTTCTCTTTCCCTTTAATTTTATTTTAGCTTCGAGCTTTATGTGGTTGGCTATGTAGGAGGGGAGGGAAGAATTCTCTGGCTCTGTAGTTTCCTTTCTGCCATTCTCTGCTTTCTCACATTGTAGTCTTAATTTGATCAGCAGTTATGAAAAGGGAACATTAATCCTGGGGAAAGGGCCATTGTTCGTGGCCAGACAGCCCCAGTATTGCTTCTAAAGTGAAGTGTTTTGTGCTCGGATATGAGTTTTGCCCCTTGGGACTCTGTAACTCCTTGATGTGAGAACAGAAAGAGGGAACAAGTTGCTAAGAATTGGGCAGATGACACCTAGTCCTGGGAAGGCCTGTCAAAGACCCTAGCAAATTCTATATCCAAGCTGAGCTCCTGGGTGGGAGGGCCTCAGAAGATGCTGCTGTGTATATCTGTGCCCATGGGGGTGTTGGTGGTGAGGGGCACGTAGGGAGGGGTGACAGTAGGGAGGACCAGGAAACTTGAGCTCCCCTGTCTGTTGTAACAGGCCAGTCTTCTACACCTGAGAGTAAAATCCTAAGTAATTTATCAATTATCATTATGGCTATCATTTATATAGCACTTACTGGATCCTATGTACCTTTCTAAGTGTTTTATGTATCTCATTTTTATCCCTACGGTAAACATAGAGGTAGATATTACGATAATCGAAAAAGAAAATGAGGTTTAAGTCTTAAGCAACTTGCACAGGACTTGGCGTGCTCTTAATCACCACACTATACCATCTCCTGAGTGTCTATTATGTACCAGGCCCTGGGCTAAGCCCCAAGGATATAGGCATCTATAAAAAAAAGACCACAAAACTCTCAGTCCAGTGGAGGAGATAAATGAATGAACCAACTGTATAACTTCCATATTTAGCACTGCCTGGCCCATGAGAGATATGCACTAGATATTTATGGATGAATGGATGGATGGATGAATGGGTGGATGGATGAACAGGTAGATGGATGGAGTATAATGTAGTATGATGGCTGCACAAACAGAGGTAAGCATGGGGGGCTGTGGGAGCATATAGAAGAAGGAACCAAACCCGTATAAAATAGGTGACGCTTGAGCTGAGTTTTAAGGTAGGGTAGAAGTCCACCAGATAGTGAATACCATCATATAAGATTGATGCTCTATTGTGATTTCACCATCACCCTGCTCCAGCAAAGCAGCTCTGAGCTTTCTCCTGAGAGCTGGAGACTATAGAGCAAAGACCAGGTTCCAAACTCCTAAGTCTGCATTCACTCTTTCCCAGAACACTGCCAAGCCTTTCTCTAATACTAGTTTTCTTCATTCTCTCCAATATGAGTGGGCTAGCCCTCAGAAGTGATATATATTGCCTATATGCCAGGTATCTGCATTTCTTAGACGAAGGATCATTAATCTTTTAAAAGTGGAATATTAAGTTTCAGATCCCCATAAATAATCATTACAAGAATCATAACAATAATTAACAAAGCAACAACAACAACAAAATCTTACTTACATTATGCAGTACTTTGTATTGTACAATGGTCTTTCAAAGTACATTATTTAATGAAAGATCCTAACAGCCCTGTGAGAGACAGGGCAAATAATCCTTCTACCATTTGACATAGATAGGACTAACACTCAGAAGAGATGAGATGAAGTATCTGTTGATAACCTCTATGTGCTGGATTAATACTGGCAATTGAATATTCTCATGTCATTGAGACTCATGATTCCCTGGTAAGTAGGTGTTTGTGTCTCCATGTTTGCTGTTAAGTAAACTGAGGCTCAGGGAGGATAAGTAACTTATCTAAGGGCACTCAGTTCGTAAATGGGAAAGCTGGGACTGAAAGCCAATTTTTCTTTTCCTCAGTGCAGTCTTTGCATTTAATATCTTTCTTCCTTATTTCTCAAGAAATTCAGAGAAAGAGGACAAATGACCAAGAATCCCAGCTCCTAGAGGGTTTTCACACAGGCTCTTACAAATGTCAGGCATTTTTACAGTTTTTGATCCACAAGCCACCCAAACCCAAACAGCTCTGGTTATAAACTATAGATGCCTGGGCCCAGGGCCAGCTCTTGACAAAGCTGTGAAGTATTCGAAGTTTAAAGTTTTTCTTGGTCTCTTCAACTAGCTTTCTAGACCATTCTCTCTCATCTTCTTTTTTTTGACCCCCCCCCCCCCCCCCCATTTAATATTCTCTTATTCTGTATTGCTGCCCTAGGTGTTTTAAATAATGTTTTGGCTCTTAGGGATCAGGGGTATGTGTGTGTGTGTGTGTGTTGGAGGAGATGTTAATGCTTCTTAGAATCATATTATATATGAAAATAGCATCCACTGCCACTTGCTAATTATATAAGAACCATCCATAGTGAATAGGATCTCTTACCCTGAGAGCAGAAGCACCTGAATGGTGAGAAGTCAGTTACAAGGAGGCCAACAGCAACTGGACTCTTTGGCTACATCTACCATGCAGAACGCTGCTCCCCAAGAGCTATGGCAGATGAGAGAAGAGTGGGAATTCTGGACTCAGAGATGCCCTGAGGGACTGAAGTGTGTCCCCTAGTTCCCCACACTCCCACAACGGAAACGGTTTCACCCGCTTTCAAAGGCAATGGGAAGCAGTGTGTCTGCCAATCTAGGGGAAGAAGAATGAGAACTGAGGCCGAGAGAGCTATAAGAAGTTGGCAAACGTGGTTCAATATACATCTAGTGGGCAAAGGGAAGACACTGGAGGGCTGGAGCAGGAGAGTAGCATGATCAGATTTGTGCCCTTGAAGGGTCTCTGGCTGTAGTATGAAGTTAGAGTGGAGAGGACCAAGGGAGGATGGAAGAACAGTTAGGAGCCGATTGCTGCTGTAGCCCAGTTAAAAGATGATAGAGAAGTACAACTGAAATCTCACAAGGTTGTAAACGATCATAATCTTAATTAAAAAAAAATTCAAAAAAAAATGATAGAGAACATGAACCAAGGCAGCAGCAAGGGAGACTGAAAGAATAGGAGCCTTAGAGATGATAGGGAGAGAGTCCTCAGCCCAGATACAGTCTTAGGGCCAAGACTGAATGAGGACACTCAATCCTGGGGAAATGAAGGTGGGAACCACCATCAACTGGGAAAACAGGCCCAACAAAAGTCCGACAGGTGAAGATGGACTTCACCAACTGCCCAGCGGTTGCAAGCAGGTCTATGAGTGACAAAGAGTGAAGCAGGAGGGAGGTCTGGTACTCACACCAGTTTTCTTCACTATACTGTATCCTGACTATGTTATCAGTCCTGATCTCGTAGGACAACCAAGGGCATTTTCATTGCCATGTCTTGTCAGAGCTTCTGATTTATGTCCTGTCAGGAAGCTCTATTTCCTCAGTAATAATCATGTTTCCATTGGTGATTTCCTCTCCCTTGGGACCTGAGATTGCAGCTAGCTCTGCAGCCTCCCGAGGCATGTTACCTAAGTGTTCCCATGGAAATTGCTCCTGCAAATATTCTCAATCAGAACTCAATAAAGTGTCTAAGAGTTTGTCCTACCCTAAAGGCTGGGATTTGCATGCTAAAATCATATTCCAGCATATTTAACAAAAGACCAACTCCAGCCCCATCCCAACAATACAGATTTTTGAAATTACAACCGAGTCTTAATCAACTAAAGACAAACTTGGCTGTTGAAAGAAGAATACATTTATCTACAATTTTGAAATATTTAGAAACACCAGCACATGTTAGATACACAAAAACTACTGAGTGCAAGGGGTGGTTTGTGAAAAATCATCATTCAGAGAATTTTGTCTTTTGCTAGTATTTTGTAAAAATCCCATGTTATACTTTCAACAACAGAACTTCACAAAAGCAGATGTTTATAAAAGCCACCCCTCCAGAAGTAGTGATTTTTTTCTTCCCAAGAAAGTAAACTTCTAGTGGTATATTGATTAGAGCACAGCCTACATGGCTGCAATGAAGAATAGCAAACAGTTGCTCGAGCAAGATGAAAGCTTTCTTTCTCTCTTGGGATAAAAGTCCAAGCGGCTGGGTGGTCCAGGTATCAATCAGAGAAGGGATTTCTTCCATTTTGTTAATCTCTCATTCCCTCAGATGCTGGTCACCAACATGGGTGAAGCCTGTTTTTATGTTTCAGGTCATGGGAAGGGAGAAAGAGGAAGTGTAGGCAAGCAGATTTTTCCTGAGGATTAGATCTAGAAGTTGTTCACATCATTTCTATTTGCATCCCTATTGGCTAGAACTTAGTTATGTGGCCATACCTAGTGGCCAGGGAGCTGGGGACTGTGGTTGCTAATTGAGTAGCCACGTGCCCCCTCAAAAACTAAGGGATACTGGGGAACACTTAGCAGTTTCTACCAAAGTGCTTTATTCTTAAACTTCATCTGGGGAGCCTTTTTCTCTGAGCTCTGGCCATACCGAACTTCTTGAGATTCTGGGTATCTCCATGATGTCTCATGTGTCTGCGTCTGTATGCAGAGCTGTCTTCCAGGGACACATTTCCTTTCCCTCTTGGCCAGTTTAACTCCTGTTCATCCTCTAAAATTGATCTCAGATGTTACTTCCTGCAGGAGAAACTCCTCTGAACCCTGTTGGTTCTCTCAGGGAGTGGTAGGTGTTTCTTTAAGAGATACCACACTTAACACTAGAGTAAAATGTATTGTAATTTCTTCATCTTCCTCTAGACCAGGAGTTTCTCAAGCAAGGCTGCACTTTAGGATGGAGTCCTATTGCAAATCAATTTAATTGGAATCTCTGGAGTAATGGCCCAGGCATCAGGGTTTTAAAAGTTTTCCCCAGTTGATCTAACATGCAGTTAGGATTGGAAACCACAAAACCAGCTTATGGGCAGAAATTTGTCTCTGGACCATTCGTACTTGAAGTAGCAGCTGGCATTCCATTGACATTCAATAAATGTTTAGTGAATGAACAAATGAACGAATGAAGAATGGCTTCCTGCATATCAGTTAAACTAGACCCCAAATAAGAATTAACAATTCATATCATTTTCTTGAACACAGAATATTAGCACCAGAAGGGACCTTTGAGATGATAGAGATTCATCATGTCTGACAGATGAGGACACTATAATCCAAAAAGATCTCACGGTGAGTTCACAGCAGAGACAGGCCTCTGGGCCTCTGGATGCCAAGTTCATTGGATGTCACAGTAGAGGACATCTTGGTTTTTGATATCTACCCACAATTTTAAACACAGAAGAATTCGTCTTGCTTCGTCTCTCAAAGCAGGACTCAGCTCCAGCTAGCAGATCACACTGAATCCAAATAGAAATGCTTACCATCTTCCAGGTTTGTGACCATTTCAGGACAGTTATTCGTTGTTTGTAAACTTGCTCGTTACACCATTTTCCTACATAATGAAGACAAATGCCCACAGTTTAGCTACAGATTTGGTTAATGACAAAATGTATAATATACAAGATAATAGGGCCAGGCCATTGCATTCTAATTAAATATTTTTGTCAGATTCTTTCCCTCATTAATCTTTTTTTGGCCATGCTTTATAGCTATTTTGCCTTCCGCTTTGAGTACATGTACACATGTAATTTTAAGAACAGAAATAGTCTCCAGGTGTTTATGGAAATTAGGCTTTCTCCTTTCTCTGTTTATTTGCAGGTGTGCCATTGAGTTTAAGGGGGAACATCACAGGTAACCCAGACAAGGCCTGTAATTGGCATTCTAGCCCATGCAAAGCTATCTGATTGCATTCAGTAACTGGCAGGGACAGAAAACATTTCCAAAGGAAATAATGTCTCACTGTGGATCTGGGAATATCTACGTAACAGCTGAATAGTAAACATCAGCTTTAATTTTAATGTCTCACATCATGCAAAATTTTCAAATGACGAGGTCTCTGATATTCAAGCCCACCCAGTGGGACAGTGACAGTATAAGACTGTTAGTGAAGTCAATATCAAATTTCCAGCTGCTGTCAGAGTTTTAGAGCTTTGGCATTTCCAGATCATCATTTTCTCTCATAAAGAAAGGTATTTACCTATTAAGAACTGTCAGAAGGCTGAGATTCCATGGGTTCTCTGGCTGCCGCCAACAACCCCTTTTAGGTCGAGCTTTGATGGGGCGGTATTTAGGTTCTAATGGCCCTTAAAAGCTGCACGGTGCAAATGTGAAACGATGAAATCCACACTGCAATGGCCATTTGCAGAATGATCCTTGCAAAGCGGCCGAGAGATTTGGCGGCTGATGAGCCATCTCCATCAAAATGTGCTCCCAGAAACGCGTTCTCAATGATACCTGTTTCATTTAATAGTGATCATTCTCCCCCTCCACCCCCCTTCCCACAACTAAAGATGATTACTCTGACAGCAAGCTGTGTCTCACCCATCATTTTCTGTCAATTTTCTTGCCTCTGGAAAGGATTCTGTTTGGGTTCTTAGATTAATTCTCTAGGCAAAACATTCGCCTCCTATTCTTGCTATTTCCGTTCAAAATAGATATCCTGGGAGAGTTAACTGAGCAAACAAAACTTAGACTATGATTTAAACACAGCACACAAGTTGCAAGTCGAACGGGGGAGGAGAAAAGGATTCAAGGATAACTTTCCTATGGAAACACACACTAGACATGGAGCATTGCATGAATTCAGCAATACTCATCTGGCGGCTAAGCAGTAGAGTTTCTGCTCGACCTCCCATCCAATAATCTAGATTGATCTTCCGTCAGCATCCGTGGCATTAGATGCCATACCTGATGGTTTTTACGCTCAAGAGTAAAAAGAAAATAATCACATGGCAGCCACACAACCATTAGCAAGTGGCTTTTACTAAACAGTTAGTAGTCACTCACTCTTCTCTGCTGCCACTAAAGGAGCCCCAGGATGGCATTCAAAATATTGCTAAGACTAAATCCCTGGGATTAGGGGATTTCACAGACTGCTCTCTAGAGGCAATTCTTCGTGGCTTTTCTTTCTAACACTGAGCACATTCAACATCTATAAAGATGATGAATCCTCAGTGCCCAAGACTTTATCCCTCCTCAGCTGAGCTGGAGAAACATCTTGACCTATGCAAAACATATTGAGTGATGCAGGCAGATGTGACATTTAGAGGGACGATGGAGAGGGCCAAAGGCAACGGAGATGGAACTCAACCTCATTTGAAAAATTGCAAAGCCCTCATCTCTTAATCAGTGGGGCTCCTAGGAGGGGGTTCACCTTCCGTTCCTTTTCCCCCCAAGGCAATAAATTATTTGAGGAAGTCCAACTCTGAGAAACCAGAAGGAAGATCTTTGTTGTTGGTGGTGTTAGACCATGAGGCCGGAATTTAGACACATTAGTTAAAGTTTATTAATACATTAAGTGCTTACTAGGGTAAATACTGGAATGCAGAGAGGTGCAAATAAAAATAAAAATATATTAACAAGGAAAGGACTCCATGTGGATGGTGTATGGAAACAGCGAGTCTTCACATGTTAAAGTAGGAAGCTGGAGGTATGTTGGGAATTAAGGGCCACTTTCAAATCTTGTCCCAGTGGCCACAGTATTGCTAAAATCTGAGTCTGGGAGTGCCAGAGGATGAAGGATCTATTCTGCAGTACCACGATAGTGTTATGGTCAATGGTGAAACATTTTCCCAAGGGCCAAAAAAACAGGCACAATGAAATTTCACCTCAGTAGTGTGTTCGATTCCCGAGTCTTCCTGAAATGAGAGGAACTCTGGTTAAAAAAAAAAGTTACGAGTTTCTCTCTCTGTACCCCCCATCCCAACACCGTTCCCTAGAAAATTATTTTGCTGAAAGGCTAGGCTCCTTTTTCTTCTACCTCTCTTTTAGATATTCACTCAACAACGCATAAAAAGGCTCTGCAAAAGTCTTGCAAGAAGAAACCCACATAACCCACATTCACTTAATCTGATCATGGACCTTTCTTTCTTTCTGCAGAACACCTACAAATACCTTATTGATCTTGTGTCCTGTTGAAAAGAATCTTTGGGAAATGCTAGACTAACTCAAAGATGCTTTCTCCTGTCCTTACCCACTGCCTGCTTGTTAAATCATCAGTTCAACCCCACTATTCCCCATCTTATTATTCTCTGCCCCATTTCTTTTGCTTTTTTGGATTCTCTCCATCTTCACTCCATTGACACCTCTGCACTTGACCCTGTGGGCTTAATGTTCTTACTTAACGTGTGCTTTTTTTTCATCACTACTTATCTTTCAAACCTGGATTTCTTTTTTCATCCCACTAACTTTTCTCCAGGTCAGAGTTTCCTCCCAAGCCACTTCAAGGCTCCCAAAAAGGAAACTAGGGCTTTAGTTCTTAATTATATTTCACTACCTCTGCCAACCATACTTTATTCTTTCTCTGAAGACCTTCATGTCTTTAGCAATATTGCTCTTTCGGTATATCATTACATTTTCCTTAATATTTCTTTTCTACTACAATTATTTTGCTTTTTTACCCCATTTTATCTCTATTTTTTACATTCAAAAAATAGTCTCCTTCGACATTATATGCTACCTTTTAAAACTTTCATAATGCAATATCACATTCGTGTAAATAAATTATTGTAATAAAGCCCTCCACTTATTTGTTTACTTGTGATATTTGATTTAGCTGGTTTCATACCAAGAAGTTCTACCCACCTTTCTCTAATCCTTTTTAATGAAATCTAAAATGGCTTCCCATATGTCTTTGTAGTCATGTAAATTGTTTGATGTCTTATAAATTGTAAGATCTTCATTGTTCTGCCCAAGTGCTCCCAATTAAAAGAAAACCCTCAGAGCATTTTGTTTTCTTTCTGAAGCCCACATTATACATTACACAATATGTGCCTGATCACTTACAGTTTCTGCAGTTCTTAGTAATCATACAATGTGTTGCAGGGGTCATCCTTATGATAGTGTTTTCTTCCCAAGGGCACTTGGTATCTGTTTTTCATACAACAGTCAGTATACAGCTTTGAGGGGGACCAGCAAGGATTTTTTTTTTGCATAGATTGCCTTTAAGACTTATAAAAAGAAAATAATGTAATAGCTACCATTTATGGGGCATTTACTATGCATTATCAAGCTCTATGCACTTTACGTATCTTATCTCATCTAATTCCTTGCAGTGTGGACATTTTTACCCCCATTTTATAGTCCAGAAAGCTGAGTTTCATGGAGACAAAGCAATTTGCCTGAGGTTGTATAGCTTCTGAGTAATCAAGTGGGATTGGAACCCAGCTTTACCTGGATCCAAAGGCTTTTACCTATAAAGCCATACTACCATATCTTTAACCGAAAATCAGCAGTTTTCTCCATTAACGTGTGTCAAAAGAACAACTTCAGAGCTCTGATGGTGATGGGACAGTCCCACACTTGGAGAATAAAGACACAGAGACTACATACAACCACCAGCGTGGGGCAGACATTGGTCAGAAAAGTTATCTGTATCCTGTAGTGGGAACAAGTTAGATTAGATCCTTAAAGCATAAAACTCAACAAATATGGGGGCGGATTATATGGCAGTCCAAGCTGGTGGTCAGATCATGCGCACGCACACACACACTCACACACACACTCACACACACACACACACACAAGAGGGGACTGGGTTTATTGGATTACATAACTCAAAGTCCAACAGCAGACTTGGCTCCAAGCATAGATGAATTCTTAAACAGTATGTAAATTGTGTTCTCAAGAGTACTTCTCGGGGCCAGCCTGGTGGTGCAGCAGTTAAGTTAGCATGTTCGACTTCAGTGGCCCAGGGTTTGCCTGTTTGGATCCTGGGTGCGAACCTATGCACCGTTTGTCAAGCTGTGCTGTGGTGGGCGTACCACATATAAAGTAGAGGAAGATGGTCACGGATGTTAGCTCAGGGCCAGTCTTCCTCAGCAAAAAGAGAAGGATTGGCTGCAGATGTTAGCTCAGGGCTAATCTTCCTCAAAAAAAAAAAAAAAAAGAACACCTCTCTCTATTCATCTCTTGACACAACTCTTCTTAATTTGGCTTCATTCTCAGGTAGGCTATTCTTGTGCAGTAGCAAGATGGCCACCAGCAGCTATAGGTTTACGTTACACCAGATTCTTTTTCCTTATTGGCTGAACAAAAGTCCTGCAATTGACTGAGGCAGTTTGAGTGATGTAGTCTTCCATGAACTAAGCAATTAATCTCACCAGAGTGTGAAGTACACTGATTGTTCATGCCTGGACCCTGGGTTCATTCCTAGGACTGGAGGGAAGAAGGGAGTGTTAGCCCATCAGAATCACCTGAACTGAGAGTAGGGAGCAGATGTTTCTGAACGAAGATAAAATGGATTCTGGGAACTCATGAACAACAAACATCCACTATTCTAAGAAGTGAGGCAGAGATCTACAACCGCTGAGAAATATGAGCGCCAAGGGTGACTCAATAACTGAGCTGCTGAACGAGTTTTCTTAAACTTCAAGTGACAAAGGACGAGATTCGTTATTTAGCTCTACTAAAGGAGAACAAAGAATCATAAGGTCAAAGAGGCAGGCATTCATTCATTTATACATTTATTCATCCTGCAAACACATCTTCCTTCCTTCTGCCATTGGATGTTGATCTACTATGTGACAAGCACCGTGATAAGTGCTGGGGATGTGGATGAGTGCCAGTACTTTCCATAAAGAATTCACAGTCTAGAAGGAGCTAGAGAGAAGGCTCAGTCGAGAGCTGTAACACAAGGAGTTAAATACAATATTCTATCTTCTTCCATGGTAACCTCTTCTGGTAGCAATGCCCTCAGTCTGAAAAGCATTTTCTAGAGAGAAAGCAAGTCTAGCTCATGTATTAGGAACATGTCATAATCAATCATGTGCCTGCTTCACTCATTAGGAGTCTATTTGTTCTCGCTGGGATTCTAACAAGATTCTTTCCCCTTCTTCAGAAATTCTAAATCTAACCATAGCTAATCCTCCTGCAAGTGAAATAGGAACAGGACACAAATAACCCCCAAATCATTTCCACTTGATTTCGCAATGAATAGCAAAATAGAATTTGGCTTAGATCCAAATAATGGCTTCCTTCCTTCCTTGAGATGAAGCCAGGGATTAGTCATTTAAGATCTCTGGGCCTCTGTTTGTGCATCTCTAAAATGGGGATATTAAAAGCACCGAGAACTGTTATGAGAACTAAATGAGCTATTATATATAAAGCTCTTAGAAAAGCACATGGCTTGGAGTGAGCATATAATAATCAATAATAGCTATAATTGTGTTTTATATATGTTATTATTATTATTGAATTGAAGATCAGAGAAGGCCAGTGGCTTGTTAAAGGCCCAGGTTTCCTAATGTTCTATGAGGGCTCTTTCCCTCACATCACTGGGCCTCAGCATCACACCGTCAACACTCCCAGTTACACTTGGTTGACGCTGATCCAGAAGTTCCAGCACACACCTGCTGGAAGTGAAAGTGTGGCATTGAGAAGAATGATTGCACTTGGCATTTGAAGAGTATTTTATACTTTTCAAAGCCATTTTGCATATGGTACCTCATGTGGGATTAAACATTTGCTATGGATACTCCACTCGCACATAATCAAAGTTGGAATTTTATGCTAGTAATTAGATTTGACTTCCACTTGCTTTCTGGGAGACTCACAAATAGGTTTATTTAGTGTAAAGTGTGTTTATTGCCCCAGGTTTTCAGAGAACTTAGGTCAGCCAAAACTGGGAGTTTGGTTTGCATGTCTTAGGGAAAAGTGGGTTTTCCAGGGATTTGCTTTGTGGAGGTAGTGGGGAGTGGTAGTGGCAGAGAAGACTGTAGGAATGCCGTATAGAATTTAGGCTGTTGCTGGTATCCTGAGAGGCACTTCCAGGAGGTGGGGATGACTCTCCAGAATCCTGAGAGCTCAGACTGAGCTAGGGGGATACACAGGCCCTGGGCCACCTCAGAAGGATGGATGTCGGCACGGCACTCACTGTCCACCTTTTCTTCATGTGAATCAACGTATATGAGGCCCTTGAAGTGGCACCTGTCACTTAACAAATGGGAGTTTGAGGATAAAAGTAAGAGCTTTTAAATTAAACAAATCTGAGTTCAAATGCCTGCTCTGCCACCTACCAACCAGTAACAGTGAGCAAATTATTTAGCCTCTCTGGTCTTCAGTTTCCTCATTTCTTAAATGGGTATCTACCTCATAAAATAGTGATGGAGATAAAACATATTAATATAGTGCCTGCATGTAGGAAGTGTGTAAAAATGATGAATATTATTAATAGTCATAATAATTTATTAGCGTGGTTAGTAGTGATAGTAGTCACTCCTACCTAAGGCTAGGATGGTTTTCCTTAAGAGAGTTTCTCACTGCTGTCACTAAAGGGCTCTGCAGAGGCCTAGCTGGAAACTGCATTGTGGGATGTTGCTCACGGTGGGCTCTAAGATCCCAGGAGGTTTGGAGGTTGGTGCAGTTGCCAGAAGAATGGTCCATGGCCACCAGTACAGGAAACCAGCAGTTGCTGTCACTGAAACATGTTATTACCAGGAGTCCCACACTACATGGGCACTCCCCAAGGGCAAGCATGGTATCAGTGCCCGAGACAACCCAAACACAGTGGGTCCTTGAATAAGGAGAGCTCTTGGAAGACCTTGCTGTTGGGAGCTGCCACCGTCATCACTGAGAGACCCATCTAGAACTGGGCCTCTTTGGAATCTCCTTTACCAGAAGCAGCTGCAGAAAAGCCAAGTCATTGGGGCCAGGAGTGACCAAATTCCAGATTCAAGTGCTGTAGGAAATATTATTGCTTAGGAGCTCCAACCCATGCCACCCTGCACAAGACACTCTTGGCCCCTAGAGACAGAATGAGTATGTACTCATGTGTGTCTGCAATATGGTTTGGTAGGAAGCTGATCAGAGAAAGCATTTTAGCTCTTCAGTGCCCCACTGGGAGACCTGAAGGAGCTAAAGACCCAAATTTGGATGGGACCTGGAGACTGCTGAAAAGATCCTAAATTATAACCTTGGCTGCAGGTTTCTGACATGATGAGTGGGTGGAGAATGAGAGAGTTCCAGTAACAAGGGAAATGAGAGCCCTTGTTTTCTAGTTGTTGGGAAATAACGTAAGCATTCCACAAAGAGACTTCAGAGCGAACTCAGCTCTGAATTGAATTATCCTGCTTCAGGGGCAGCCAAACTCATTGACCGCCTGAGTTGTGCAGAACAACCTTTGCCAGTTCTGGAATAAGAGTCCTCCCACAAACTTTACAGAGTGTTCAAAAAAATGTAAAACGTTGAGAAAAGAGCCTTTCCCTTCTCCTACCTTCCCTTCTGAGGCTGCTGGGGGTTGAGGGAACAGCCTTCCGAGTCAGTCCCTTCTGTGTCCTTGGATGCATTTGTTATCTTTCTGAGTCTTGATTTTCCATTGGGGGAAAAATATATCTAAATACCCATTTCAAATTACCTTGTGAACATTCAGTGAAAAAATGCAGATAGAGCACTTTGCATAATGTTTGACAATGATAACACTGATAACAGTAATAATAGTAATATTTATTAAGTACTTAGTATGTCCTACATACTGATGTTAACCACACAACAACCCTCAGATTAGGGACTATTACTATTATTGCTATTATTATCCTAATTTGACAGAAGAAGATACTGAGACGCTTTGAGAGGTAAAGGCACTTGCCCATAATGTCACTACAAGCCAGTGACAGGGTCATGCTTCAGACTCATGCATCCTGGGGCTGGCCCCGGGGCCAACTGGTTAAGTGTGCACGTTCCGCTTCAGCGACCCAGGGTTTCGCCGGTTTGGATCCTGAGCATGGACATGGCACCATTCATCAAGCCATGCTGAAGTGGCATCCCACGTAGCACAAAAAGAAGGACCACAACTACAATGTACAACTATGTACTGGGGGACTTTGGGAAGAAAAAGAAGAAAAAAGAAAAGATTGGCAACAGATGTTAGTTCAGGTGCCAATCTTTTAAAAAAACCTCAGGCATCCTGATATTACATAACATGCACTTAACCACTTGGCTATCCTTCCTTGATATATTAAATAATTCTTCCCCAGTAAGTATTTCCTGTGCACCTCTGATGTGTAAGAATGCAACCATGAACCTCCAGTAACAGCTTTCTTCAAATGGCAGGTTATTCTTCACAGTAAAGGTCAGTAACTAGGAAGAAGATGCTAAAAAAAAATGACTTAGCTGTTGTCCCTGATGTTTTTAGAACTGAAAATGAGAAAGTGACGTCATGAAAGAGGAAGCAAATGAAACCTGATGGAATAAAAGCGTGGCAAACACAATGAGAAGCTGTTTGTACCGCAAGCTCTGCCTGCTTTTTCTCTCTAATGTCGTGTATTTATATCACATCCTTGAAGAGATTTTGGAGAATAGAAATCAAGTCTAATTCCCCTCTAGGCCCAGCACACTGCCAGGCCTTCCAGTGCCTACAGATATTTGTTGTATCAAATTGAACTGTTTACATGTCTGGCATCAGCCTGCTGCAACTCTGCTGGGTGGAGACCTTCAAGAAGCCAGGGAGGGAGCTTGGCAAGGAGCATCATTTCCCAACAGGTACTGCACTTGAGTGGTAACAAAATCTACACATAACCCAGAGCCTTCTGCAGTGGGTAGCTATAGTCTTCAGGGGAATGGAGTCCAGCTGCACATGTGCTGTGTTCTGAGGCAGCCAGACCCAAGGTTGTGGCCTGGGGGAGGATCATTTGTGATAGAGACCCAGGAAATTCCTCTGGGGGGCACCGGTTTAATCTGAAAGCCTGCATCCTAAAGAACTCGGGTTCAAGGTCAAACCTCTCCTAATGTGAGACCCCAAGTATGACCTCTGCCTGTCAAGCAGAGAGCACCTTGTGACTCAACCGAAAGATGATTAACAGCAGGCCACTGTGCCCAAGACTGTGGCCCAGCAGACTGTGGACCATGAAGCTGGCCTCATCGTTACCACCATTCAAAACTAGGACACAAATGCTTCTGGTTGCAAGAGCACCTTTCGATAACATCCAAACATGATGCCTTTTTGGTTCCTTTGTTTTTCGCTATTTTAAGAAGGAAATCACTCACTAGTCTAGGGAAATTTTCCCACTCTCCTGCTGTGTATGAAAGAATAATCCGTGGCTTTCCAAAGAAACAAACTAGGCCCTGGTAAAAGGAGACAGGCTTGCCTGCACCTTCTGAGCAGCAAATCCAAGCTTTCCCCTACTCATTTTGGATCTCCACTGCCAATAGCCTCTGCAGTACGTGGACCCAAAGGCAGCTGCCATATTGAAATCTGATCAGTTAAGGCCAATCTCTTGGGTGTCACATAGTCAATCTTACAGACAAGCTTGACTACACACACAGAAATTCATTATGACTGGAAGGGGAGAAAAGTTATTAGTTCCCAATTAGCAGCAAATGGGAGGAAGCTTATTAACTGTCTATAGTGGTGCGTCACTGTCTGGCAAAAATAACTCATAAAATATTTCAGGACATTCTAGATTAGGCAAAGGAAGTTGAAGAAACAAGTACTGATATAGCCCAGTATTACTTACCAGCTACCCCAGGGCAGCCTCTCCCCATTGATTATCCTCAGGAGTTATCTTCCCTTCAGTTGACTCCCTGACTCAGTACAAAGTTTCCTTTGGGCCAATATGTGAGGTCAAAGTTTTGACCATGCCCTCTCCAAGACATTGATCTGGCAACTGCTTGTGTCCCTGCACAAGAAGCTGTAACTGAGACCTAGGAGGCCAAGTGAAAGTTCAGGTTTAATACTACAATACCTGCCACCCAGGAATTCTGGGACCTTGGGCCAATTATTACTCAGGTTTTTGAGCCTCATTTTTATCGCCTATGAATGAAAGCAATGGCACTTACCATATAGGGTACTTAAGAGGATTGAATGAGCTAATATGTGTAAAGTGCCCAGAAGAGGGCACTATGATAAGCACGCAGTAGGTTCTATGATGACAATGGTAGAGGTGATGTCCCATACCAGAGCATCACAGGGGTCAAAGCAATGAGAACCCAGGACCCTTTGGTGACTCTTGAGGGCTGGAAGACAAGGCCTTTGCACATTCTAAGGGAAGAAGAAATCATCCCTCTGATCAAGATGTTTTGGCAAAGCATCCTGAAAGAGGTAACACTTGAAATGGACTTTGGCAGTTATGTAGGATTTTACCATGCAGAGATGAGAGGAGGGGCATTCCAGGTAGTGCAAATTGTACAAGGAAAGGCAAGGAGATGGAAAGCATTGCAATTTGGATAAAATAGAGTAGTCCAGATATTCTGGAAAAAAATGTTTCTGAATGGAAGAAGATAGATATAAGGCTGAAAAGGTAGGCTGAAACCAAATTGTGGAGGCCCTTAAATGTTGTATTAGTAGGCTTGAGCATTATTCAGAAGGCAATAACGAGCTGTTCATAGTCTTTTAACGGAGGAAGGATAGCATCATAGATATAATGTTATAGTAATAGATTCTTACCTCCATTAATTTCTAACTAGGCACACAGCAAGGATTTCTTAGTTTGGGATAGAAGCTGGAAGGTGGTATTTACAGGGTAAGTAAGAATGGCAAGGATCACCAGAACCAATAAGATGACAATTTTATCAACTAATTGTTGTAGTATAATACACCACTCTAAAAATTCAATGGCTTAGAACAATAACCATTTCCTTAGCTCTGTAGTCAGTAATTTGGGCTGGGCTTAGCTGTATCTGGAGTCAGCTGTCGGGTCAGCTGGGGTCTAGTTTATTGCAGGCCATGGCACCATGGCTCTCCTCCAAGTGGCCTCTTATCTTCCAGGTAGTCTGGGCTTGCTCACCTGGGGGGAGCCGGCTTCCAGGAGAGTGAGTGGAAGTGTGCAAAGCCCCTTGAAATCCAGGCTTAGGACTGGCACATCATGACTTCTGCCACATGCTGTTGATCAAAGCAAGTCACAGGGCCAGCTCACATTTAAGAGGTATGGAAAGAAACCCTATTTTTGGCAAAAGGTGCTGCAAAGACACATTGGAAATTAACCTGGATAAAGGGAGAGGACTAATTTGTGGTCACTTTTGCAATCTACAACAAAACTATGGGGATTTAACCAGTATAACTATCCCCTGTATACTTACACCTCTTCCTGATTACATATTCAAGCAAATAACATTGCATCCAAACAGACCTTTCTGTAATAGCAGGATACGGCGCTGAATATGGAAAAGTCCCATAAATATGGGGCATTCAGAAATCCTAATGTAAGTCTATTGCAGTACGTTCTAAAGAGGAGGAAAGGGCTTATGGCTGGCTGACCAAATGTAACCAAATGTGTTTGTGACTTCTTACTCAGGACAGAAAAGCAAAATTTAATGGACTATGAGGGAAGAATTGATCCATGAAGCAATTTGATAGCAATTGCCAACAGCTTACTGAGAATTAAAGTAATAACAGAAAACTGTCTGAAACGGTTCGAGAGAATAACCTCCAACACTGAAAGTGAGATCATTCAGCAAGGAATAAAGAGAAAGAGCCAGCACGGTAGTCCTGAGACTGAAAATGTACAAGGGAATTTCAGGGACTCTTGATTCCCATGCTTTTGCTTTCGACTTCTTTGATTTTTTTAATGCATGAGGAAAATCAGATATATCATCACTAAACTCAGCATGCAATTAAAAGGGCAGTCAGGACCAGCCATAATTTTGCTAAATCAATTTTTCTCAATGATGTGTGCAACCCCTCTGAGGTTTGGAAGTGAAGTCTGCTTTTAGCATATCCATTTCTTTTTCCTCACAAGCATGTGCACATGGAGAATGGTATTGTCAGACTGCTCATGAATGCTAAGTGCCAAACATTGATTTCCATTTTGGGGAGGGAGTGGGAGACTGCGCTCAGTCAATGAGTTGGTGGTCTCTATCCAGTTCCTAGCATACTGGTACCCATAGCCCCACTGTGCCATGATAATGGGACCCTTTGTTGACAGTCTTGGCATGAGCACTAAGGATTAACTGGGCACTGTGCCTCAACGACTCTCAGCTGTGGCTCTGTTCAGTTCAGAACACAACTAAGGCACAGGGGCCAGCCTGAGAAGGCTTCATTTGTCACTGCCCATGGCTCACCACTGCTGTGGACAATCTGTTGTTTGAAAGTCGTACACTGGGTTTTTTATTTCAGACATAAGCTACACATGGCTCTTCTCCCTTATGATGAAGGCAGCTACTTCCATTATTTTCTTGCCAAGAGGTATTTTCAGTCCAGAGCATATACAGGAACACATTTTATTGGGTGACCCACAGCCAAGAAGTTAGTTTCTTTATGCCTTGGCTTTGCTTGTAAAGTGTGCAGGATGGAAACAAAACAAGATTTTGGAGGATGATGGTAAAAAAAATAAATGATCACAGAGTAAAATTTAGTAAATCTAGGAATGCTCTTGGCTGAGTTCATCATCTTTAGATATCAAACTCAGTAAATATAGACTTGAAAGAGACTTGAAAATATAGAGTGGACATCTGTGTGTGTGCATGTGTGTGTGTGTGGGGGGGGGTTGTTTTGTTGTTGTTTTTTGTTTCACTTGTCCAGCATATATTCCTTCTTTTCAACTAAAAACACTCCAACATAATTTTGGGAATCATCCACCACTAACACCTCATCATACTCAGGCCCTTAATTTAAGTGAGGCTGACCCAATTCCCTCAGCTCCAAGTTTGAGCATCTGATTCAAAATAGACCAGTTAGACTATTCAAACTACTTACTTTCAGTAATTGGTTCATGGATGGCCCTTGACTCAAACCAAGACAATCAGAGTCAATTTTAGAATTTTGCCATTACTCTTCAGAAAGGGGCATGATCATTTCACTGAGGTTGCTTAAGAAGTAGGATGTAGATATGGAGCTGCAGTTTGGGGTAACATGATCAACAAAAATGAAAGCAGAGAGAGAGGATGGAGAAAAATAGATTGCAGATGACATATTTTGAGCTTCTGGATGCAGCCATGCCTAAAGCTGAATCAATTCCTTGACTTTTTAGTTACATAAACCAAAAAATCCCCCCTCTTATTTTAAACTAGTTCAAGATGCATCCCTGTCACTTTAAACTGGAAGTTTCCTCACTAATTTCCAAGGTCTTTATTTCATCATCATCCTTGGGGCAAGGAGATTACTGGAGGGGATATGTTTTCTTGTAAGTTTCTCCAGATGGAGACCAGTTGCATATTGGGTGAATCATTCCTGTATTTCCCTCTCATAGGAAAGAATGTCTTCCTAATGTTCAGACAAATTTTCTCCTACCATAAATTAAGTTCATTTCCTCTCAGACAGCTGTAGAGAAATTCCATGTCCTCCTCCCCAAAATCATCATATATGAAAAGATGAAATAAATCCTCCGTCTAATCTTTCCTTTAAGGACTGGCTTCTTTCCTCCAGTCATTTCATTTGCCTTTGCTCTACTGTCTTGGGTATTGTCTTTGTTAGTTTTTTGAAGTAGGGTGACACTTATCTGATCAGGTTACTCCCCACTGAAATTCTTTCACTGGCTCCCCACTGACCTTAATGTAAAGTCCAGCCTTCTTTCCGTGGGATACATGGCACTTCATCTTCTGGTATCTAAATTGCTTTCCCCAGTCCCACTGTGCTCTCTTGCATCTGGCCCCTGAACACTCTGTTCCACCGACATAAAGTGTGCTCCATACCCCAGGTTTGCCTTGAAGGGAGGCAGGGTCCCAGGCAAGTTCCCAAGGGTTTCTGTCTATATAAACAATAAGAGTCAGCAGCACCCCAGAAGCTCCTGCAATTCTGGAAAGAAATATCACGTGGTCAGCAGGAGAGACTTGCTTGCCAGGCTTCCCTCCTGGAATCAGGTGCCAGCTCTGGGGCCCCGGATGACCTCATAGGCAGAAGTTCCAGAATTCCTTGGGGCATCTGAGCAATCCCAGCTTCTGGTTTGGACATTGAAGTAGAGAAGTGGGTACCTGGGAAATTTTGAGGAAAGTGTTTCTAGTGACTGGAACTTACACAGTACAGGTTACAGAGGGGGCTTGACACTTCAAAGCAAGGGGGTGGGGGATAAAATTTTTCCTTGTTGTATCATCAATGCTCAGCCCAGAGCCTAGGATAGATAGAAGATGCATAATAAATGTTTATGAATGAAACTAGATACTTTTTAAAGTAAAGATCTGACAAGGATTGCTAGAAGAAATACCAATTCTGATTTCTTCTGCCTCATACTTATTTAACATGACCCAGTATAATGGTATCTTTTTCACAATAGGATGACATTGCTGATTCATATCAAGTTTGTGGTCAATTACAATCTTTGCTAAACTTATGACTAACTAAGCAGTTCAAGTTTTTTCTTGAACTTTTGTCTTCAGGGCAAAAATAAAAAGGGAAAATTTCAAAAATATTAGGATGCTAATTATTTTTTCTCTTTTACTTTCAATTATATGTGAAAAGAATATAGCTTTGCTTCGGCTGCTCTGCTGTATTCCAGTTACGCTGTTGGACATATCTGTCATCTTTTTGGGATAATTCTAATTCAGTGGGTTCAGTATGAGTCACTTCATTTCTCAAGACATAAGTATGTCTTACAAATATATCTTCCAGAAAAAATGTTTAAAGATGGTAAGTGTGTGTGGTTTATGATCATTTTACTGTACTTTCTCTCTTGAATTTCATTAAAATCAACAAAAAAAACAACACCACAAAAAAAGTAGAAAAAGTCATATTCAAGTCAAAGGAGAAAAGATCATGACCCCAAAAGAAAAAAATCATAAAGAAAATATGGCAAATATTGTGAAATATAAAGAACATATATATGAAAGGAAGATAAGAGCCAAAATATATACTCTCAGACCTCTTGGCAGCTAAAAGACTTCCCTAAAAGAAATAGTTTTCTAAAGATCTACTGAGTAATCAAAGAGAAGACAAAAGGATGTCAAAATTCTGGAGGAAAGAGAGTAAGACTTTAAAAAATTTCAGATGTACAAGTTTAGTAAGTTTTAACATGTGCGTATACCCATAAATCGCTACAACAATCAAGACCATGAACATATCCATCACCCCAATGCTTCCCTATGCCACTGTGTAATCCTTTCTCCCTTCCCTCCCCCACATCTACTTTCCAGGTATATGTTGATTTGCTTTCTATCTCTTTAGATCAGTTTGCAATTTCTACAATTCTAGAGTATAAGTGGAACCATATGGTATGTACTCATTTTTGGTCTGGCTTCTTTCACTCAGCATGATTACCTTAAGAATCACCCAACTTTTTGTACGTATCAATAGTTTATTCCTTATTATTATTCCATGCTTTTGATATACCACAATTAATTTATCCATTCACCTATTAATGGACATTATGTTTGTTTCCAAATCCTGCTGTAACCAAAAAACCTACTGTAAATATTTGAACATATATTTTTGTGTGGACATATGCTTACATTTCTCTTGGCTAAGAACTTGAGAGTTGAATAGCTGGGTCATAGGGTAGGTATGTGTTTAACTTTTTAAGAAACTGCCAGACTGTTTTCCAAAGTGACTGTACCATTTTAGATTCTCATCAATGGTGTATAAGAATTCCAGTTGGTCTGCATCCTTGCCAACACTTGGTAGGGTTGGCCTTTTTAATTTTAGCCATTCTAATGGGTGTGCAGTGGTATCACACTGTGGTTTTAAATTGCATTTCTCTAATGGCTATTTATATTGAACATCTTTTCATGTGCTCCTTTGTCATCCATATATCTTCCTAGATGAAGCATCTGTTCAAATCTTTGGCCCATTTTAATTTGGATGGTTTAGTTTCTTATTATTGAGTTTTGAGTATTCTTTATATATTCTGGATACAGGGCTTCTGTAAGGGATGTAACCTGCAAATATTCTTTCCCAGTAAGTGGCTTGTCTTTTCAATTTTCTTATGAATGTCTCAGGAAAAGAAGTTCTTAATTTTCATGATATCTTATTTATCAACTTTTCTCTTCTTTGGATCACACTTTTGGTGTGATATCTAAGAAATCTTTGCCTAACACAAGGTCTCAGAAATTTGCTCCTATATTTTCTTCTAGGAGTTGTATAGTTTCAGGTTTTCAATTTAGGTCTGTAATCCATTTTTTTTTTTTAAGATTTTTAATTTTTTTCCTTTTTCTCCCCAAAGACCCCCGGTACATAGTTGTATATTCTTTGTTGTGGGTCCTTCTAGTTGTGGCATGTGGGATGCCGCCTCAGTGTGGTTTGATGAGCGGTGCCATGTCCGTGCCCAGGACTCAAACCAACGAATCACTGGGCCGCCTGCAATGGAGCGCGCGAACTTAACCAGTCGGCCACGGGGCCAGCCCCTGTAATCCATTTTGAGTTAATTTTTTGCATTTGATGTGAGAAATGGATTGAAGTTCAATTTTTGCATAAGCATATCCAATTTTTCCAGCACCATTTGTGGAAAAGACTATTCTTTCTCCACTGAATTATATTTAGCTCCTTTGTTCAAAAAACAATTGACCATATATTTGGTTCTTTTTATGGATTCTGTAATCTGGTCCATTGATATATTTGACTATATTTATGTTAATATCACATTGTCTTGATTTCTGCAGCTTTATAATAAGTTTGAAATCAAGAGGTGAAGTTAACTAGAATTTTATTTTACTTTCTCAAAGTTGTTTTAGCATCTCTAGGCTTTCTGCATTTTCGCACAAATTTTAGAATTAACTCACCAGGTTTTATTTTTAAAAAGGCCTGCTGGAAATGGTGGTTGCTAGGGACTTGGGGGAGGAGGAAATGGGAAGTTGTTCTTCATGGGTACAAACTTTCAATAATACAAGCTGAATAAATTCTAGAGATCTGCTGGACTACGTTGTGCCTCTAGATGACAATTCTATATTTTACAGTTCAGAATCAGTTAAGAAAGGATATCTCATTTTAAGGGTTCTTACCACAATAAAATTAAAATAAAAAAGACCTGCTTGGATTTTTATTAGAATTGTGTTGAATCCATAGGACAACTTGGGCAGAATTACAAACACTGGTAAGTCTTCCAATCTGTGAATACAGTATATTTCTCAATTATGTAGGCCTTTACTTTCTCTTAGCAATATGTCTAGTTTTTATTGCATGGGCCTTGTGCATCTTTTTTAGACTTTTCCTTAAGTATTTCAGATTTTTGGTGTTGTGGAAAGTAGTATATTTAAAAAATTTTAATTTCTGATAGTTTGTTAATATTACATAGGGATACAGCTGATTTGGTGTACTGAGCTTCTATCCTGAAACTCGATAAACTCACTTGCTAGTTTTAGTGGCTTTCTTTGTAGATCCCAGAAGATTATAGGATCTCATAGGATGATCATGTTGTCTGAGAATAAAGAAAATTTTACTTCTTCATTTCCAAACTAGAAGTGTTGTATTTCTTTTGCTTGCATTGGTTAGAACCTCAAGTACAACATTGAATAGAAGCAGTGAGAGAAGACATCTTTGTCTTCTTTCTGAATTTAGGGAGAAAACATTTGATCTTTCACCCTAAAGTTTGGTGTTGGCTAAAGGTTTTTGTTAGATACCCTTTATCAGATTGTGGAACTTCCCTTCTAGATCTAGTTTGCTGAAATTTTTATTAGGAAAGGATGTGGGATTTTATGTAATCCATTTTCTGTATCGATTGATTAGTCATATGGCTTTAATTTTTTGGCTATTAGTAAATTAATAAATTATTTCATTTTTAGACTATTGATTTGGGTCTTTTAAAAAATATCTTTCATACTTCTGTGTCATGTATTAAATTATTCCTCTGTTGAACAAACAGAATACTTTTAAAATAACTGTTTAAAGTCTTTTTTTATTAGTTCTATCATCTGTGTCCTCTCTGGGTGAGTTTCAGTTAATTGATTTTTTCCCCAGTCTGAAGTGAGGGAATAATGTACTGCCAGAAATATGACACCAATGGAAATAGCTGTAATTCAGGAAACAAACAAAATCTGAAAGAAAAAAAGAAGAAAAGAGACTGGAGGGAAGGAAAGAAGCAAAGAAAGTAAAAAGGAAGGAAAGAAGGAAAATAAAAAACAAAGAAAGAAGATTCTAATTATTTACAGAGAAAATTGAGAAGATATTTTATCAATAATACAAATATAGGATGCTGTGACAGACCCCTACTTTTCCTCCCTAAATCCAATCCAGCCTTCTTCCTGATGGCACTGACCTAGGCGATGTATTTTCCATCTTTATACCTAGTTGTGACATGTAACTAAGTTCTAGTCCATTTAATGCAAGAGGAAGTGATGTGTGCAACTATGTCTTGTACTTTCTTTTTCTCTCTCTATCCAGATGTGTCTGTGACCCAGCTTTGACCTTGCAGATGAGAACAACACTCTAAAGGATGGCACAGTGACAAGATGGAGGGAATTTAGGGTCTTGAATGGATTCAGGCAGTATAGTCACCTCATTCACCTCACGTCTGTTACAAGAGAATGCAATTAAGTTCTGTATTAAAGTCATTACATTTGGGGGCCTATTGTAACAGCAACCCAGATTTACATCAATAGACCACATGATGGCCCACATGTTACTACATGAAAAAGTAACAGAGAACAAAAAAAAATGGCCCCAAAATAAAATTTACGAAGATAAGTTAAGGATATGTCCCAATACAAAGGGCAAAAAAAGATGGAAAATACAAAAGAACAGATAATATGTAGAAACAAAGTGTCAATCCGGAAGGTCCAACATCTGACTGCGAAAAGTTCAAGAATAAGGATGAAAAACATGCATAGAAGGAAATTATTAAAGAAATAATACACTGATTCCATTTATTTAAAAAACAACAACAGATAAAATGAATCTTCCCGTTAGACATCAGGATGGTGATTACGTTGGCAGAGTGACTAGAAGAGAGAGCATGAGGAAGCTTCTGGGGTGCTGGAATCATTCCATTTCTTATTTTTAGTGTCAGTTACAAGGATATTTTCAGCTTGTGGAAAAATATTAAGTGTACTCTTATGACTTGTGTATTTCTCTCTAAGTACACAAATAAAAATTTTAAAATAAAATGAAATGAAATATGAACAAAATGTCCAGCATTGAAGGGAGATGAAACTTTATTTTAAAAGAAGTTTTCAAGTGCCTAAAAATGATCTACGACAAGAAAGATTATATAATTTTTAAAATTTCCTAACTTCAAACATAAAAAGACCTCAAAAGTTACCAAAGAGAAAAAAAAGATAATTTACAAAAGAATAAGAAACAATATCATCAAACATCTCGTTTCAGTAATAAATATCCCAAAGCTGTTTGTTAATTTGGCATTCGTACCCTCAGAGAATGCTTTATGAACAACCCACACAACATTTCTGAAAACATTAGAACAATATTCTCTCCATAACATTTTTCTCTTCCGGAGAAATCTTCTGTCCTCATATATGACAAGAGCTAACTATTTTTCCAGATTCTCCCTATTGACCCCTTTCTTCGTATAACAAGCTATTATCAACCTGATTCTAAAGGGTAAATTCTGCCAACAGACAGCCTTTTCTTTGAAATGACACCTTTTAAAACATAAAATAAGAGAGCAACTGGTTTCAAACAATTAAGGAGTTAGATTTTCTTCATAATGACAATGTTATCAGTGACAGAACGAGCTGTTATTTCCTTGCCTTCAATTAGATACTGAACTGTTTCAGCCAGAACCCCTGGGATTCTATTCCTATTAACTGGTTAGGGTTGGGGAAACTGGTGGAGAGTCTCTTGCTGTGCAAATTCTTTGTATTTTATGGCTATTACCTTGGATAATATTCATTAATCAAAGAGAGTAGAGTTAAACAGACATTTGTGCACCACTGTCTTTTCCCCATTTGGATCCCATGGTCCAGCCTCTGGCAAGATGCTAGAGTTGCCAATTTTCAGGGATTGCGTGTAGAGTGGCCAATTTACCTCGGGGCCTGTGTGGTCAACATTGAGGGAAATAAATGACAGGCATGTCATAGCCTGTCAGCTGCTGCAATTAAGTAGTGTTAACTGCCACGACCGCAGAAAAGAGTGGCTCAGAATCATAAAACATTAGAGGTGCATGGGACTATCCAGTGCCGTCATTTTATATGTGAGAAAATTGGGTTCGGGGATGAACGGGTTTGTTCAAGGTCAACAGGTACGTCATTAGGACTCGATGGTGTGATTTCTTTATCTACCACCTGCTCACCACACTCAGCTGCTAGAATGAGCCTCTGCCAAATCAGTTTTGTTACACCACTCCCCTGCTTGGAAACCTCTTGTAGCCCCCTATTGTTGCTGGTGTCAGAGCTGTGAGGGGTGAGCAGCTGGCAGAAGCCCAGTGCTGTATCAGGGAGCAGGCATCTGCAATGAGAAATAAATGGTCAACTCTTGCAGCAGGTGTAGAAGTCACACAACAAGAGAGGCAGAAAATTTGGGTTTCACTCCCAATTGCATCACTGTGACAAACTGTCTCAATTTTGGCCCCTCCAATAATCTGGACCTTAATTTTTTCATCTGCATAATAAGCAAGTTAGAAAGATGTCAATGGTCCCCTCCAATGTGAAGATTCCATGACCACACAACTATCTTCAAAGCATCAAAGTTGAGTTATCGTGTACACATGTCTTTTCCTCTGAGCACCTTCTGGTCTTCCCTTCCTTCCTGATATAGAATGAAGAGGTTGTATTTTTCCAGCCAGAATCCTGTAATTTTCTACTTGCGAAGGACAGAAGAAGTAGAGGAACAATTGAAATCCAACATTATCCTCTTCTGAATGAACTTATTTCCCAAAACCCTTGTTCACTTTAGCTTATGCTGACTTTACTTTCCAGGTTAGTTGCACCCAGTCTCTTCCTCTCTCTTCTGTGCTTTTCCTCCTTCTCATAGACTGGCCCTTTACCACGTCCATCTTTCCTTTTCTCTTGCAGTTTTTCCCTCTTCCTCATTCCATCCTCTTACACTCTTTCTCTCATTCTTCTTTCAATTTTCCCATTCTGGTGGCAAACAGAACCTGCCTCCCCATCAAGGACAAGAATTACTTTTGCATTCTGGGAAAGCAGTCAATCAGAAGAGTTTTCTTCCAGTTTAACCCAATCTAGGTTGCTGTGGAGCAGAATAGGGATTCCTAAAGGGACAGAGAAAGACAGTGTTTCCCAGGATAGAGAAATAAGATTGCCAGCAGGAAGTGACCATGGCCTTTGCCCTCGAACTTAACAGAATCCTTCACCAAACTGTTTTATTTATCCAGAGGGAGTGACCACTGTAAATTTGCAGCAAAATATCTGACTGAAATACTCTGCAAACTTGCAGGAAATTCCATTTCTCTGGTTCCTTATGAGTCTAACAAAGGAAAGAAAGGACCAGTCTTGCTCCATGTTAAGAAAAGTTATCAACTGAAGCTTAAGGCAGGTCTGAACGCTCTCAATTCTGCTTGGATTATCAATCACCAGAAAGCCACAGCTTCAGGTTCCTCAAGCCTTTCCTCCTGCCTCCCTTTGACCCCTAGCAAGTAGCTTTTCTCTGCAGTGAGAGGAGAAAAAGGAAAGGGGGTGGAGGAACAGAATACAAAGGCAGAAAGGGGGAAAAAAAAGCCAACAGAGCAGGAGATAATGGACGGTAGCAAAAGTGAAGGACTTTTGAAAAGGAGAATATTATTCTACCGGTTTTACAAAAGGGTTTTGCAACATGCGCGTGCTGAAAACACAGGATTCATTGCATGCCAGTCAGTGCAATTCCCAAGGCTCTGCTTTCATTGAATGCAATTTCTTTTCCTCAGGCCCTGAATTTGCAGTGGCACTGGTTATGTTTTGGGGTATTTCATCCATTTGTGACCTTTCTTTCCTGACACCATGCTTACAGGCAAGTGTTCATGTCAGTTAACCTTCTCTCTTTTCCCCGGGTGACCTTATGAATTTCCAACAGGAAAAATACAAAATCGCCAATTTGTTTTTTCATTACCCAGAGGATAAACACAAAGTGGGGAAGCCTTTTATCTTGCCGCACCGGCAAACCTCCTCATTACTCAGCATCGAACAAACACTTGGTAAGAGTTAATAAATCCAGTGTGTGACTTTCTTTGCACAGGGAATGGCCTAGCATCCAAGGCAATCTCTCATTAAGGAAAAAGAAATAGACCATACTCATATTTTATTCATGGTCTCAGAATCCCAGAGGGAAAAAAATCCAAAAATTTATAGACACAGAGAAACCCCAAACAAAAAGGCTCATGCTTTCTTATTTCAAATGACACCTTCGGACTCTCAGCCCCTCAGAGGAGCTGCCGATCCATGTACACAATGGTCCTAACACCATTGCCATTTCAGCCTGCCAGGCTGATTGCTAAAATTGAGCCCAGCGACCTTTCACCACACTCCAGTTTAAAAGGACCAAGGTTTATTAAAGCATAGCCTTGAATAAGTCCAACGGGTAATACATTTTATAGTCGTCAATCACGAATATCCTCTCAAGACTATTTAGACTTCCTTTTGCAGCTTTCCTCTGCAGAGGTGTCCAGGCAGAATCAACACTAAAGGCATCAGCATAGCCATTGCAGCAAGTTTTAATTTACCAATGAATCCGATTCCTGCTAGCCTAGAAAGGCTCTGGTGATTTATTGGACTTGAGCAGAACTCTCATCCGTTAGAGTTTGTCTTAACTTAATCAAAGATATCTTCTCCCTTTGGAGCATCTCACCTACAAACTCCACGGTCACCATGATAAATGTGCCCACTTGACTTCTTTTTCTGATTACCGTGAATGAAGCATCGCAAGCAACTTGATACATTCTGTTAATGCTGTGGCTTCAGCACTGAGATGGCTGGCGTTATGTTGTGTAGAACCAGCTATGTGGGGAGATGAAAGGTAATTGCACTGGAGTTTTGATTGAGTGATGTAATTGATGACTGGGAGCAGAAGAGAATTCACAGGGATTTCTGGGTTGTTTAAAAGATCAAGAAAGCAAGGTAGTTTCCTTATGTGTTAAGGGAGACCTTCCCATCCCTCTACCAACAGCAACACACATTCCCACCAACATACACACACACACGCTCACACTCACACACACACCACATACTATAGACCATCACACTTTCCGCAGAAAACCTGACTGACTTGGAACAGTCTTTAAGTGCCCTTGAATTTAGTGGCTGATACAAAGAGGACAAAGATGGATCTGAACAAGTAAGGACCTGGGGAAATAACAGATATATTTTAAATTTCTGTGTAAGTAATAACTTACAGGCGAAAGAAAACAGACTCAGGAAGTAAACAGTCATTTTTCTGTACAGCAGAAGCATCTTGTTTTTGTTTTTTAGGTGACTTATGGTAAGTGTTTACGATTAATCTCTAGACTTTGCCTGCAATGTCCTCTTAATAGGCAATAGTTTGAAACTAATGATCACGAACTTAAAATGATATTCTTTGACTAATTCACCTAAATTCTCTTCTTTGTAGATTCTGAGTCCTCCAACCAAGTGACTGTTACACTCATCTTTGCCAGCCCAGCAATGATGCCAGTGCTTCATCTGCTCAGGGTATTCATAAAATGCAAATTTTAAACTGAATTGTTCACATTTAGGAATTGTTCACATTTTTGTAGACTAGTATATATGAACATAATTCCAAGGATAAATATGAACTGATAAAGCCTCCAGTTGACTGCTTCACTTTCAAATCATAACCTTATTAAAGAGGAAAATTTTTGTGAATTCCACTGGCCAACAACTGCCCCCTGCCACAGTCAACTGATAGCATCTGGGACAGTCCAGAAAGACAATATATGGTCCTCTCCTATTGTTTGTGGTAAACATATTTTATTCTGTTAAAACATCAGAGTAGAGTGTTTCTGCAGCTCAGTATTAAGAAGAAAGCCTGTAAAGGGGGTAGAGGGTATTGAATGACAAGTTGAGAGTTTAGGTCAGCAGTCAGCAGTTACAACCCAGGTAAGTCCTGCCTAGAACCTGTTTTTGCATAGCACGTGAACTAAGAATGGTTTTGATATTTTTAAAGGAGTTTAAAAAATATTAAAGAAGTGTATGCAACAGAGACTGTATGTAATCCACAAAGCCTAAAATATTTAAAAAATACTTAAAATATTTGCAGAAAAAATTTCCTGATCTCTGATTTAAATGATATTAGACAATCAATCTTTGAGAGTTTTTGAGTAAGAGTAGTAGGATCAAGGTTGATATTTTAAGTATGTCAATCAGGCAACAATGTGGAGAAAAAAATTGCACTAAGAAACCTAGTATAAGATAGTAAGTTAGTGGAAAGAAGTGATAAAGTGAATGTATCACCTTCTCTAGCAATGTATAAATTTCTTAAGGGTAAGGAGTATGTTTATAGATTTGTGATTTTTCTGGGACAACCATAATTTCATGATTTCCTGAATGGGCATTTGTTTTTTGGTTCTTATTCTTGTTGGTGAATTTAGCAGGATATATAATTTTAGGTTGTCAATTTAAAGATGTTATGACAGTAACCTATATATATATATATATTTTAAATATTTTACTTTTCCTTTTTCTCCCCAAAGTCCCCTGGTACATAGTTGTGTGTTTTTAGTTGTGGGTCCCTCTAGTTGTGGCATGTGGGAGGCCACCTCAGCATGGCTTGATGAGCAGTGCCACGTCCGCGCCCAGGATCTGAACCAGCGAAACCCTGGGCTGCCAAAGCATAGTGCACGAATTTAACCGCTCAGCCACAGGGCCAGCCCCTAACCTATATTTTTGTCTTGTTTGCTACTACATTTTCTATTTTTCTTTTATGTTTTTCAGTATCACTAAGATCTATGTAGGAGTAGATTTATTTTTATTTTCTGCAATAGTTTTCTAACCAGTGTTTCTTCTATTTATGGGTTTACATGTTCTTTTTAATTAAGAAAAATTTTCAGCCATTGTTTTTCTGTAATCACCTCCTCAATTCCCTCACTCCTCAAAACTCTTGGGAAAGGTATTCTTGGAATTTCTCATTCTGGCTTTCATATCTTTAAATGCTCTTTTAAATTTTCTACTTCTTCATCTCTCTGTTTTGCATTATGGATGATTTCTCCAAATCAAACTTCCAGTTCACTGATTCTCTTTTTGGCTATATTTAATTTTTGCTGTAATCTGCCCATTTAGTTTCTCATTATAGAAACTCTAGTTCTTTTTCAAGTCTTCCTCATATTATATTTCATAAGGTCCTATTTTTCCACTACTGATTCTGTTCCTTCTTTTATCTCTTCAAATATTTTAAGCATGTTTATTTTATTGTCTCAGACTGTACTCTTCTATTTGTAGTGGTCTCCTAGAGCTCTCTGTAGGGAAGGTTATAAGGTGTAAGGAGAAAGATTATGGGAGCAGGAAGAACATGGTATGCAGCCTGGCACCAACTTGACATTCATGGAGTAAATAATGAATAAAACAAAGGGATAAGAGACTGGAAAGATAAACTGGGACTTAATTTAAGAAGAACATTTCCTTAAGTTTAAAAATATTGGAGTTTATAATGCAGGTAATGGGAGCCATGGAAGGTTAAGCAGGGTGGTGATCTGGTAAAAAGAGTGTGTTAAGAATCAGAGAATATCAGAATTTTAAGAAACTTTGGCACTTTTAAAATAACATAAATACTTTAATTACAGAGAAGAAGCAGAACTTGTCAGATGATGTTACTTTGCACAAAAGCATACAGCTAAGGGAAAGCACTATATAGAAGGCAGATGATAAGTAAAATTGGAGGAGGCAAGAAGATTGTTTGGAAGACCCAAAACAGCCAACAAATATTGGAGAACAAAGTTGGAGGACTGACCCTGCCCAACATGAAGACTTACTATAAAGCTACAGTAATCAAGACAAGACCATGTGATATTCATGAGAGAATAGACCAATAGATCAATGGAACAGAACACAGTGCCCGGAAATGAACCCCCATACAAACAGCCAACTGATCATTGATGAAGGAGCAAAGGAGACGCAGTAGAGCAAAAATAGTGTCTTTGACAAATGATATTGGAACAACTGGACATCCACATGCAAAAAAGTGAATCTAGGCACCGACGTTATACCCCTCACAAAAATTTATTCAAAATGGATCATAGACCTAAAATGTAAAATGCAAAACTATAAAAATCTTAGAAGAGGGGCTGGACCTATGGCCTAAGGGCTAAGTTTGGCATGCTTTGCTTCGGCAGCCTGGGTTCAGTTCCCAGGTATGGACCTACACAACTCCTCAGTGTTCATGCTGTGGCGGTGACCCACATACAAAAAGAGGGAGATTGGCAACAGATGTTAGCTCAGGGCGAATCTTCCACAGGAAAAAAAAATCCTAGAAGATAATATAGGAGAAAACCTAGATGACCTTGGATATGGTGATGCCTTTTTATATACAACACCAAGGACACCATCCATGAAAGAAATAATTGAATTCTCTCACCAGTTGAGAGAATTAAAAAATTCTGCTCTGTGGAAGACAATGTCAAGAGAATGAGAAGACAAACCAAAGAATGGGAAAAATATTTGCAAAAGACACATCTGATAGAGGACTGCTATCCAAAAGATACAAAGAGCTTTTAAAATTCAACAATAGGGAAAAAAACCAAAACTCTGTTTAAAAAATAGACCAAAGACCTTAACAGATACCTCACCAGAGAAGATATACAGGTGGCAAATAAGTATATGAAAAGATACTCCACATCATGTGTCATCAGAGAAATACAAATTAAAACAACAGTGAAATACCACTGCACACCTATTAGAATGGCCAAAATCTGGAATGCTGACCATACAAAATGTTCATGAGGATGCAGAGCAAAATGAGCTCTCATTCATTGCTGGTGGAAAGGAAAAACGGTATAGCCACTTTGGAAGACAGTGTGGCTTCCTACAAACTAAACATTTTTTGACTATACGATCCAACAATCATGTTCCTTGGTATTTACTCAAAGGAGTTGAAAACTTACGTCCATACAAAACCTGCGCATGGATGTTTATAGCAGTTTTATTCGTAATTGCAAAAACTTGGAAGCAACTAAGATGTCCTTTAGTAGGTGAATGGATAAATAAAGTGTGGTACATACAGACAATGGAATATTAATCAGTGCTAAAGGGAAATGAGCTATCAAGCCATAAAAATACATGGAGGAAACTCAAATGCATATTATTAAGTGAAAAGGCTATATACTGTATTATTCCAACTATATGACCTTTTGGAAAAGGCAAAACTCTGAACATAGTAAAAAGATCAGAGGTTGCCTAGTGAGAGGGGGTGGGAGAGACAAATAGGCATAGCACAGAGGATTTTGGAGCAGTGAAAATACTCTGTATGACATCATAATGATGGATGTATGTCATTATACATTTGTCCAAACCCATGGAATGCACACCACCAAGAGTGAACCCTCTGGTAAACTATAGACTTTGGGTGATTACGCTGTGTCAATGTGAGCTTATCCATGGTAAGAAATGCATCATTTTGGTGAGTGACATTGATAACTGGAGAGCCTATGCTTGTGTAGGAGCATGGGGTATATGGGAAATCACGGTACCTTCCCCTCAATTTGGTTGTAAACTTAAAACTCTTCTAAAAAAGTCATAAAAGAAGATTGGGACGCTGTAGTAATTCAGGGGTGAAATGAAGAGATCTTGTACTAGGTTAGCGGTATTGAGAATAGCCAGAAAAGCATAAAGGAATGCTCTACAGGGCTCCTGAATGAATGAATGTAGATGCTTGGGACAGTGAATAACGGAAAGACAATTCTAAATAGAAAATTAGGACAATTGTGGGCCTAGTAACATTACTGTAGACATAAAAATGTTAAAGAAATGTTAAGATTTTCAAACAGAATAATGGCAGAGAGGAACAGTGCCTTGGCACGTGGTTTACATTATTTCATTGTTATTTAGTATTTTACTGCATGGGGAGAAGTGTGGCTTAGTGGGAAGAACTTGGGCTTTGGAGTACAAAATGTATAGAATTTGGGGCACATCACGATCTCTTTATGTCTAATGTTCCTCACCTTCCTACCTCATTAGAGAGTTTTGTGGATCAAATATGATAAAGTGATATGAAAGACTTTGCAAATACGAAGCATTATGACGCAAATGTGAGATAACGTTTTTCCTGGCCACAGTATTGCCAGCAAAGTTAAATATTATAGTCTTTCAGGCATGGATTTTGGAAGAAAAAGCAGCATTCCAGGTCCAGCTTAGCCCCTGTGGACTCTGGCGTTGGACTGTTTCTTTCTTTTTTCCTGAACCTAAGTTTCTGAATTTATAAAACATGTATCATTACAGTATTTATAGGGCTGTGGGTGGATTATGTAGGGATAATGCGTGTAAAACACGTGACAAGGCATGCTGCTGGTACCCAATGTTAGCTGTTATTATCTCCATCCTGATATTAAAGAACACGGAAGCATTGTATGGCAGCAATTATCTTCTTACAGTCATGTCATACTTGTGGCTTATGGAGGCAAAATTCTGCCTGAATTCTAAGAACGAGAAGATCTGAAGACTTTCATAGTTAAAGCTGAAGGATAATTTGATCATGGCTGAAGAAAATGAACACAAGTATGTTTCTTAGCCCATCAGACTTATATGAAGTGATAAAAAGAAGTGAATTACTGTTTACTCAACTTTTGTAGTTGGAAGTGAAAGAGTTATGGGGGAAGTGACATATTTTATTTTCTCTTCTGTAATTTTGCACTAAGCACACATTACTTCTCTTAAAAGATTCATTTTTAGAATGTGCAGTTCTGAGGAGCCAGCTTCTACTTATTCTGTGTACAATACCCAATGCATGGACTGAATTTTCTCAGCCTCTGAAAGTTACGAAATGTAAGCATATCAACACAAGATATTTACATGAACCACTGTGGACAGCCGTGCAGCTGGGGTGGGATTTCAGGAGTTCACTGTGGCTTAAGAACAGGGAAATTATTAATTTCTAATAGTCCATATTAACCTGAAAATTGCATGTACCTAGCAGGTGTGGCCCAGGAAGCTGTGTTTCCTTAGAATTAATGACTTGCTATTACTCTAGCCATTTTTCTAAGTCTCTAGAGAGTCTGTAATTAAGAACTTGAACTGTACTTAAAATGATATAAAGTGTCATTAGTCCCATGCTAAATCATTTGAGATTATTGATTTATTTGCCAGTAAAATTATCCCGGTAATTCTTTCAACCTGACTAGTGTAAGGTTTCGCACATGAGCACTCCTACTGGATAAAGCTTGGGGGTTTGTTTGCAGAAGAAAAGATTTGCTGTGAAGCTCCACAAAATTGTAATATAAAGCTTTGCTGTTCTCTTCTCTGAGGCAGTTTCCTGACTGAGTGGGTTGGACTAGACCAGTGGCTGCCATTTAATTTGCAAAGTGTTTTTTTTTCTCTTCATGTAATCAGTGGAAACATTCCTTCCAATAAAATCACAGTTGGACACCCAGGACAGCTCTGGCTGAGGAAGGAATCAGAGGAGCCCCTACTGACCTGGTGCCCACCCCAACTAGCCCCATCCTCTTCCAAACCTCCAGAACTCCCTGGGCTAGATAGCTTTTAGGTCTTTTCCAGTTCCACTAAGCTTTCTATTGCAAGTGTTTGGTTCATTGTCAGTATTTCATTCTCTACATCCTCCTCCTAAAATAAAAGTTCACATCAGTGAAGTATTTCTGATTAACGTGGAAAAGAGAACTAGGATGCGGATTTCTTTTCAGTACATAGTCCAGCCTATTGTCTTAAAACAAAATGGAGGTGAATAAGTATTTAGAATTAGCACTTTTTTTTTTTTTGAGGAAGATTGGTCCTGAGCTAACATCTGCCACCAATCTTCCTCTTTTTGCTGAGGAAGACTGGCCCTGAACTAACATCCATGCCCATCTTCCTCTACTTTATCTGTGGGACACCTGCCACAGCATGGCTTGCCAAGTGGTGCATAGATCCACACCTGGGATCCGAACCGGTGAACCCTGGGCGGCTGAAGCACAATGTGTGAACTTAATCACTGCGCCACCAGGCTGGCCCCAGCACATTCTCCTTAATGCTGGCAGTTTCCAGTGTGGTAAGGAGGGAAGTCAGGTATTCAACACAAAATAATTACTTGTTTTCTTTTATATTCTCTTCAATGAATTGTTCTGTTATGTTTAATTTTTCTAACTGTGATTGCTCTATTAAGGTCTACTACCCAGATTTATAGGAATAACGTGATAACCAATTCAACATTGTACATAATTCATGCCAGCTTCTATTGCTATGGTCAGAGATACAGTGCTTTGATTCATTTAGGCCGAGAACTAATATGGGATATAGGAAAGGAAATTATAGAATTAGTGCAAATCCAGGACCCTGAAATTTAAGAATGTTCATAACTCACCCCTCCTGAATGTGGTAAGCCTTTCATCAGTTTGGAAAATTCTTATCTGTTGAATAGTTGTTTATACCCCATTCTCTATCCTCTCCATCTGGTACTTCAATTATATGTAATCTAGACCTTTTCACTACATTTCACATGCCTTATAGATGCTTTTCTGTATTTTCTGTTCTTCTTTCTCTGTACTTCAATCCAGACATTTTCTATCGACCTGTCTTCCAGTTCACTAATATTCCCATCAGTTATTTCTAATCTCCAATCAAATTTATCTACTGAGTTTTTAAGTTTTCTGTTCTAGAATTACCATTTATTTCTATTTTTCTAGTATCAGTGTTCTGCTGAAATTCTCCATCTTTTCATTAAGATTTTTTAATATATTAATCATAGTTAATACATTTGGATCATCTGTGGTTTTATTAGTATGTTTGTCTTGTTTTTTCGGTCATTTCCTCTTATATTCTAACATTCCTAGTAATTTTTGATTGAAAGTGAACATGTACAAAAAGTTATAGAATAATTTGAGGCTCTGCATGATGTTATCTTCCTCCAGAGCTACACTGTCCACTATGATAGCAATTAGACACATGTGATTATTTAAACTTAAATTAATAATAAAATTAAAAATTTTTTCCTCAGTCATACTAGTCACATTTCAAGTGCTCAATAGCCACATGTGGCTAGTAGCTACCTCATTAGAAAGAACAGATACAGAACATTTCTGTCATCACACAAAGTTCTCTTGGATGGCTCTGCTTCAGAGGATTCATTTTTGCTTCTAGAAAGACAGTTACCCCAGTCTTTGGTTGAGGTGAGTAAAAGCTGGGCTTTGGTCTTTGGGAAGGTTGATCTATTTCTGGGTGCTCTTACTCTTAGGGTGAAGCCCTTCAGTGTTCCCAAATGGAGTCCTGAGTTGTTTGCCAACCCTCCCACCTCTAATTTTTTGTTCTATACCTCCGTTAGACTGTTCACAGGTCTGGTCAACTTCTCATTTCCTTGGCTATCACTTTCTGCTTGGTCTCCCAGCCTCTATTCCTGGTACACCTTAAGAATAGGCAAATGCCTTATGTGGAAAAAAAAAAAAAAAACCCTACCATCAAATATTGAACTTCTCTCAGTGTACTTTCTTTCTTTCTGCATCTTGACTTCTCAAGTGCTCTCAGGGTTAGCATAGATCAGATATCTTCAAATAGATTTTTTTTAAATCTAGCTTTTCTAGTTATTTTAGCAGGAGTTTGGTTTGATACAAGCTCAACCATCATAGCCTGAAGCAGAATCTTCCCATCCTCTCTAACTCCCTGCTGTCAGGCTTTCATCCTCCTATTGAAATACTGAAATATTAAAATATTGAAATATTCCTGTCCAGGTCACTAATGACCTCTCTGAATCAAATTCAATGGTCAATCCTCAGTTGTCCCCTTATATAGACTCAAAGCAGCATTTGAACTCTAAATGTATGTTTTAAACTTCTTTCTTGACTTTCCAATTAAAAATTTAATAGGCATCTCAAATTTAATGTGCCTAGTTAACTCTTGATCTTGCCATTCTGCTTCTCCCTCAATCTTCTCTCACCTCAGTAAATGACAACTTTACACAGAATCCTAATTGCACTGGCAAATACTTCACAGTCATCTCTGACTCCTCTGTAGTGGCTTTCTATGTCACTCAGAATATCATCCAATCTCTGTTCCATGGCCTACAGGCCATAAGTGCTTGGTCCTCTCTCTACTTTCTTGCTTCATCTCCTGCTAGCCTCTGCTCTCTCACTCTACTTGAATTATGCTGGTCTCCTGGCTGTTCCTTAAATACTCAGAGAAGCTTCCTTCATCAGGGCCTTATACCTGCTGCTCCCTGATTTTGGCTGTGTTTCACCCAGATATATACAGGGTCTTTGCTGAAACATTACTCCTCGCAAAACCTTTACCTGATTGTTCCACAAAAATGAGTACCCCTTCCATCACTCTCTTTTTACCTTGTATTGATTTTCTTCTTTGCTCTTATCATCACTCATCAAATCATATGTTTATTTGTTTGTTTTCTGTCTTCTTTGCTACAATGTATGTTCTATCAGAACAGGGATGTTATCTGTATTGTTCCTGCCTTATTCTCAGTACCAGTCACATGGTGGTAGAAATGATGCATCCCTGTTTTACAGGTCAGGAATGGGAGAAACACAGAGGTTAAGCAAACTGACCGGGTCCACATAGCTCATGAGTGGTCGAGCTAGGACTGAACTTGACAGCCTGACTCCAGAGTCTACACTCTTACTTACTACACTGTACTGTCTCTAATGGAGGATTTTAGTTAATAGCCTGGGCCACGTGCATCCACAAAACTTCTTTTCTTTCAGAATTTGGGCAAAAACAAAAAGAGAAAACACAATGGTGTCATTAGGAATGACCCCAATCCTCCCAGACTCCTGCTTGTTTTCCAAAAAGATGAAGGTGGAAGGGAAAGAATTCTTATCCCTAGGTCCCTTTCTAATCACTAGTGTTTCCAATGTCAAGCCAAAATAAGAAAAAGATCTAAGAGAAAAGGAGGAGGAGGAGGGAAAGGAGGGAGGGATGGAAGAAGGAAGTGATACAATGGAAAAGAGGGAGAGAGAGAAAGACCAGGCAGTTTCTGATTTTACTTCTTTTCACATCATACCAAAATCATACCACAACTTAACCCTATAATTGTCTAAGTGTTCCTTTTATTGATTCTGCTTCAATCTAAGGAGAAGAAGAAGGAGTAAAGGGAATAATGAACCCTCCCTAGAAACCAAAACACACGTACCTTCTTAATAGTTCCCATTGGTAGGCTAGAGAAAAGAAAGCCAAAAGAAGATCGATCCCTGGCTGGAGAACAGAGGAACCACGTGCTGAAAGGATACTCTCTGTCAGAAAGGCTCAGAGAGCAGAGAGGAAGGATGAATCCAGGAAGGCTAATGAAACCTGTCTGCCAATGGTTAAACTACAAATGGGTATGGCATAAGCCCAGCAACTTATCAAAAAAGAGTTTAATAGATGTTAACAGTCTGCTCAGGGTACCTGTTTAAGACTGGAGTTTAAATAAGCTTTTATAGAACTGATGCAAAGTCTACTTAGAAAGGAAGAAAGGCATCTGATTTGTATTTACATGTGCTTTTATTTCTAAATGTTTGCTCTAAAAAAGGTCCAAGGAATTTACTACCTTTGAGGCCACCTATTCTATGTATGGACAATTATCTAAGTGTTAGATAATTTATTTACACATGAAACTCAGCTCTGCCTCTCTATTACTTTCCCGACTAACATCACTTATGCTTTGCAGAGCCACACTGGTAAACTAGGTCCATTTTCCCAAATACCGGTTCTTTAGGTAATCAAAGACAGCTTTTATGTTCCCCTACACATCTCCTCTGTTACATTTTCTACTCTCTCCTTTGTAGAAGAGACTGTCACTCGAGGTAAACTCCAAGCCTACATTCCAGTCATCACTGGCTAGACATTTGCATCGGGAAGTCATCTTGCTTGGATTTCAAATTCAGCGCGACTAAAACTGGACAGAATCACTCCTGTACGTGCTAGACAAATGCTTGTGCCTGACTTTCCCATCTGCCAAGGAGTCATCTTTGACTCCGTTGTTTCTCTACTTCCATCCCAAATTAAATCAATCACCATGTCTTTGTGAACATTATCCCATTTGTTCTTTTCTTCTCATTTCCCTGCCTTGGCTGGAATCCACATCATAATTACTCTCCCTTGGACTTCTAATTGGTCTTCTCACCTCCAACTGCCCTTTCTTCCAATTTATCTAACACATCTCAGCTAAATTAATATTCTTATTCAAATCGCCAGTGTTTTCTCATGGCCATTAAATAAAATTCAGATTCCTTAACCCAGTATTCGAGGTAATCTACGCTGTGGTCTGACTCTATGAGATTTGTCTTGTACCAGATCTCAATAGCAAGAACGACAACAAAAAGAACAATAATAGTTAAAATATATTCATGACTTCTGAATCCCTTCTATGTCTGGAATAGACCATACCTTCTAGAACTATGCTGTCCAACCTGGTAGCCACGAGCCACATATGGCTATCGAGCACTTGAAATGAGGCTAGTCTGAATTAAGATTTGCATTAAGTATAAAATACACACTGGATTTTGAAAATTTAGCATGCAAAAAGAATGTATTATATTTCATCAATTTTATATTGATTACACATTGGAATGATAATATTTGTATATATTAGGTTAAATGAAATATATTATTAAAATTGCTGTATCTTTTTAATTTTTATAATGTAAATCTTGGGAAATTTAAAATTATACATGTGGCTTGAATTTGTGGCTCACATTATATTTCCATTGACTAGTTCTGCTTTAGCATGACACATATGCATGCATAAAGACAAAAGAAGAGAGAACACTACACAGAAATAAAAGAATGATGAAATTCGGGGCAAGTTTGCTTATTGTTTTCAAAATAGTCTTTATCATTTTAATTTTTATGATAAAAACTATGGTGCTTAATAAGTTTAAAAATTATCATATTCCTCCCTAAAGATAACCCTTTTTGCAAGAAGCCTTCTTCAGGAATCTCATTCTTAAATAATTTCGTCCTCATTGGATTTCTTATGTCTGTGGTCTGAAACCTGCTACACATAGAACCATCCAGAATGAACTTAAAAAATACCAGATGCCCAGGCCATTTGAATTAAAATTTCTGGGGGTGGGGTCCAGCGTCAACATTTTATAAAAGCCATGTTGAGAACCACTGACCTATAACAACAGACCATACCCACGGTACTTAGTAGATGCTCCTTTTTAGGACAATAATTTGTCTATTTGTTATTTGATCTCTTTTATTAGGCTTAAGGTATGTATCTTTGCATCCTCTGTGCTACGAGGCTGTATACATCATAGATCTTCAATAAATGTTATTAAATAGGTACTGAAAAGGATTTCCATAAATGGAATTTTTGTAGATAAATTTAGTGAGTTTCGTGTGTCACTACTGAATTAGGCACTTAATACCTCATTTATTGCTCACCATGATCCTATGACGTGGGTGCTATTGTTATCCCCATTTTACTGATGGGGAAATGGGTGCTTAGAAAATGAAATAAAGCAACTACGTTATCCCAATAATCAGTGACAGAGTCAGGATTTGAACACAGATTGAACTGATTGCAAAGCACCAATAGTTAATCACTACTATTCTGGAAAAATAGCAGACATTATTGCTCTCTAAGTTGGGTATTACCACAATGCAGCCTAACCAGAAGGGTCAGAGACTGACAGAACAAGACAGGAGGAAAACTTGCCCCTTTGTGACTGGAGTTCAGTGGTGGCAGTACGTGAAGAAGGAAGTTTCACTTGGACTGGAGCACACTCAGGCATAATCAGGGAATACTGGGGAGTCACCTTTTTGCACACTAATCATCTGTGAGCTAAAGCAATTCAGACTGACTCTCCAGAGCCAGGCTTCCCAAACCCTACCATGCACACAGATCTCCTCTTATTACAATGCAGATCCTGATTCACTAGGTCTGAATGGGGCCTGAGATTCTGTTTTTCTAACACACTCCCAGGTGATGCCAGGTTATTGGTCCTCGCACCACATGAGTATAAAGGCTAGTCTAGATAACCTGTCTGCAAAGAACTTGCACTCTGAGATTTCCGTACATTGGAGTGAAAATCTTTGACCCACAGCCAGCTAACTCATATGCCAGGCTGAATTCAACTCATTGAACATTGATTGAGGGTCTGTTGGGTGCCTGGCACTATGCAAGGTCCTGAGCATACAGTGAATTAGTGCCCGACACGTGGTAGACGCTAAGAATGTTGCCTACATTGTTGAGTTCATGCATGTCTGAGTAATGATTCATAAGACACGATTTCTGATCAAAAGGGGTTCACAGACTGGGGAGGAAAACAGTTAAGCAAAGGGACAATTGCAGCACTGTCTGATATGTGTTATAAAAGGAGGAGGGGGGCATGAGAACATATAAGACCCCCTAACTGAAGACCCCCTATGGAAGAAAAAGGCCTCATTCTCAAATCTCTTCAAGAGAAGACAGCTTCTGGCTAAGGAACGCAATGGATCCCTCTGCTTAAAGTTTCCAGGATCCAGGAGTGTGTCCAGCTATTTTTAATTAGCGCTGCCAATAGGGAGCATATGTTATCTTGCGGACTGTGATACCATCCACACAGGAGCCCAAGGAAGCCTAAGCATTACCCTCCACACCACTTCTTCCCCGCCTGTGTTCAATGGTTGCAAATTCCTGCCTTGATATACCTCCTAAATAGCTTTCTAATATGTCCCCTGTTGTCTTCATCTCCACTGCTATCACAGTAGTTCGGGTCCTGATAAATTCTCTCCAGGATTACTGCCTCAACCTCCTAGTGGGTCTCCCTGCCTCCATCTTATCTTATTCCTTCTACCCTTGCAACTAGAATTTCTTGAGAGGCAAAGCTGATCATAATCTTCCCTGTCTGAATCTTAAGTGGCTCTCTATTGCATGGAAAGATAAAATAGGAGCTCCTTATTTGACACAGCCTTCAGGTATCAACTTGAATCGCTTTTTTTTTTAGCTACCCCTTTTATAAGCTGTGCTTGGGTCATACTGAACTGGCTGCATATCTTGAATCTTGTCAGGGTGGATGATGTTTCCAAGCTTCACATACGCTGCTGCTTCATTCTGAATGCTGTACATTCCTCCTCCATCCCTTTTCATTGGTTTTCCTCCTACTTGTCCTTCAAATCTCAGCTGAGATATTACTTCCTCGACAAGCTTTCCCTGCTTGCCAAGTCTGGGTAAGGGATGGTGAAATCATCCAATATAGCAGTTATTATACTATTACCTTGTTTCTCCAACTTGAGTCTGAGTATCTTGTGCTAAAGAGAAGTCAGCGTCTTTTCAGCGTCTATTTCTAATGCCATTGCAGCTCCTATCACTTAGTAGGACTATTGGCAGGGGTAGCCTTTCTCGGCATCAGCCCCATAACAAATACCCTCTCTTCTTGAGTAGGCATGAGAATCTGATTAGAGAGGCTACGCTAAGGAACTTCACACAAGCCAGAAGCTGGATGAAGGTTGTAAAGGGAAGTCTGTGGGTGTCCCAGTGGATAAGGGACAACAATATAATATTTATATAATCAGTACTAACCGGATAGACTAGAGAAAATGAGCTTGGAACCAAAAAGCCCTCCTCCAGCCAGTCTAGTCGGTATAAACACTGTTGAAACCATCTTTTAATTGGCCACCTGGAAATACCTAGTCTCCCAAAGGATGCATTGGCAGCCAAAACTGAAGAAATTTTCCATCATTGGTGAGGGTTTTTTTAAAAAATCCTTTGTTCCAATGACAAGAAAGTGAAGCTACTTAATCCTCTGCACAAATGACAAGAATATAAAAGTCTGAATGCGATATGAAGTTCATATTCTTATTATGCATTATATTTTAATTAGAGAGAATGCTATCTAAGTTAATAATGTGAAATTTGTGTGCGGGAACTGCAACTATTATCAGTAAAAATACAAGACTGAAATAAAATTATAGAAAAGGAAATATCACTCCTTTGTTTCTAAAGAATTTGCGTTCAGCTCAGAGAGAGCAAATAATGAGGAATGAAAGGAGTCTTTATTAAGCAATTTCTATGATCTGCCAAAATGTCAAATAATTCATTTAATCAATCAGAAAATTAAAAAATGTGGGAAACTTCAAGGTAGTTTGAGATTACAGCTGTGCAAAATACTTCAACTATAGCATGAATCTATGTCACAATAGCAATTACTTAATGACTCATTTTTCTATAACTTTGTTGATGTAGAAATACAATTTAGGTTTTAAATTGATTGCAGCTGCGCTCCTATTTGAATCTTGTATACTTGATTTGAGGATGTTTACACAAAATCTTTCAACTTCTGCTTTAATGAATCTCACTTTTATAGAAAAACCACATCTATTAAAAAGGAACTCTTGCTATGTTTTAGCCAAAAATTCTATTATAATTTTCAAAGCTTTCTTGGAATATGGTAAGATCAAACTTTGGACGGGACTTGAGGATTTTGAAAAGAAATATGAAATAGTCTAATAACAACCCAGGACGGGGAAATCATTCATTCAATTGTTCAACAAATGTTGAGTTCCTTCTATGTAATAGGCCCTCTGGCAAGTGATGGAGAAAAATAAGGGCAAGACCAGAAACAGTCCTTTCTTTCATGGAGACTAAGCTATATTTGGGGATAAAATATATTAATTAATCACACAATGAATAATTACATTATTCGTTATTCAGTTAATTACAAACTGAGTCAAATCTCCTGAAAAAAAGGAACATACTTTGCGGGAATATGTAACAGATGAATCTGATCTAGACTGGCAAGATGAGGAGGTGGCATATGGAAGGAGGAGAGTCTAAAGGTTGAATAGATGTCCTTCCCTAGAAAGAGGGAGGTAGAGTAGTAAGCTTGAGGAGCCTTCCAGATGGAGGCAGTCATGAACATAAAGAGGTGGATAGGAAGAAATATGTTTGAAGGACTGAGAGATGTTAAAGGGAACAGAGTGAACAGAACAAAGGGGACAGAGAGGCGGGAGAGGTAGGCAGGGTCTAGATCCTATAGTACCTTGGAGGCCATGATGATGACTTTGGCCTTTACCCTAACAGCACTGGAAAACCCTTAAAAGGTTATGTTTTTTTTTTTTTTAAAGATTGGCACGTGAGCTAACATCTGTTGTTAATCTTCCTTTTTTTTATTTTCTTCTTCTTCTCCCCAAAACTCCCCAGTACATAGTTGTAAGTCCTTCTGGTTGTGCTATGTGGGATACTGACTCAGCATGGCTTGATGAGTGGTGCGTAGGTCCATGCCCAGGATCTGAACTGGTGAAGACCTGGGCCACAGAAGAGGAGGGCAGGAACTTAAGCACTTGGCCACATATTTATTTGTTGGCGGCTGGCCCCAACCCTTTAAAGGTTTTAAGAAGGAGAGGAAGGTGACATGTCAGACTTGAATTTGAAGAGATATGTCTGGCTGAACAGTAAGACTGGAGGCCCAGAGAGGGTGCAGAACAGATTGGAAATGCCAAGCTGTAGGCTGATACAGTCACTCCGGCATATTGACCCTGCGTAGCGGCAGTGGGAACAGAGACAAGTGGGTGGATTCAATAGATACATAAGAGATATAACTTGAAATTAGAATAGAAATGGGGTAAGAACTGTGTGAAGAATTATTCCTGGGTTTCTGCTTTACACAATGGATATAATTTGCTGAGATGAGAAATCATGGAAGACGCCCAAGTGTAGGGCAGAAGGTAACTAATTTATTTTGAATGTGTTGCAAGTGCTATACCTTTGAAACATACTAGTGGGGATGTCTAGAAGGTAGTTACATATATGGATTTGGAACTCAGAAAAGAGATCATGGAAGAAATTATTGAAGTCACAGGCCTGAAACGGCTGACCTCGGGAGAGAAGAGGAAGAGACCCAGGCCCAAATCTTGAATAACTTCCTATTAAATATTTGGGCAGAGATGGAAAAGCCAGCAAAAGAAATGGAGCTGTAGCTAGAGAGATAAAAAGAAAAATAGGAAATTGTTGTGTCATAGATGTCAACAGGAGAGAATATATATTTTTAAAAGGCACTGATCAACAGGGTAGATTGCTATGGAGAAGTCAATAATAAGAACTGAAATAGATGCTTAGATTCAGCTACATGGAAGTTATTGGTGACCTTAAGAAGAGCTGTTTATGGATATGAGTCATGGGTTATAAGCAAATTGGAGCGAACTGAGAGTAAGGAGGAGGAAAGAAAAAGGAGATGGTGGTTACAATCATAATAATATTAGCTTACACTTGTATAACATTTCCCATGTCCCAGGCACTATTTTAAGTCCTAACTCATTTACCCTTTACAGCAACCCTATAAGAAACATCCTGTGGTTCTACTCTTCCTCCATGGAGAGGTTACATAACTTATCCAAGGTCACAATGACAATTCTCTGAAAAACTTTGGTACATGAAGGAGAGGAGAGATTTATTTAGAAAAGTAGCTGAAGGAGTTGACTTGTCCTTAACTCTTAGAGGGAAGCCCTTGGTTTGCTTATGCAGTGATAGGAAAATGCATTTTTATCCCCTCAAAGAAATGGAGATATGGCGTTTGTTTTATACCTATCAGGAGAAATGGAGTGGCATCTCGCAGTCATAGTTCAGGAGATACTGAGCCTTGCTCGGCTAGACAAGGAGGATTGGAATGGAAAATACTTTGCGTAAAAAGTTATCATCCTTAGCCTAAGAATTCCTTTTAATTTTATTTTTACATCTGAGTGACAGTAGAAACAGCAACTTTGAATCTTTATGTAAGGTATGGAAATCAGAGAATGAGAATATCAGCTCTGTGTACTCTAGTTTTGTGATACTCTGGAAGTTGTGGCCTCCTCCCTCTGAAACCAGGATTAAATGTGACGTCTCTAGGGAGGACTTCTCTGATCCGCCAAAGGAGCCTCTCATATATTCGTGGAAGCCTGGGCATCGCTTTTCATAACACTCATCCCACTTGGACTACTTGTTCAGTATGTGTCTTCCTCCCACACCATCAGTCCCCACTGAAAACTGTGCCTGCCTTGTTCCTGGCAACATCCCTAACCCCTGGAACAGGGCTTGGCACAGGAACCAGTGAATGAACTTAAAATCTCCACATTAAATGTCAGGTGGAATTATATTTTTGCCATTTTGTGTCAATTTCCAACCTAATAATCCTCTAGATGCTACATCTCGAAAGTGTTGTAGTTCACGCGAGCATTTCTGCTTATGTATCACTTGAGCTGAGCCTTGAAACAGCCTGAAATGAGAAGGATGGAATTTATCCTCAGGTTACAGATGAGGAACTTGGGCTTCAAGAGGGTAACCGACCTTCTCCTGTTTACACATGTTGCCGGGAGCAGAGTTGGGCTCTCTGACTATAATTCTGTCATGTTCACCAGCCACCATTGGACAATGTGCTCTGTATTCTGTTATCAAAAACTTCTGTGGATTGCAAAAGGATGGCTGAGTTACTTTGAAATATCTACTCCTTTATTCTCCTTTACTCTTGATGTCACCTGCCCTAGTAGACGTAGGATACAGACCTTCCTCAACTGCCCTGTCTACACAAGGAAGTGGGGGAGATCTAGAAAGCCTCCCCACATAGGCCCAGTGACCCCTAATTCTTTACTTCCTTCATGGGAGGCAGGAAACTTACTGCTCAGGTACTCAGAGGACATTTTGCCCTAATAGAGCATCCCTGCTTTTTCTAGCATCTTTCTGACCTTTAGCGAGAACTATGGGAAAAGACCACAATGGACAGAAAGAAGTAGCTGGCGGGGAGGGCAGTGATTGGGGATCACAAGTCCTCCCTTTCCTGGGCAGGTGCAACCACCAGAGGAAACAAGGGAAGGGGTGTGTGTAGAGGCGTTTTTCAAAACTCTGAGGAGAAGTAGGAGTGGAAGGACCCTATTGTATCACCATATACAAAACATCAAAGGTGGGTTTGGAGCTGAGAGACAATATCTTATTAACAGGCATGCCTAGAAAGAGTCACGCCCTGGGTCTGAGGACTGACATCAGGATATAATAAGAATACTGTGAAAAGCAGCCTGTTCAATCACAACCTCTCACACCCCCAGTTTCCAAATATGAAAAAAAAAAATGAGGGCAATAACTTCCTGGTGAGGTTGTTGGCAGGATTCATTGAGATGATATGTGTAAAAGACATGGCCCGAAATAGGCTACTGGTGGATTACTATTTTCTTAGTTCCCCTGCACCGTGGAGGGGAAGATAGTATGGCAATGCAGTGAGAGGGCATGACGGCATAAATATCCTAAGAGAAGGTTATTTTCTAGACTTGAGAGGAGTAGAGCTGCTGACAGACGTTGAGGCTCCAGCCAGCTTTAAAGATTTGACTTTGATCGACCTAAGGGATGTTTACCGAAATCATTTTCCATAATCTAGATAAGAAAGAGCCATAACCAAGAAATACATATTTAAAGTAAAGATAAAATTTGCAAAATCATGTGTATTATTTGTGCAAAGGCTGGTTTCCTTCAGATGAGCCTCACAACTTTCTGCCCTTGAATTTAAAATAAACTTGTGCTCTTGAAACAAATGGGTACACCCACATGTACACATCTACCTCATGTGACTGTGGTAAAGAACTACTAAATTCATTCATTCTAGTTCCCTTTGGAGGTCTCTGTCAATTTGAGTTATTTGTTTATTTTACATAGCTCTTGCCTTTTCTTTAGAAACATTAATGCCTATCAGTAAATAATAGTGTATTCTCCATGGTTTGGAGTTTCAGGCTTCTTGTGCTTAGAGTAGGCACCCAGGTTAAGGTATATATTCATATACTAATGCTTTTTTTCAGGACGTGGTGCCCTATTTAAGCTATCAATTGATTCATCCCTCAAGATCTGTCTGGAAAAAACTGAGTTCTGTTAATTATTCTTGTTTACCATGAATGTTAACCACTGTTTGATCTTTAGCCATGACATTCTCAAAATAATTCAATTCATGAATAAGGTAAGGACACTTTATCTGAAAAGAAATCTTATGAAGGCATGTACAAGTGAGAAAAAAATATAGAATCAGTTTTGAGAATTTCTAAGAAAAGGTAAAATATAATTCCAAGCTTTTCACTAGTATACATTTCTCTTCAGAGAAATGGGAGATTATGTGCGTTTATCAATGAAGACAGATGTCTTCAGAGGGGTATAGCTTTTATAAACGTATACACTGGTTTGAATAGTCATTCCCATAAAGTCGCCAAATGACAATTTGCATTAGCTCCAGAGAAACATAAGACCTTCTTCTTTGGTAAAAAGACCAGCTATCTAATTGTTTTACTTATATTCAAAGAAATGCAAGAAATGCTACTCGTTTCTTGGTTGCCTTGTAATTTTATGAAATTCAGAGAGAAGATAGATGTGAACGAGCCAGATTGTGCAAGAGAGACTAAGGTTAACAAAGGATCCCAGAACAAGTTAACACAGCAAGTGGAACAGGTAGTTCAACTTGAAAGTTATATCTTACACACCTAAATATATCTAATCTCTCAACATCAAGAGACACTCTTGAGGACATTTTGACATCAATTTTACTAAGGACCGGGCAGACACTGATGGTTAGGATTAGCATGGTGTACTCTGATTCTTGTTATCTGACTCATGGTTTTCCAATGTTTCCAGGTGCTGAGTTGAGAGTTAGCAGTCCCGAGGCCCTCACTCCTAGCCTTGCTTGCAGCTGGTAGTATGATCTTGGAATTTCATTTCCTCCTATGCAGAGTAGAGGAATTCAAAAATATAATTTCTGACTTTCTCTGATTCCTAAAATAATTTCTTTAAGCCTAGATCTAGAATCAAAGTTGAAAAAGTAAATAAAAATAGCACAATTTGATATTCTCAGGAAGAATAAGGTGAAAGAACTGAGAGAGCACGGGAATCTGGTTCACTGGGAAGAAATCAGTATAATACTGATTAAAAAAAGTCAAACAAAAGTTTTCTGACATTTACCCTCTGCTAGGAGTGCGGTTTGGTACAACCTGCTGGAAAGCAATTTGGGAATGTAAAGGAGGAGCCATAAAGATGCCCATTAAATTCTGACTCCATAATACCGCAACTCAGAATTTATCCCAAGGAAGAATTGGGATGAAAGTTGATGGGCAAAGATGCACATCACACTATTATTTATAAGAGGGGAAAGTGGAAAAGCAAAGCTATATGCCTTACAAGAAGATAATGCTTAAAGCATGGTTAATTCAAATGGTGAGAAATACAAGTGATTCTTTGTGGTCATGATATATAATGCTAATATCCCGACACATAGATGCCAGATAAGTATTACTTCATTCAATATATATTTGAGTGTCTACTATGTGCAGACACAATTCTAGGCTCTAGTGATAAAGCAGTAAATTAAAGAGACAGATCCATTCCTTGGCTTCCTGCAGCTTATGTTCTAATGAGGAAAGACAATCAACCAATCAGTTTTAAAAGCAGGAAAATATGAAAAGTGTCATCTATACAGAAAAATGAATCAGGGTAAGGTGATGGGAGTCTGGAGAAGTGGACTTATTATTTTATAGAGGATAGTTTTGGTATGTCTCAATGATAAGGGGACTTTTGAGCAGAAGCCTGAGTCAATGAGGGGGTAAGACATGTAGCTATCCAGGAAGAGTATTCTAGGTAGAGGGAATAGCAATTTCAAAGTCTCTGAAATAGAGGCACATTTGCTATATTTACAGAATTCCACAAAGTCAGTGAGGCTGAACTGGTTGAACTAGGGGCAGATGAGTTCAGAGAGAGGGGACAAATGCAGGCCTTATTGGGCCTTGTGGGTCACTATAAAGACTTTGAACTTAATCAAGCAAGAAATTAAGTCACCAATATTTATTAAGCCCTCATTGTTTAACCTGATTATAGGCAACCAATAAGTTGCTTATATTTTCACAGCTAAAACATGCTTCCAGAATATTTTTATATCTTTTGGCTAGAAAGTTTTTTTTCTTAATGCCCAGTTAAACACATGAAAGAGAAAAGACCTAATGGAGTAAAAGAATGAACCATGAGGGCTAATATTATTCCCTGAAACCAACCAATTTATTTTATATTTATCTTGATAAGGACTAATGGTGAAAAGAAACCTAAAGAGGCCTGGGATCAGCGGATTGTCATGTGTCTTGGGGCCTCTTTTATGGAAGGTCATGAAGAGTAGAGGCATCTAGTAGAATTATGAGAGATTTTCTCAAACCCCATCCCACTCTACCCTTTGACCATCAGTATTTCAAATCCAAGGATAGTCTAATCTGTAAGAACAAGGTCTGGGGCAGCCGTTTCTGGAGTAGGTACCCCTGGGAGATCTGATTCTGAGAACTGGTTTAGAGATGGAAAATCCGAAGCTTAGGACTAAAAGGGTCATGTTATTTGGTGATCACTGAGAGTCTGGGCTCTACTCTCCTGTGTAGACCCCACTCTGATCCAGAGCTGCTGGTTGAAACTCCCCCTTACTCATGCCTTACCTACAGATACGAGCAGCTTTAGTGATAAAGGAGACATGTGTGAATGTGGACCAGCATAAGCCCATTCCCATTCAGACAAAGACAACTCAGAGTACAAGCCCACTTGGTGAGGTCCAAATTGTGACCAAAATGGTTAGGCTGTGCTCTTTGAACCATGGATTCAGAGTCCCTGGGACCACCCAAAGAGGGAGAGAAGAATTCTGAACTCTTTATTTCATCTTCTTAGGAGGCCTCACAATTCCATAGTGCCATTTTAGGATTCGAATGTGTAGGACAATGTGTAGCTTTTCTTTGAATGTGTAGCTTTTCTTAAGCTGCCCAAACCCAGATCCCATGGATAGCATCCTCCATTGATTAAGATAATTTTATTGGTGAAAACTCTGATGAAGTGAAACTTCTGAGGAGGATATGGGAGGAAAACAGAATAAGAAGGATTGTTCTGCCCCATATTCACATCCTCACTCTGTTTTGATGCTTGTGTCTCCTGCTTGTGCCATGACTACTGATGAGACAGAGATTTGCTCATTCACTCGCTGAGTGAGACCACTTTTTTATTGCAGGCTTCTATTCCACTGGCCAACACATTTATATGGGTTACATAGGAATATGTTGTGAGGCTTATTGCTAATCAATAACCCTGAAAAAGCCAGTGTCTATTGGCAGAATCAATATCCAGAGCTATTGGGAGATGCTAAGCCCTTCATGAAGGCAACCACTTTTGCACGTGTTGCCTCATAGTTACAGCAAGTGTTGGAGTTTATATATAACCACACAAGAATCAAGGAGAGGAGAAACTGGACAAATCCATGGCCATCCTTGAAATCATGGGCATGCTGGCAGCTTAGACTCATCCTATCCCACATGGGTAATAGCTAATTGCAGCCCACTGAGACTCAGCAGTGATTAATTACTCTAAGGAAGTGTGTCCATTAAAATCTACTATCTGCTTTTAATGGCACTCGTGAAGATATTTAGAAGTAAATATGTTTTCCAGGGTAGAATACTTTGTATGCTGGAAAAACTTCCAAGAACCACTCACTTGAGCTTTTCATAAATTCCTTGATAAATTTATTTTTAAATCCTCAACTCTTGCCTTGGAAATTTGGCTGATCTTCTAAATCCTGACATGGATCTTCCCCTGTCTTTGCTCTGGGTGCCCCTATAGTAATTTTGTATATGCCACTCATCACGTTTTATCTTGAATGGCCTCATAATATCTGCTCTTCTACAGAATTAAATTCTCCTCATTCTAGCAGTAGACCTTTAACTGTGTATGTGTGTTTGCCCTGCTCCCCCAACCATACAATATATTCTTTATGGTGATATAGCCTTTTACTTCTTTATTATCCTCCCCCATGTTCCTCCTTCCTTCCCTTCCCATTCATTTATCCACAAATATTTGAACTTACTAAGTATCAGGGACGTTACTAGGATCTGGACATACGGGGTAAGTGTGGGGTTTAAAGAACAAATTCAATTATAATAAAATAGCTCTGGATACAAATATGGTACCACTGATTTTCACTATATTCTATTTTTTATAGCAATACACTTACATCATTCTGTAATTTTTTTACATTTCAGCATTTGTGTACTTGCAAAGTCCTTTTCCTTAGCCGCAATTATTCTATAAGCTTTAGTGATAAAGTCAAATTATAATTTCTATATGTTTAAAAGTTAAACTAGCATCAGAGTTACAACTAAATTGACAGATTTCCCCAAGCACATTGATATGCAAACGCAGGGAGGTTATAGTTCTCTTGGCACTATTGGTGGGCAATTTCTAAGGAAAAGGCATCGTTTATCTTCCTGGGGCAGCCCAGACATTTTCAGAGCACAGGCTAAAATCCCATTGTGTGGAGGAAATGGAGAGGCAAAAGATAACAAAAGTAATTTTTATTAGAATTCTCATTGAAAAAAATACAGAAAACGAGTAAAAATGAGTATAGGTCAACAGTCAATATTAAAAGAGTTCAAGCAAAAGTAAATATACAGAAAACAGTAAAAGTGAATATAGGTCAATCATCAACATTAAAATCGTTCAAGTAAAAAAAGTGAAACTATCCATCCAACCTAGGCATTTAAGCCACCTATGGAAAGGAGGCAACTAGACATTCTTAAGGAAGTCTTTTCTCTCTCAAAGTGCTGTTTTTAGACTAACAACTGAGGGGAGGGGAGAACAAGAAAGAGGGAGAGAAGGGAACGGGAGAGGGAAGGGAGAGAGAGAGAAGGAAAAACTAATATTTCATGAGCTTTTGTTAACACATGCTAAATACTTTGTCAGGCACTGTTGGCATTACTTCTTGTAATCCTTACAGCATCCCTGCAAAGGGAGCGCTTCTCCCCATTTTAAAGATAAAGAGACTCAGAGTTTAAACAACTTGCCCCATGTCATGCAGTTGAAGTGGCAGAGAGATTAGAACCCAACTTCATTCCAAAGCCCTTCTTCTCTCCTCTCACACCAAGCCTTCCTCTCCCACCCTGCACTTGGAAGTGGAAAACAACTCTGAGTGGATTTATGGATCTGGGGAGGTATTGATCTAGCCCACCCAACATATACCTTTTCTGGAGCTTGGGAGTAGAGCAATCTGGACCACATTTCCAAGAGGGCAAATCTAATTTGACTGTTTCTTCCTTGTTTCAGAAGAAAGACCACAAGAGGAGAAAGAAGGCATAGGAGGATTGAATGCTGCCTGCCAGACGGGTGGGCTACTAATAATTCCCCTAGAGCACGTTCATTAATAGAAAACGGAGAAGAATGTATGATAAGCAGAAATGTGCAAACCTGAATGTGCATGTAAATTAATGATTACAAAGATGAATCAACTCTTATAACCTAGATTCCTTAGCTGTCAAAATCTAAGGATAAAGAAACTCAAGGAAACACCAAGCATGTAGCAAAGCCATACCCTAAATCATTTCTCCATCAGGTTCACAGCTCCACAGGCTAATGTTTTCTATACTGATGGCCCCTTCTTAGTTGATGATTTTTCACAATGTATTTCATGGCTTCCATCCCTACATGAGACTTTATTACTATCACATAGGAATAAAAAGCCATAAAGCACTAGAGTGAATTTATCTTGGTCGGATGAAAAACTTATTTTCTTCACATGACTTCACAACCATTTCAAAGCTAACCAATCATTTCATGCTACATTAAGGAACATTTTAAACTACACATAAGTGACAGGAAGCACACTTAAATTGTGACATCACAAATTAACAAGATTTTATCCTTCAACGACATTCTTAGCTACAAGGACCAGGAAACAAGACCAGGAGACACTCAGCAACATGCAACCATGGAATTCACCAAAAACAAAGGACACTGGGGAGAATTCCTAGAGAAAAGCTCATCACTTTGACATTGGACTTGGAAACACATGAGGAAAGACAAAAGACAGACAAATCACTGATACAAACTGAAACCAAGGGAATTACTGCAAGCCCCTAGCTTCAACCTCTTCCCCAGGAAGCTTTCTCACACGCCCGCTGCCAGCTTTTAGACTTTTTATTTTGGAGCAGGTGGGGAGGGGGGACCTTTGCACGCACTTGCACTGAGTCAGCATTCAGCCGTCTGCAACTAAATCACAAACAGGAAAGAAAAAAAGAAAGAAAAAACCTACAGCATGTTAAGGGACCACAAGTGCTAACAGCTCATCCCTAGACCTTTGTAGAAGCTGACACCATCTCCCACCCCTCTATGGAAGCAAAAATCTAAGTCTGCCAGAAACAGTACTGTGCACTAAATCCCTCGTGATGTAAATGATTCAGGTCCAGAGCCCAAGAACATTCTTTCTGCTGCATTAAGGTGACATTGCTCTTGGAGTTATTAGTACACCTAAAAGTGGCCATACTGAAACCCAATTCTCTGGGACCACTGAAAACTCACTGCCATAAGTTCCCATGGATTTTCTGGCCTTTCAAAAATAAACTCAGAGTGCCTATTTACCAGCTCCTGACACAGCATCCCAGACTATTAAGCACTGCCCCTTGCTTTTTAAATAAAATATTGTATTATTCAAATTCAAATAAAAGAAACAAGAACTTGACTTTCTCATTAGGAGTAAGATCTAGGCAAGCTATTTTCACCTAAAGGTTCCTAGAATGAAATCTTGGTTTAACGTGAGTCACAGGGAGGAGACTGGAAATAGTTAAATGAGAGGAAGTGCATACATAAATTCAATTATTATGCATGAAACATGCAAATGACTTAAGCACTGCATCTGAAACTCTAGTTTATATTCATTAATCTCAGGTTGCACTTTTGAAGGAGAAAGTCATGCTAATTGGGTCCAGATTAATGCACTCCCAAACCTCTCCAATTTGTTTTTAGGTGAGGGTTAAATGATATGTATTAAAATAAACACAGCTGCTTGTCTGTCTCCACCTTCCACCTCCCCCAATTCACCTCTACCTCCAACCCCCAGCTGGCTCACCTCCCCGACTCACTCCACTCCCAGCTGCCTCAACTCCTCCACCACACCCCACCCCAGCTGGCTCATCTCCTCACCACAGCCCACCCCAGCTGCCTCACCTCTTCTACCACCCTCCCACACCCATGTTGGCTCACCTCCTCCACCACAGCCCACCCCCAGTCACTCCCGTCCTCCACCACACCTCTCCTTCCTTAGGAAAGGAATTTAAAAGCCCTAACACTTTCCTTTTGAACATACATTGGAAGAATAACTCTGTTTCTTAGCCTTTCCAATACTCCCCCTTTCCCCACAAGCCACTGAACTCCAGAAAGGGAATCAACCGAATATCAAATCCTGATGATGCCTAACTGCGGCATCCAGGGCAAGCAGCCTAGCGTTTCCAGGGACAGCAGGATCTTTCTGCAAGTTTGGGCCTGAGTCTTTTGACCAGTAAGTACTGAAGGGTAGTTTCAAAGTGTCGTGACACATGCTTGCTTGAAGCCAAAGTTGCTGCAGGTTGGCATGGCGATCCTGTGACTCAGCTATGTGGGAAACTAGAGAACTAAGAGAAAACTTTGGGTTTTGGGGTTGCTGTTCTTCCTCTGCAGCTCACTTGGCTCACTCGGCCAGCAGAAACTGGCATACAGCAGAGGACACTCAAAACTTCTTTCGGAAGGATCCCTTGCCTTCCCTCTCCCTTCTCCTGGGCAAAATTACCCTTAAAAGAAGCTTCTTTATTTATATTTACTTATTGGAGACATTAGTTTGGGACACAAGGAAATAACTTGTTTTAGGGAGGATCTTATCTTGTGAATAATGAAGCTTGTAACATAGTAAAATATTCTTTTGTTGGTTCCTTAGATGCGATCTTTAGAACAATAAAACAAAGGAAGAGGAACTAAGCCACGGGGAATAGACTCAGGCACAGAGGCAGGACGGAAGGGATCCCTTTTGAAAGAGCGGCCAGCAAGGAGTTAAACCAGGCACCAGAGGGGGGAAAAAAAGAGGCCTTCAAACTAATTTCACACTGAAAGTGATGTTTAATTTGAATGATGCTCTTCCCAAAGGGAAAAGGTTAGTCTCATCACTGAGCTCATATCCTCCTCCCCCTTCTCCTTTCATACGAATTGAAAATTCAGATTGACCATTAATCATGATGTGACACATTCTTTTTTTCCTGGTCCAAAAATCAAATGAAAGCCTCAAACCACATCTGAGAACCCATTGGCTGGCCAATCCTCCCGACCTACGTGCACAACAGAAAGAAGACGAGAACAAGGGTACGTACGTACACAGAGACAGAAATTACCGGACATGCACTCACATCGATACACACAAATACATACAGCCGTTAACAGCAGGCATTGGCTCAGAGAGCTTTTCCGCCTAAATTGATTTTTGCATATTTGCAAATGTAAAATTAGTCATAGTAAATAACAACAAGGATGACACTGATATTAAATCTGTCAACATCCTGACAAATGCCCTGAGCATTCTTCAGTTAGGAAAGACACTTATGACAGTCATCGCTCCTAAAAGAGAAAATGATTATACGCTAACCGAACCCTAAGTACAAGCTAAAGATATTCACCTCATGAAGCCATTCCTCAACTAGCCCCTTGGCACTTGCTGGAATTATTCGCAGCGTGAGCTCTACTTTCTCATTTTCTGCTGACTCCATGTGGGTAATTTCTTTCTCATGATTAAAAGTGAGCTTGGCAGATCCTTCAAAGCATGGCTTGAGGTGTGGTGGGGCTCCCAGTGCATCCTTTGTCTAAGGCAGGTCGCTAATAATTCATCAGTGGACGGGCAGGCCAGGGGAATATTCACGCACCTAAAATGGATTTTTAAAAGGCAAACTTTATAGATATCTTTATATAAACATATTTTTATGCTGAAGCATGCAGGTGACAGATGAAATGAACTGTTTACCTTGGAAAAGAATAGGCAGGCTTTTCTCTTCCAAATAATCACTCTGGCCTTTCTGAATGTCCTCCAAAAGCGAGTCTGCCTCCTTCGACTTATCCAGCATCTGAGGCTGTGAGATAACCCTCGTCGCACTGGCCTCCTTCCCCGGCCCCCTTCATTATTAGCCTCCTGGTGGGTGAGATAGAATACAGTGAATGTAATAACCGCACTTCACACAACAGGCTCGCTCTCTCTTTTAAATTGAAAATCCCCTTATTACAAAACAAGGGGTGTTCTTTTTCTTCTACCTTTAAGTAGGACTGCCACATTCATTGCTTTTTACAAAAACGCAGCTGCTTTTTAAGCTACAGATAAATAGAATCTGCTAGGCGGTAATTCGACTCAGTCTGAATGCATTATTTTCTAAGACACTTTGGCGAGGGGCTTTTTATTATAAACTGGAATGAACAAGGAAAGTCCTTTTCTCTTCTAATTATGAATGTGTTTTGTTCGCTACTCTTAACCTACAACATCAGATTGATCTTCTTCTTCTTATTCTTCTTCCTCTGCTGCTGCTTCTTCTGCAGCCAGTTCAATAAATCAACATTTTTTTTTTCTGGAAAATTAGAAGGCTGATGATTAAATCTTCATGAACTCCAATGACAAAAATAAAAATAGCACAAAGGAGAAGCACATGCAAATGCTGTAGCCATAAATAAAGACCATGAAGAGGCCCTCTGATGTCCAAGGTAACGAATCATGTTTTGACACTGAAAGTTAAGAGAAAGGGGATTCACTTGTTAATTTCATTTTAATTAACTGAATTCTAATAAAATTGTCTTTCCAGGCGTGTTCACACAGTTGATCTTATTATATTTATTTACCTAAAAAGGAAAAAGATATAATAAAACAGTAACCTTTCTATACAGAGTGCCCAATCTCTTGTGTTCATTATGTGTAATAGTCAGTAACTTTATCAGTCACCCTTCACTTCTCAAAGCAAAGCAGTGAAGAATTGAAACAGTAGGGGAAACGCTCTGATAAAGCGTATTCAATTTGAATTTCTGCTGACATTGCTGTAACTCCAAAGATAAACACTGAGAAAAATGGTGAGTTCCTAATAATATCAAAAGACAGTCTAGAAACTCCATTAGCCTAGGTGTTGGTTTAATTTTGATCCCAGGGTTGATATTTCCAACTATAATATTACAATAGACCATGGTGGCTATGCTCTCTGTCGACATGGATATACTGCCCTGCCAAGGGGAGGAAATTCCACAGGGTATCAGTGGGCTTCCAATTAAGGGAAAATAAATACTGCTGCAACCTGACAATAAGTGGAGATTGCCAGTAGATCACAGAAGCACAGGCAGGTGCCCACCACTCAATCTACAGATTTAAAGCTGATGCTGTCACTTCCTTTCCTTCAGCAGTAAGGGAAAGCAAAGTGCTAGAGATGAACTGTGTGGCACAGAGAGTTTCAAACAATTTATTCTCATTTATACTATTTTGAGTTTATTTCCAATAAAGGTGATAGTGGGAATCGAAGGAGCTTTGTGTAAAAACATAAAGGCTTTTGTGGAAGAACTCTGTTCTGGGATCACATGCATATTCAAGAGATCTCAGAGAGACAGAGGGACCTTGAAATCATATTTCTATCTAAAGTCATGCTACTTTTCCTGGGTAGTTCTGTTTGAAATTTTTAAAAGGAGGATATTTATTACAAGTGAGATGCAGACCAAAGTTTCAGAACACCCACTCTAGGAAGAGATATATTTGCGGTGAACGCTGGTGACAGAGCTTTTGAGATTCTACCACTCTGCTTAGATCTGAATCAATTTTCTGTCTTCTGATTTGCCTGGGAACAAATGAGGCCCTGCCAACTTGCTGGCCTTGACATCAGAGACTAAGGGACACTGTGGCAACACAAGAAGGCCAGTTTACCCAGAATAAATAACCAAGCCCCTTCACTGAGAAACAAATTGAAGTATATTAAGCATCACCACCAGAGAGAAATTGAATCTTTATGCATCGATATCTCCATTGAGCCAAGGCCACAATAACAAGCCTGCTTTGGCAATCGAGAATGTTTATTTTTGTAACATTGACATGTGAGGCAAATAGAAGGAGAAAAAAGATCTTAGTTATCTATTTGAAGGAATTTAATTTCCTAGCTATCCTGATTTAGAAACATTATATTTATAGAAATAGGTTTTACTGGGTTACCCACAAAAATACCTTTGACATCTGCCATCCTCAATCCATTCTTTCACCCTGGAACCCATTAACAGAGACCAACTGGACAGGTGTGACTGGGAGTTCTGAGGACGGCGTATAATCACCACCCTTGGCTGCCTGTATTATTATTTGAAGGTAATAAAAATTACCTTCTGTGATGATAATATAAGCCACTAGCCAGAACTCTTGGCCCTTATTAAACTTTCAAAATAATTAAATAAGTGGCTCTAGGGAAAGCAGCTCTCTGATGATGGAGAGAAGATTGCCTGTCCCGTTGAAGAAGACAGTGGGATTTGTACTTGTCTTATCAAGTGCCTAAGAAGATTGTCAGGTTGCATGAGTTATCTATGATACCCCTGGTAAATACTAGTTATCCAAGAAGGAGCAACTGTTAGTATTGGTAGCATGGCTAATTGGCCTTCTCATTCCTCTTGTGCCTCTCTACCTGGAAGGTCCTGATTAGTTCCCCAACCATCCCTCAAACTCTAAGAACATCCAGCAAGACAAAATAAACCATTGCAAACGCACTGCCTCATTCCTTTCTTCCACCAGATTGAAATCACTTTATACTTGCAATGGAAGGGCTGAACATTGATTTTGTTTTATCTCTAGGTCTCGAAGGGTAGAAAAGATGCCGTATCTTAGAAATGGGAAAGAGGAGGCACTAAGTGTGTAATAAGCAGAGCCAGCTGGCTAAGCCACTCCCTGGTCTGAAAGGGTGCACAGGTGTAGTCAAGTTTCCAATTTACTGAGAGATGACATCCCCAAGGAGAAACTACAATCCATTTGGTTTTGGAGTTGTTGCCTTCCAATCCCAACTCAAGTTAGCGTGTACACCTCACACATGGTTGCACACGTGTGCGCAGACATACACCAATTTGCATTAACAGCCTATCTGGTGAACCGCAGCTGTGTTCAAGGAATATTCCAGGAAAGTTTTCACTCTTCCCCAGCTAGTGATAAAGACACTGTGCTGCATTGCAAATATTGAGTAAATTTGATTGTGCAAAACTGCCAAAATGCCTCTTCTCTACTAAAAAGAAATACCAGCTAATTATACCCAGGTTGTAAGGGACAACATCAGGACTGTGACTCTACCGTCAAGATGAACTGAATTTCAAATGACAAAATAACAACTTCAGAAAAATTCATATTCTTGCACAGACTTCGTACGTTTCCTTTTAACATTCATCAACACCATTATTTTTGTTTTTTAAAATGGGAACGATAAGCTATACTATGAAGATGAACTTTGGCATAAGTATGCTCAGTTTCTTTTAAGGAAAAAAATCCATTGCTGTGAATAAAAAAACGTCTACTCTTCATCCTCTTCCCTCTAAATCTATTTTTTGAATAGGATTGTTTGAACTGATCTCATTTTTATAAAGCCAAGTATCTTATGATGATCAAACTTGACAATTATTGTACCAGCAAACACAGACTCTTAGAAGGACAGCTTCAAAAAGATTTCCTCCTCCTGGTGGCTGTTTGCCCATGAACAGAGAGGTTCCAGAAAGAGCCTCCAAGCTTCACTGACCACAGGAACTTCCAGCCAAGATTCTAATCACCGCTGCAGAAGGCAGTACAAAGGCGATGGATGGGAGCAACAAAACAGAGTCTGTGTTGAATTTGGTGTGTCCTACAAATGAGAAAACATTGATATCTCCCCCTGAATCACATTCAGCATGGAGATGCTCTAAATTTGAAAAGTAAGACAAGCTTTTAACTCCTTGTCAAGGCTTCCTGACATGCAACACTTTTGTGAGGTCAAGAATTGTATCCCCAGCTTCTGTTTTCTGTTCTCCTTCAGGGAACACGGTGCTGAATGGGGTCGCCCAGCTGCCTTTTAGCTCGTCACACTTGGGTGACTCCCGTCTTTACCCAGAGAGTGTGTCCATTGCACTTGGACTCACGGAAAAAAAAAACAAAATCAATTTAACACAAAAGAAATTCACATATTTTTGCCTCTTTAATATTCTAGAGACCGCTCATGGTATAGTTAATTTGAAAAAGTTTTATATAATGAAGATTACTGAGGCATAAATCACATAAGTAAAAACTGAGATGTAAGACGGAAATGAAATCTACAAGCTAATTAAATTCAACAAGGGCTTCTCAAAAGACAACAGGCCCACTAACCTTCCCATGCTAGTATTTTGTTTTTGAAGGGGCAATAGAGCAGAGTTGTCATGGTCATAGATTCCACAGTGTGATCCTTTAGCAAAACCTAAGAAGGGGAAAAAAGATTAGATGCATGGATTTCTGTGCTGAATGGATGCCAGAACCAAGATGCAAAGAATAGATAAGTAAGAGATTCGGAGGAACTAAATTTGAAGCCAGCCAGTAAAACAGATTGAACCTTATTACCTCTAGTCACTGAGAAATTCCCGAGACAGTTGGATGCAATTTGAAAAGGTCAGAAAAATATTTCCTGCACAGCATTACTGCTTCATGGTTTAAGGGTGTACATTTGTGAGATGCCAGCTCTAATCATTTTTATTGACTTTGCTTTCCAGAGACAGACAGACAGTCTGGGAGGCAAGACCAATAGATAAGAGAAAGGCAGTCTTATAAATGAAAATCTCTCTTATTTTGTCCTCTCACTTGCGACTGTGAACAATCCTAAACCTCGCCCACTTGAGGAGAAATTGCACCAGCTTCACTGCAAAATGACAAAATGGAAATAAAAATGAGGAAAACATCGCTATAATTCTAGGAAGGCTATTTTCTTTTAATTGTACTTTATTTAGCCTCTACTGTATGCCAAGCATTGTGAAAGGTAAACAATGCTGCACTTAATCCATGTGTGAATATTTAAAATGAAACATCAGAAAACACACCAGGGCATGGATGTTAATTGTCAGCATTTCCTTTGAGGGATGGCTTCATGAAAGAGGGAAATCCACAAAATAGGTGAAAATTAAATAAAATATAAAAATATATACTCAAGATATTATTTTAATGAAGGCTCCATTGTGATTAGAGCGATTCCAAATATGAAGAAAAAAGATTTCTCTTTTTACTTTAAACGAGACTTGTATGCAATAAGAACCTTTGTTAGCAAATACATTTGCAGCTCTTCTTTTTGGCATGCAATTAGAAGTCAAAGCTGACTTTTTAATACCGGATGGCATGATCCTTTCTAACCCCACAAAGGTTTAATTAACATCTGACTTTTCTGTCTGTGAGGAGCCATGTGTTTTGGAGGCAAAAACAAGCCTATTTACTCTTCTCTTGTTTAGCAGCAAGAATGAAACTTTTTAATGGCCTGGAGACCTGATAGTATGCTTTCCTGTGATGTTCTGGGTCCAGGAAGATGGCTGGCAGCTCACTAGGGCTTTTCAGCCAGCAAGACGGCTTTTCCTATAGAAAGCCTTCATTCTGATCAATTCCACACATCGTGAGATTCAGGATTTTCACATTGCACCCTGAAATCAACAAGGCCACCACTACTGGTAACACAAGAAGCCAATCCCAAAATGGTTTTTCATAATATCACATATCCAAAAGTCAAATGAAAAAGCCAGCTCATTAACTAGACATCTCAGTTCTTGGCAGTGAGGGTAAAAATATCTAGCTTGTAAGTGACACTTTTTTTATCTTCTCTAAATATTTGGCATTAATTAGATACAAGCGAAGAAATTTGGTGGATTTTAAAAAATTTTCACCTTGTGCAGCATCTTAGATTTCACAGAAAATAAGTATTTACTGAAACTTTGTGATAGTACAGAGGCCTCCAGGGGATCCCATTTAAAACTTAAGCTTTTCCACATCTTCATGTGACAGGACCTGTGGCACTAGCAGAGAAAAGCATCTAACGTGTGCATCTTTTAGTTTTCCACCACCTAAGTTCTTCAGAAGGAAAAATTTTGAACCTTTCACATAATCGTTAATATCATTAATAATGATGATGATAATAATCTTAAAAGTATTATTACTGGTAAAAATAATAATGATAACAGAAGTAGTGACCATTAGTTGACCATTTACTATGTTTTGGCACCATGAAAATATATCATCTGATTTAATCTTCACAAGCCAACTTAAATAAAGTAAATGTGGTATTTTCCCCCTCCTTTATTACTCATAAGGAGAATGAGGCTCAGGGAAGCCAAAAAACTTGCCTACATTGGAAAACGAGGAGGTATTGGTGTGGGACTCAGATCTAGGCTTAGCTGATCCTAGTCCCTATTGTTTCAGAGCCATGTGCTCTGAACCTCACTCCAGGAGCGTTACAGGACCCAGGAGCGCTGTCGTTCTCAAATCACACAGCATTTCTGGACTCGTGTGAGTGAAGCAAATTTCACTGCTCACATAGATCAAGTCACACCACCAAAAATTTGCTGAAAATCCATACATAGCAGCCACCTTCTAGATCTACAGACTACGAGTTGTTGACAGATATTTTTCCTGTCCTCACGGAATTTAGTTCAGGAAGGAAGACACTCACAGCAGCCTCCTTCATTGGATTGTACGGTTCACCTCCGCCTCATGCATTTTGAAGCCTAAATGGACACAAATTGCTTTTCTATTGGGATTATCTTTGAATTATGTTCACAGAAGAGCAAGAGGAGAAACTTTCTTCTGAAGTGGGGCTGCATTAGGGTCAAATGTGTTAGTTCAGTGAATCCTTCTTCAAACCCAACTTTAAAAGAGAAAATGTGTAGCTATTTTATTATTGTCAGAGGCAAACTCGTAGAATGAAAAGAAATCAGTGATGGGCCACAAAGGTTCAGCACATAAACTACTGCAGGTCGTTTATTTCAACTGAATGTACCAAATATGGCCAGGTTTCAACAAAATGTTATTTTACCTTTAATTGACTATCATTTGTTCTAGCCAGTTTACCAACTGTATCCCCAGCAATGATCCTTCCCATCTGTCAGGAGGGGGTGACTGTAAGTATGGAAATGCTGGTTGGCAGTCCCAGCACACGTGGTCCAGGTATCTGTCTTCACCCGTCTTTTGTAGACGCACTCTGAGCCCCTTCTGTCTGCAGGAGAGCCTGCTTTACTCATTAGGCCCCTTTCAGAGGAGACCTTTCTTCCAACCCTGAACGAGAACTCTCTTACTAACAAAGGTATCTTAGAGCTCAAGAGACATTAAAATGAGCCCAAAGGAGAAACAGCAGAGTCTGGGCTGCACTTCTTGCAGAATGAGGTCACTGTTGAGGTCTAAAAGGAAAGCATTTAAAAAACTGAGATGGAGTTAGGTGCAGCTATTCAAAAGTGGAGAGAGGAGGAACACGTAAAGATGAGGCCTGTACACAAAAAGAATTTAAGTCTGGTGTGTGAATCCTCGGTGCTCTGAGTCCATGATTTTCTTAAGCACAGAGCAAGGTGGAGAACAATACAAAGGGGTGTGAAAGGGGGGCCCTTTCTCTGCCCCTCTAAAGTGTTTGGGAACAAAAGGAGTTCAATTCCTAACCAAAGGAGAGACGTAAAATACCCTCCAAAATGACCTCGGTTTGAATATCTCATGTGGAGGAATCAGTTTTTAAGCCTTGCTTATCTTCAAAAGAAGGTGCCTGAAAAAATATTTTTAAGACAGGGTAATTGGCTAACTTCTATGTTCTTAAAAAAATTGCAACCTACACTCAAAACAAATTTCATTAAAAAAAATCTCTATAATAAAGAAGCTGGAAGAAATGAAGCTAGCTTATTATATGAAATTCCTCTTTTACCTGGTCCTTCTGTAAGCAGAAACTCAGCGTTAGGCATTAACGTCATCAGAATTAACTTTCTAGAAATGACTCTAAGGAACAATGACATACAATTAAAATGGTATTTATAGCAACAGAAGCAGTTAACACACCTCAGATGCTGTGGAGAATGAAAACAGCCTTTTCTTTCTCCTCTCTGGATCAAACATAGTAATTTAGCGATTTCTAAAAACGTATTATTAGATTTTTATTTTAATTATTCTTCCAACATTTTAATGTCACAATGTTAAATGCTTTGTATACCTGGCCAAGAGGATTTTGGTAGCATGAGGACTCAAATGTTATCCCAGACCATTTTCTTAGAATTATAGGACTCTCCAGAGCATACTCTTTCCTACACTGGGAGATAGCATGGCTTAAATTTTTCTGAATAATTTTCAAAATCAAATTTGAAAGTTTTCATGAGAGGTGATCCTCCCTGGTGGGTGATATGAAGCATGACCTAGGGGGAAAACATGAAAATAATTAGCATAAAACATATTAGCATATAGATGCCTTTGAAATAATAAACAGCGGAAACCCAAAATGCTTATCCCCAAAAGAAAGTTAGGAGAAAATATGAAATTAACGTAGACTTCTCGCATGACAACCCCAGCCTGAAAGCCAAACAGAATATTCTCACTTGGTGAAGGGTGTTATGACCAGGGAGATGGCGAAAAAAACCCAAACCAACTCTCTTTGCTGTTTTGCTCATTATCACTACATCAATATTCTCTACTTACCCTTTTCCCCATGTGACCCCTGTTCTCTTCTAAACAGAAAAAAATTAGCAGGAAAATTAGTATCTTCCTTTTGCTTCCTCTAAGAGCCACCAACAAGTAGACAGATCTAATATTCTCTTTTTCTTAATTTTTTTTCTGATCTTAGCTACCTTTCTATCTTTCCTTAGAAGGCATAAGAAATGCCAGTCAAGAGGACCAAGGAGCCTCAGTTGAAAAGTGGGACATGGCTTAGTGTTTGTTAACAATGGGCCATGAACATCATTGATTCTTTCTATTTTTTAAATTGGTACAGCCTCTCAAGGTAGGAAGACAGCACATCGTGTTGTGCTAGGAAGAGTATGGTCTTAAGAGCCAAGTCTCATTTCAAAATCTGATGTGGGTAACCTTGGAAAAGTTCATTAAACATAATTAGTTTCAGTTTTCCCTTCTACAAAATAGTGACAGTGTTGTCTACTTTGCTGGGTTGTTGTGACAATTAGAGGTTATATATCTAAACTACGTGAAATATGGTAGGTCTCAATAAAGGTAACCCAATTCACCTTGCTCAATGCCTTTAGTGAAAACTCCATAATGTTTGGATTCTGGGAGTTGGTAAACCCACTTTCCCATCCCCACTTTCCATGTATGTGGATGAATGTATGGCCCAAAGACATTTGTTAAGAAGAGATGCCACAAAATATGATGTTCTGTTCTGGATTTATGGTGGCATGGGATTACGAAGGTGGTAGTAAAAATTGCACTCGAAATAATAAAATTGAGAATAAAGATCTTACAGAAATATTTCATTTCATGAAACCAAGAGCAAGGTCCTCAATTTAACTTGGCTGCAACTGACAGAAACTCACGAATATTTGATGTCATTCAAAGGAAGTTAGGATTTGCCAGTCACACCTTAAATTATCTGATAAGAGTGAATTCCCTGAACAAGTCCCATGTTGGACTGTCAAAACACAGTCAATGTCCCCCTATCTGGACACCATGTACATTAGTTCAGTCCTTTTAATATTTCATTATTTTTAATGGCTATCAATACACCATTTAGAACACTAAGAAAGGGTCTTTTGCCAATAATACCATTTGATTTTCTCAATTTGTTTTCAACTTCGAACTTTTGATTGATGCTAATTACTTAATAAACATTGTGTATCTTGGTCTCTTGGCATATAAAATGGGAAAGGAAACATTCATTATAAAATACTGAATTCTGTTGAGATTTGAAACTCCAACTTGGTTGATGTCACTTCATTCTCTTTCTGTGGAGCTTAACTGTATTCATTATTGTCAAATACCTACTTATATGTCAACAGTTACATTTCCAGCAAAAAATACCCAACAATTTCTTGAATGCTTATATTGCCTCACCAATACATAGCACACTGCTGACACATGGTAACAAGACTGGGACAGGTGGAAAAACTAAGGAAAAAAAACCCCTCATATGTACGCTTTCTTGACAAATAGTTGAGTTTGTGATAAGCATATTGCTGAGAAAGTTCTGGCTGCTTTGCATGAACATGGATGTCCTCTGTTTACTTTTCCTGTTTAAACTTACCTCATTGACCATACATCTTGAAACAGACATCATTTGCAGGACATTCCTGCTGAATGCCCTTTAATCTTCATTTTTTTAATCCACTCAGACCTAATAGAGGCCTACTTTATTGTCCTTTAGGGTCAGTTTAAAAAAGAAAATGTTTAGAAAGACACACCCCAGTAAATAAACCAAAAGATAGTATTTCTTGGGCTTTTGGGATTTGAAAATAGGTTGATTGCCTGCATGCCTTCTGAGAACGGCTCCTCTGGCTATGGAGGCAAAGGACCTGTTTCACAAATCAAATAAATACATATGTGTACAAGAGGTAGTCTCAACACTCTACCAGTCATACAGTAAGGTAAAACATATTCTCTCTGCAATCCAGAAAGGATTTGAGGCTCTACCAATTTGTTCCCACAAGGGTATATCGACTTCTTACAGGGCCTCGTTTTAATGCTAACGATGTGAAGATGTGGTTGTTCTATCATTGTCTTCAGAGTTTTAAAACCATTTGAGGTGAGTTGCTGGGAACTGGCAAGTGTGTCTGCCTGCAAATTCTCAAATCTCTTTTCTGTTTTCTTGATGCTCCCAAATCATTCTTCCCAAAGTTTCTACTTTCAGAACTTAGACTCTATTATTACAGCTTGGCAAAATGAAAATAAACCTTTCAAGTCAACTTTCATTGGTTATTTTTTAAATTCAGCTGGTAGACTTTTCTTCATTTGTTTTATATATGGTCAAAATATTTTTTTTATTCCCACCACCATGAAACAAAGTCACAAGAATTTACTTTGATACTAACATTACTTTGATTAAAAACATAGATGTGAAAGATTAATTCTCCCCCTCAAAAAAAATTTATGTTTTTCAAATATTCTCAATGATCGGGAGAACAAGTCAACAAATATAGCAATGTCATATACCTCAATTATAAGCCCTGCAAGGATAAAAATGACATCCTAATTTGAGATATAAGATGGAAAATTAACAATAGTTGATGATAATAACGATTGAGGCACATCTCTTTCAGTTCTACTTAAATTATCCTTTTTCATTTCCCTACATGCCTGCAATGACTAAGCACTCAGTATTTCACCCACAGATAAGTCCTTCCTGCTATCTGGAATGTTTTGTCACCTGGTGAACTCTCATCTAAACAGGAAACTGGTGTATTCTCATTTCTCATCCCACCCAGTGACACAAACAGTTTGTAAAAACCATGCCTTATCCATCTCTTCTTCAGTTCTCAAGCTGTTACACGTATTTATGTGGAGTCATAGTAACGTTGAAGTATTAGAAACATTAATGAGTAGAATTTGTTCATCTCTAGGATTATTTTCCTCATCAAATTCCATGACCTGAGCAACCAAGGTGTCCTTCAGTAGGTAAATGAATAAATAAACTGTGGTACATCCAGACAATGGGATATTGTTCAGTGCCAAAAAGAAATGAGCTATAAAGCCATGAAAAGTCATGGAGGAACCTCAAATGCATGTGACTAAGTGAAAAAAGCCAATCTGAAAAGGTTACACACAGTTTGATTCCAACTATATGACATCCTGGAAAAGGGAAAACTATGGACACAGAAAAAAGATCAGTGGTTGTCAGGGGTGAGGTGCAAGGGAGAGATGAATAGGCAGAGCACAGAGGTATTTTAGGATAGTAAAAATATTCTGTATGATATTATAATGACGGATGTATGTCATTATACATTTGACCAAACCCATAGAATGTACAACACCAAGAGTGAACCCTAAGATAAACTATGGACTCTGGGTGACTATGATGTGTCAATGCAGGTTCATCCTTAGTAAAAAAATGTATCATTCTGGTGAGTGATGTTGATAATGAGAAAGGCTATGCACATGTGAGGGCAAGGGTATATGGGAAATCTCTGTACCTTCCTCTCAATTTTGTTGTAAACCTAAAATTACTCTTAAAAAAAAAATTCCACGGCTTTGCCATATTATAATGAAAAATCAACTATTCCTAGCTCTATACCCTGATTACTTGCCTGCCTTTCTGCCTGCTAGAAGAGCTTGGGGACATCTGGAAGGCAATCTCTGAGAATCTTTCCAAAATCACCAACTGGAAGTAGTAGGGGAAGAGATACAGGGGAGAATGTCTACACTCCTTAAGGTCAGATTCAATAAGTGATTAGTTCAAGAAAAGTCTTCCAAAATTTGTTCTCTGAAGGTGGGACATATCTGCGAGTGTTATTAAAAATTCTATGCAGTACTAATAATTACACAAATCTCTCATTTATCATTGTGATGATAAATCTGAGGATCTGACTCTGAATCTTAGATCTGTCCCATACTAGTAGCATGACTTGTGTCCTCTATATGGATAATGTCAACTATGTAGGGTTGCAGAAAGAAGAAAACATATGGGGAAGTGCCTTATAAATGTAAAGTACTCTGTAAATATTGTTATTGTTTTCTGGAGATACAGTTGTAGCAATGATCATGATGATGATGATTAGATAAGAACTAGTTGATTTCATTATATGTGAAAGGGAAGGTATGAGGAAGTGGACTAGACAGAATATAATGATAAAGTCCAAGAGTGTAATTTAATATAAACATATGATTTTATTTATCTGATCCTGAATGGGAAAAATCATGGACGCGTCCAAAAGGTCTCAAACAAAATGGATTTATCCAACTTCCTTCCAATGTATTTGAATATGTTTACAGATAATAGATGCTATTTATTGGGGTTTGTTACCATGTACTTAGTATGGCTTAGCATTTTGCATGAATTATCTCATTCAATTAGTAAGGGCAGGAATTGATATCCTACCATATTAGGTAATATCAAGATTGCATAACATATAAATGCTTATATAAAAGGAATCAATAAGATTATATAAGCCCAAAATAAAGCTATTTCATTTTTAAATGGGGTTTCATGGAACTGATAAATTCAGGAGATGAAAGGATGCCAGAAAATTGATTTGGGCATCTGGACAGATCGAAGGAAGCATCAGGGAAATAAATTGGTAAAATAATACTGTTGTGTGGATGGACAATAGGAAAGATTTCAGGGAAATGTACAGGTAATGAACATAATTCCCAACTCTAGGGAAGATATGGTCCCTCCAGCTATGGAACACCGTTCTCCTAGTATACAGACACATCCCTGAAAACCGTGCCATTCTTCTGAAGATTTGTTAGCCATTTCATTCTACATACTGTCCATTCCCTGATTACCTATGTGTTTGGAGGTGCTTTTCACCAATTAGTAGGGAATTTACAATGCTATTTTGGCTTCTTCCCACACTTACCTGGGACAAACTCTACACCACTATGGGCAGACTGTGCTGAGGTATAGAAACTGATCTTTAATGTCAGCCTAACCAATCCAATAGGGCAAACACATCTGTTGCTAACAGTTCTATAATATGTTTTGATTTCAAATCAAAATTGGAATATTCTATCACCATTTGTGTCAGTAAGAGTGAAACTTGAGTAACCATGAGGAAGCCAAGGTCGAATCTCCGATACCAGTTTTTCCATTTAGCTTGAGAACGTGCTCTGGGCTTGATAACACAATATTTTAACTAGCACAGAAACCCAAAGTATTTATTTACGGCATTTATCATTAGTCTTGTCTTCTTTTCCCTTTTCCAGAGAAGAGGAGGTAGGTAGGCAAATCAATGAAGAGAGTAATACAAAATAAGGAAAGGGACTGTCTCTTCGATTCCTGCTTGTTGGAGTAAAATGGGAGTTATTCTCCTTGCACCACTGGGTTGAGCTTATAGCACATTTTATAATAGCACAGAACTAATAGGTCACAGTGATGTGATGATTTTTGTTAATTGAAAGCGTGGCTAAATTCCTGAGATGACTTATTTTCAAACCTTGGAAGCCACATCTTAATAACACATGAGGTATAGAAGAGCAGGCCGGTGGATTTGAATCTTGGCTCTGCCATGTTAAAGTATTTGTGCTTCAGAGTCCCCATCTATACAACAGGGAGAATAATAGCCCCACACCAAAGGTTTCTGTGAGTGCTGAGAACAGTGCCTGGCACACAGTAAACTTTATAGCGTGTTAGGCACGATCATCACCATCACCATTATTCACAATTATATGTTTATCACTCAAAAGACGAAAGAAAACCTCCATGTTATGCTGGCGTTAGCACCAGGGGGAATTAAATACCATTTCACTATCTCAGTGATAGCCAATTTGTTCATTATCATATATAGCGTGCCTACTATGTGCCAAGCACTACAGTATTAAGCAAGGCAGGAAAATTTCCTGTCCTTATAGAGTTTATATTCTAGGGGGATGATAGAAGATAAATGAGTTTATAATAAAATATCTGTGATAACGAGTACTATGGGGAAAACTAAAGGAAGGTAGAGAAACGCATTCAGCTTTATCCTGTCCCCACATTCAGCTGTTGACAAAATGCTACAGGCCATGCTTTTCCTGTGAAAGGAATTCTCAAGCTGACATTCTAGGTAACTGCTTAGAAATCCCAACCATTTGGATGCAACTAAAATAATCCAGCATATGAACGCATCCAGATAGACATATGTACACTGGTTTTCTAAAATGTAATGTGTATGTAGTTTCCCGAATGGCTGGTTGTCACATCCATCTGGTCTTATTTCCATAGCACTTGAATGCACCACGAGGATATAAACCCTAAAAGCTAGAAAACAGAATTTAAATACCCAAACACATACGAGGTGTGTTTTCAAAAGCAGCAGACAAGCGAGCACTGTGGTAACTTCATTAACTTCTCAGCCACAGTTGAGAGTAGCTGAGACTAAGAATAAAGGCCACAGAACATAAAAGACATTCCACTGGCAGACCTCATTAAGTGGGCTTAAGACAAGCTTGACAAGCTAATGACAAAAATCTAATTTAGGATTTTTGGACATAAGAACCCTGAACAAGTTCAAATACACCAAAACTCTACCATGCATGCTATCTGAAAAGGCAACAACCCAGTGTTAATTAGGTCCATGTAGTTCATGATTCAAAGCCCAGGGATAGATGTTGCTCTATTCAACCACACTGAGTAGGAAACCACGTCCTATGTGTTTTTGGGTTTGGGCTCTGGTCCTATTTAATTTGCACAGATGTTGTAGGTTCCTAAATTAACAGTGGTCTCCAGGGAGATGATCATCAGGCTGCACATACTGAACACAGGCATGGCTGGAATCTAGACACCATATTGTTCAGAAAGGATTTTTGTAACTGTTTTCCATTTCTCTAAAAGACCTTTCCTATTTCTAAATTTTGTCAGTACCTATGAGTCTGGATCACATTAGATTGTACTGGCTTATGTGCCATGTTAGAATTCTCTCATTGCTCTAGGTATGTGTATTTCCATTCCAACTACTTTTACATTGTTTGAATGGAGGAGCATTCACTTTCATGAAATAATACCACTTGTGTGAGCCCTGCACAGTGAGAAGTGCCTTATAAATATTCTTAATCCCCATATCAATCTTATTAGGATCAAGCCAATTTTACAGATAAGCACGCTGAAGATTCAAATAATTTGCTCCATCTCTAATTAGTGGAGAACCAATAATCTATCCCAGGCCATCTGATTTCAAAGACCACATTCATATTCCACTTGCTAGTGCAGGGAGGAATAAATGCTTGTTGAATAAATGCGTGAATGAATTAATATCCTTTAGAATTAAAGGAGGAAGAATTTGCCACTTAAACTATATCACTGTTGTAGTAGAAGGTAAACAATAATAGAAAAGAGATTTAAAATCCTCGAAGGCATTTTGTCTTGTACTTTTTATATCCGCACAGTGCCTTTTGCAATACTTCACAAGTACAAGGTATTTGTAAGATATTTGTTGAATCAGTGAAATATTTTAGCCCAACATAACAAACTATGAAATGGCTTCCCTGGGTCATTTTCCTTCTCCTGTGACTAGCTCCTCATATACAGGAAGAATAGACTTTTCTCAAATCTGGCTCCAGGTGTTAACTTCTTAAGCAATCCCTAGACATGCGCCCATGTTTAGAACTCTGGACCTTTGTCCAGGTGTGAGGGAGAACTAAGTTGCTGGCCCAGCTTTTCCAGTGGTCCACCTCATTTCCACATAAGCCCTAGTAATTATGGTGGGAAAGATCATGTCTAACTATATAAACAATGCAATGAGTGAGAATATCTTAATAAATATTTGGAAGAGAAACAAATTCCACTCTACTTGTCAAAACCTAGATAATATCCTGGATTTCATAATATACTAATTCCTGGGCCCTATTCTTAAATGTAGCAGTATCCACTTAAGACATCACTCTGTTTGCCAATATTGCATGGAGAAACAGCATTATTAGCTATTTTTTTTCCAAACAGTCTGGAAAACACTCTGAATGTATTCTCCTACCTTCATTTCTTCCCTGTCCCTCACTGTAGTAAGAGATATTAGGTAAGTCAATTAACATCTGTGCATATCTCATTTATAACTCATTATAAGTTGCCCTATTTGTTACTGTGAAGATTACATATGATAATGTGAACAGAATTATTTTTGAGCTATGAAGTGTTAGATAGCTGTAAGAAATTATTAGAAAAATAGGAAGCCAGAAGTTCATGTACCACATACCTTGAGAAGCCAGCTGTTTAATTTCGTTCCTGTGTAAATGAGATGTGTATATGTGTAGACACACATGTGCACATAGACACCTGGGATAAAATGGACTTATATATCTACTGGTGGGAAATTTGAATCACTTTACTGCATAAAACTTCAAGAGTCAATGAATGCCACATTAAAAAAAAATCTCTAATTGCCTCTATTGGTTTTTGATGAAGAGCTAGTGTATTTTATACAGTAATTATACTTATTATTTATTGAGTGTCAGCTTGATGCTCATTTATTGAGTGTGAACTTGACCACATTTGGTTGAGGTGTTTGTATGCACTATGTGGTTTATTCATCAAAATACCACTATAAATAGGTATTATTATCTCTCTGTTGTAGATAGGTAAACTAAGGCCCCAAAGAATTAAGAAAATGCCCCAACATCACACTACTGGCATATGACAGAGACAAAATCTACATTTAGGTCTGCCTGTCTACAAAGTTTTGCTTACCAATTCAAATTGCATTCATTTGAAATTTGCATTCACTCAAGTGTAGCAGACATTATACTTTTCAGAGAGCGAGTTCAAATGAATTCTATCCTTTGTGAAATGTTAGATTTCCTTTGACAAGACCATAAACTGATCAACAATACGCAACTTTTTCAACATAACCAGCTTTAAAAATTTTTAACTGTCTTCTGAGGATTTATAGCTCCTGGGTCAGATCATATACAGTATCTTGTAATATAGCTTACTGAGAGTTATAAATGGGGTTAACGGCCATGACTTTTACTCATTGGTCACCAGTTCACTCAAGGGCACCCTGAGTCCTCCTACTGTGTGCATACCACACTTAAGTGATAAAGCTGTGTGCAGGCAGAGGGGAAGGTTTATACAGAAGTAAAGGCTATCCCTCAGGGAGCCTACCATCTGTCCTTTCGAAAAGAATCCAGCATAAGCGAAGCGGTCAAAGAGTCAAATTAATCTTAGAATACATTAGAGTACTTAGAAGTAATAAAACTAAATCAAAATTTCTTCAAAGGATTAAGTCCCTCAGCCTTTAACTCAGTCTGACTTGCTTCCCCCACATGCCAATTAGAGTTCAAAGAAAAGATTCATACACTTCATTTACAGATCCATTGAACCTTGGGCACAAGTGATAAATCCTTAATAAGTCAGAAAGATAGCTATAGTTATTCTTAAAATTAACTAATTTGCACACTGAGGTTAAGTGATTTGCCTAAAGACAATTTTTGGAATGCCTGATAAAACTCCATAACTCCATTTCACATTTCACATCACTGACCTCTTTTCCCGTTTTATGGTTACTGTGTAGAAATGCTCACATACGTCAACAGTATTATAGAAGAGATTCTGACACAAAGCAAGTTCACATCTACACATGGAGTCAAAGAAAAACATTCACTGAAATATTTAGGGAATCCCGTGAAGAGCAAAGAGTGCCCCGAACATGGCATTGAATGGAATAGAGAGCGTAACTTTACAGGGAGTTTTCTTCTTTTAGCCATGCTCTGAAAGCAAACTTACATTTCTTTAGCAATTACTTTAGGGAACCCAGCAGCACAGAAAGTAAACACACCCAACAGTCAAACCGGTTGGCTGACTCTAGGGTCTCAATTCAACCTTCGCTTATGTGATTTCATGAATGTATACACACACACACACACACATACACTTTGGTTCTATAACAATGAACTCTAATCTTAGACTGTCAGACTGTCCACAGAACATTCAGCAAACTACCTTTAGCCACAGGGAAATGAAACCTTCCAAGTTTTCATGAATAAAGAAATTCCAAGAATAAAGGAATTTTACACTAAGCATCTTTGAAAGGACTGGTGCTAAAATAACAATCAAAGGCAAGACAATTCTGAAGGCGACTTTTCAAAGCAATAATAATCATCACTATAATACACATGAATTTTATTTTTAAAATACTAGGATTAGCTTCATTGACTAGACAGCAAATAGCAATAACATGCTACAATTGGTATTGATACAGAACATGGAGCACAAATGGTCCAAGCAGTACTTAATGTCTCTTTTTTCCACTTCGATTTAAGTTTTTTCAAGTACTTCACGTTTTCCTGGGCCAGTTAACAGTACTTTAACATTTTTGCAGCTAAGATGTAACTAGAGCACAGCCATTTTCACAAATTCCTTATTTTTAGTATTGGATTCCATTGTAATTTTGCTGGATCTAAAGAGAACCCAAATTATACAAAACTTTGGGGATAGAAATTAGCATAATTGAAATAATTCAATTTTTGGTAATTATAATTCTCACTTAAACCTAAATTAAATATGCCAAACTATAATTACGTTCAAATTTGCATCATGAAAATTATCCCCATTTTGCTCATGGCATCTTAAAATATCTAATAAGGGATCTCAAACTCTTAAGTTTGAGTCAAGAGGCCTTATTTTCACAGCCTTTGGGAAGAAGAGATTTATTATGCATTAAGCACAGTTATACAGCCTCTTGGGAGAGGGAAGATGGGTCCATTATTTCTTCAGTATATGATGTGCAGGATTTGTACTATAATCTTTGGGTACTTCTAAGTTACATTGCCATTAATGAGGGCTGAGTGCCACAGCAGACAGTAAAAGATTAATGCTGTCTTTGGAGAGAAACCTTAAGCAAAGCAGGTCATGCTTTAGGAGAGAGGTAATGGGAACCAAAGACACAGAAAAGGCTTTAACACTTCAAAACTAGGCACTGAAAATAAGCACTGCTTTGTTATCTATTTTTAAAAGATTAGAAATGCAAGACAATCTGAAGGCAACGAGAACTCACCTTTCAGCCCTGTGAATTGCTCATTGATTCTTAAGAATCCTATGGTCAAACTTCTATTATTATTATTTTTTTATTATTATTTGGGATGCAAAAAGTAAACACCCTTAAAATACAGCTCAGTGTAAGCTGTCTGTTTAACTAAACTTTCTGCTATTTGGTTTCATTAAATTAACCAGCTGATGTGATTAAACTTGCCAGGTGGTTTATTTATCTTCATCTTTGGGAGAGTGGGCGGATATAATCTGGAAAGATGTTGGTCAAGAAATAGATGAGTCTGGATGTGCAGGGCTGGCATGTTGTCAAAGCACATGATGAGTTTCTTATAAAAAAACATATGAAATATATCTCCAGTTGAGTAAAATATTCACATTAATACTGGAATAAGGCAGAAGAACCCTAGCTGACATCCCATCTGTTCTTACGAATTAAATTTAGAAATCATATGTAATATAGACATTTCTGTCTGAATATCATAAAACCCTGACACATCTAGGCTTTCATTAGAAAGCTCCACGATGTGACTTGAATAACAATCTGTCTTAGCTAATTAGTATTTTCAGTTTAGCATATTCACTTCCAGACATATTGCTGTTTGCACATGGTAATTTAGGTAAACAGATACCATCCACAGCTGCATCAATTAACACTGCTAATCAAAACTGAATTCAGGTAATTAGGCACATTTATGCAAAAAAATGTGTAATTTTGGAGAAAAGCTAGATTCTTCAGTAATATGTCAATAAGTGAAAATCTCCTTTTGCTTATGAAGATGAAGAATGAGGGGAGGGAATCATCATGAATATATACATCATGCAGACAGAGTAAAAATTCCTAAATTAAATCTCAAACTTTAATTGACCTGTATTTTCAGCAATTGGATCCTATTTTTCATAACCGTTTTCCTCAATGTTTCCACATAGTAAAGTTGATTCGCATCCGCCTAAGGGTTTAATCATCATCGAGCAGGACTCAAATGGTTAATGAATTCTCAAGTATTTATGTACTTAGGAGAGATGTTGGTCATACTTGCTCTTCCATCATGCCCAGCATGTCTCAGCGAAGATGCTCTTTACGTCTCGTTCTATTACTGCACACTTTCCTTTTCTCTGCTGCAAAGTACTTTCATTTGCATTGAGACTCACAATAGTAATTTCTTATTTTCCTGCAAATACTCTTCAGCTTCCCTGATTCTACACAATATCCTTTAGTTGCTTTTTCATTCATTTTCAAGGTGAATACTGTGAATTAATTTTCCAGTTTTCCTACAAACATAAACCAATCTGATAATTTTGGTTAAGTATTCTGACCAGTTCAGAAAAACTAGTTTAACTTGGTAAATTATAAGTGACTAAGTAGGACTAACAATTTGGGGTGGGAGGGGATTGATAGGTCTAAAGTCAAAGCTAAAGTAAAGGAAAAAATTGGGCCATCTCCAAAAAGCTTTCTGAAGACATGAGAATATATCTATACCTTTCTAGCTAGCCAGCTAGCTAGTGATCTCAACTTTTTTCGCTTTTCAAACATTGAAGCTTAGGATTATTTCTTACCAGGCCTTTATAATAAAGTATTGAGTTCAGTGTTTTTATCTTTATTTTAAGCGTAACAGTCACTTTCAACCCAGTTTAACAAACATTTCCTCGGTACCTGCCATGTTATCTGACACTCTTCTAGGACCTCTGGGTAAACACAGAGGTGGGTTTAGACCTATCACACTCGTCTGAGCCAAGCCCAGAGATTTTACAGACCAAAAGAATCAACTTTCAAAAAGTAGACCAAGGCTCCAAGTGAAATTTATGTGTCAATTCCAAACATTTGGAACCTCCTAGGTTAATTTTGCAGAGGTTTACTTTTTGTCTAACCCAGGCTAATTCTTTTGTTCTTGTAATAAATCAGGAAATAAGAACCAAAATTATTTTTCCAGGTAGCATGATGCTCTTTTCTCATGTGCAGTAATCCCAACTATTCATATGATTATCTTTTATACTTGTCAAAAACCTTTTTTTCCACATATTCCTTTAAACATGTTTGGCATAAACAATTGGACAATTCCCTATGGAATGGAAATCTAACAGACTGCGCTCATATCGTTTCAAGAGCAGGAATTATAAAATATGGAGACAGATTTATCAATGGGTTGTCAAACTACTCAACCAATGAAGGTGTATGAGGTGGGATGATGGTACCTCTGACAGACTCTGTTAAACAGAATTATTCGTGAATTTTAAATGAAAGATAGGTAAGCACAAATATTTTAAAGACAATTTTTAAAAGATCCTAATGGCGGGTTTTCAGTGAGCTAAATCATTAATATTAGGGGAGGACAATTTCTGGACTCCATGAAGTGAACCAACTAACTGAAGTTCATTGCATGGATGCACCAGTGAATAATCTGGCATTCTCCACCACTTCTTCTCTTACTTCCTCAGAAGTGAATCAGGAGAGAATTAATTCTTTCATTGTAGTTCCTACATTTTAGTAATTTCTTTTGTCTGGGAAAAATGTTTAAATTCATCTAAAGATCCTATGCTTGCCATCACCAAGTTTTAGCAAAGCGGAATACTATGGACAGCACAACAACAGCTCTGGTGAAGAAGGTCTTGAAAGATAGCATCAGCTTCCAACCCACCGACTGGCTATCTGACTTCCAGCAAATCACTCTCCACCCTGAGCCTCAGTTTCCAGTCCATAAAATGTGGCTCACAGACTCACCTCACCGGTTTGGAGAGGGCGCCTGGAATACAGGAGGTGTTCAATAAATACTTGTTGAAACTGAACAAAGGTCAGTCAGTGATGGCTCCAGAAGTAGTGATGCTAAAGGCATTTTAATCAAATTTATCTTATTAAGTAGTTCTCCAGATTCCAAAGTAACAAGTAGAGGTAGTGTGATAAGTTTAATACGAATAGCATGGAATGCACCAATAGGCCACACGGCACTCCAGTACATTAGGTAGCCTTCCACTTCACTTGAAAACTAATGCTAGGGAACTGACCTTCACAATTAGCTGGAAGCTTAACATTGGAGCTTTTATTATCTCTGAAGTATTTTTATTATTTTGTCGAGTTGCAAGAAATAATAAAAAATATAAATTACTAGAAATAATTCATTTGACCAATATTAACCAAAAATTTTATTCTAGAATCATTGTCTAGTGAAGAGAATAACATTTTGTAAAATTCATATGTGACTACTTTTTGACTATTAATGATTTTAAAAACCCTAAAAACCCTTGAGTTTGCCACTCATTATCTCTGGATAGCCCAGAAAAATAAAATGGCTCGTGATAGGCCTACACTAAATTTTTGTGGAATTAAATTAAACTATTGACTCACAAACAATACATACTGAATAAAATGACACCACTGGTCACTTTTTAAACAGTCTGTTTTGAAAACAGAAGGACTCCAACTAGAATATGTGGTCCCTGAAAATATCAAACGGATTAATTTTGGCTTGTTAATGGCAAAGAATGTCATTTCACAACTACGAGAGGAAATGTCAGGTCCGGAACTGGATGGATTAGAGAGGAGCAGATTGCCAGAAACAAAGGCAACAAAGAAAGAAAAATGTCTTCTAAGCACACTGAAGCAAAACAAATGATTGGATTTGGGATTTAACAAAATATAATCTTATTTGCCTTTGCTCTTTCACCAATTCCTTTTTCTATCCAGGACAATATGAGTTTCCCCTTCTCCGGCCATGATTTTCTTTTGAGGAAAAGATTGCTGATAATTAATGGCAATACAGAGAAGGATGTTATCAATAGTTTGGCACATTAGCCTTTTATGCTTAGAGAATGTTATATTTATGATAAATTTTAATGCCAAAAATTATTTTCATTTCGTTTTGGTGAGAGGTAAAACAAGAATAATCAAATTAGAGAAGACTATTGAATTATATCTGAAGAATAAATAGTGCTTATTTTAGGGGTTTAATTTAGCGGTAGTGTTTATTTTTTAGCGACAATTATTTTTAATAAGAAAATAAGTGTTATCATGGAACAACTGGATTTTTTTTAAAGTTTGACAATTCAAAGTACCAAAGCTAAAGCTGATAATCTACACTTTATCAGGCAAAGTACAGAACAATGTATTTGTTTACAATTTATGGTTGAATACTGGCCCCAGGATTAAGAATTAGGAAATTATCCGTATAGCAAACAGATCTTAGTTAAACATAGTATTAATCTATGCTGCAAGGTATTATCCCGCTCTCTGGAGGATGCCAGAGTCACTTTGCTAGCTGAATAATCTCAGTCACTCTATCACAAGTTTTTCATCTCTCACTTTCTTCATAGGCCTGGAGTAGAAGCCTATCTTTTCAGAAGGATGTTAAAAGAGTACATGAAAAGCTTGTGCAAAAATAAACTATAGCACCTCAGGCTTCTTAATTTTTACACTATAATACCTTGGATTTTTCTACCTTGATACATTCAGAGTGAATTCTTTGATGAAAAGAGAGAGAAATAAATTACATATGGAATGAAGAGAACCTTTATTATCATTTTAATAGTCCACAGACACATAAAAGGAAGACGCGTTCACTATGTGGTGGGACCCAAAACTAAAAATATTCACTGACTTAGTAATAAAAAATTTTAATATGATATGAAAAATGGAAACAGTTTTTTGAAGCGATGTGAATATGCAACTTTCCACAAAGGCTTCAAGAATATTTAACGAAGGAAAATAAAATCAAACCATTGTATGGCTTTGTCAATAACTAGAGTGTGCTCCTCTTATAATATTTTTGAACTTAATGAAAATAATAAATATATCCATAGACTGTCAGAGATCATGAGGAATGAAATTCCAGATGCTGGAAATAATCAACTTTTACCAACAGCTTCATAAACAACCGTAGCAAAAAGCCCTCATTTGCAGGAGACATCAGGTAGATTTAACGTGTATATAATACGCAATTTAGGTAGTTGATGATGGATTAGAATGGAGATGTCACTGTTATTTATTCCTAACCTTTTCAAGATATTCCTGGATTGTCTTTCTATTGAGAGCCTGAATGTTCAGTGTGGGGAGATTGCCTCAGGCTCCCTGCTTTTGTTGGGGTTTTGATGTCTTGAATGGAGGGAGTGATGCCGGGGACTCCTCCCACGTGCTCCCAATTATCTATACATTATTCCATATTCTCTGCCACCAGGATGCTCTTCCCAGAGCTATGATCCTCCCAAAGCAGCATCCGATTCAAATAATAATAAAATAAAAATGAAAATTAAAATAGGAGGGTTTTTTATTATTATTATTTGAATGACATACAACCTGCTCGTTGTTTGTATTTAAATTGGGCAGAATAATTCAGCTCCAGCTTTTAATTTCAAAAGCGTTAATCACCTTAACAAAGGTCAGTCAAACTTTAATCTTCAATCAAATTGCTACAGCCCCAATCACCTGCAGGACATTTATTATATTTCTTTTTCCACGTGAAAGAATGCATGGCTTTCATTATGCATTACTAATCTTCTAACTCTTTACATTAGCACATTTTACCAAAAATATTAATTCCTTTGAAACTCTGACAAGAGTTCATTTCTACACATCTCACAAGATAATCCTGTTTGAAAGAACGGGTGCAACGGCTATGAGCCACTTTCCTGGCCCTTTCTAATCCCCATAGACCTTCGCTACTCCAACTGAGTTCTTACAATAGCAAATCTCAATTACACAAAATACTACGGAGGTTTAGGTTAAAACAACATTACATTATTTTAGGAACTTAATCCTCCCATTGTCTGTGATTATGCCATTCATCTACCTGTTTCCATCCATGATGTTTACCGCATACAGAAGTTATTGATTTGGAGGAAGCAAATGTTAATCATGTTTGAATAGCAGTAGGAAGATTTAAATTCATTAATTCATCCACTCAATAAATATATATTGAGTGCCTATTTTGTGCCAGATACAAGGAGGGGAGAGATGCAAAGTCAAAAAAAAGAGAGAGTCTCTAACACGAGAATAATGTTCTCTTCTGGAAATGATGTCCAGAATACAATAATGACTTAAACCTCCACTTTCAGCTTTTCTTATAAACATCCTTAAATTTTACTGAAGATTGGAAATGCGTTAAGTCAAATTTTAACCAAAATTTCAATAAACAGTTTTTTAAATTATCTGGACACTTAAAGGTTTTAAAATTCATAATCCCATAAAATGGTTAATTTTTTAAATTTGAGAATATGAACTTTGATTTTCAAATTTTAAAATGAGTATATTCAGAATATCGAGTCTCCCATGGTTAGGAATAAAGCTATGAGGAAGTGTAAATGGGGTTTTAAAAAAAATATACATTCTCTGCACTAATCTGTTTCCAAAGTGCTATTTCATGATGTTTAAAAACTGCTATTAACACAAAAGACAAATAGCAACCGGAAAAAACAAATCAGTGCTTTTTGTTGCCATGATATAGTGGCCTGGATGACCACGGAGGGAAAGTAAAAGAATTTTAATGTAAGTCCCAATTATATTGCAAATTGATTGCCTTAGTATTATAGCGGTGGTGTGACACAGCGTAAATAACCCAAACTTTGCCTTCTGCATATTTTTTTTGAGATGCTTTCCTCTCTCTTTGTACTCAGAGGAAGCACACCAGCATATACACAGAGGCGCAAGTCCCTCCTCATCAATATTCACATTCATTAATTAGCAATATGTGAAGGCTATAATTTGGGAAACTCCCCAGAGTTTGAACATTCAATCAAGCAAAGCAAATCATAGTAAAAAGAAAATACAGGTATAACAGTCAATGGCCAGACTGGCATTGGGGAATAGCACACAATTTCAAGAAATATCGGTCTTTCTAAATGTTGTGAAAAAAGCCCCAATTAAGTCAAGACCTCAGCCCTCCTTCCCCCCAATTTGAGCATTTCTTGAAACTGAAATAGAACCTCTACATATTCTATAACGAGGCTTGCTTTTTTCACTCTTCTAATTAGATTGGTACAATAGAACAAAGCAGAGAAAAAGCTTTCATTGTTGAGCAAAATAAATCCAATTCTACAAAATATAAATGTTCTATTGATATTTGTTACCAAATAGTTACTCTGAAAACTGATAAAGATTAGCTAGACATAACAACAAGAAAACATTGCTTTATATTTCATTCTCAGTACCAAAAGCTATTTCATTGTATTTCCGAATTTCTAGATTTGGAAAAATCTCAAAGCCTTCAGAGAACATGCTGTAAATGCTCAAGAAGTATATGGATCCTTTTATGAATCATTTTGATCACAAAACAAAAAAGAACCCACCAACCATCAAACAAAAATCTAAATAAGAAAGCCCGGGTTATGGCATTATGAAAGAAACATACCTTTGGCTGAACAAGTTCGCGATTTCTCGTCTTGCCTACATAGCTTTGCCGTTCCACCTTGAGCAAAAGTCGACTCGGTGTCCCTTGTGATCTTTGTGACAATGCCATCATATCACTGGCAAATTTTTCGATTAAACTTTGCAGACGTAGTAGCAACTTTGTTAATTATGATATTAGCCAGCTGGCGGGTACAATCAGTCAACCGCTGTAAGAAAGCCAGACAAAGAGACATTTAATCATTGCAACCAGAGCAGATAAATTTTGTTCCTTTCGCATACGTGTCACAGATTCTATCCCTTCTGACCCTCTCCTCAGCCATCGACTGTCAAATTTAGATTCTGCGAGCTCCCAGCTTCCCTTTATCCCTCCCTTAGATCTGAAACTCCTGGTTATCAGGAAGACACGCGTCACCAGCTGTCTCAGAGCAGGAAAGCAATCAGGTGAATACTACTTATTATCTTGCATTGCTTCCCGAGAAGTGACAAGATTGATTTGGGCCCAAGAATACATTCAGATCTCAGGCATGTAGTTCCTAGGGTTTTGAGTTCAAACAGTAGGGTATGTGCAAAGTTGCAATAAGGAGGGCTTCAATCCCAACGTTAAGGATATGGGATATTAGAATAAGGAGTATTTTCAAAAATCTACCAGAGTTCCTTTTTCAGATGCCTTTGCATTTTCTTTTCCACCTTTGTGATATGTTGGAATGTCTGTGGGCAGATTGTTACTGGGAGGAGCCAGCTTCACGGCGAAGTAGCCTTAAGTTAACCCATGGACACAGTATTCCGACATGAAGTTGTCTCCACCTGTCCCTTTTTCATCAAGAAGAGTACCCTATAAATTCTAATATCTGGAACACATCCTCCCATAAAGGTTCAAATCATATTTAAACGGAATAATATGAGACACTAATTTGGGTATCTCAACTAAAAATAGCTTATACAACTTCAGATTGTGAGACAGACATCTTTACATCCTAATACAAATTTTCCTTTCAAAAAATTAGTCTACTGAAATCATATGGAAGTATCTATCTATTAATCAATTGATCAATAGGTAAATAGACACAAACATACATATAATGAATTTGCTGAAATTTAAATGTATACTAGGTAATACACATAACATTCCTATAAAATGATACAACAAAGATCTTTGAAAATGAAACAGTCAATTGATCAGTAAAGAGCCTGATCCTGCATGGTAAGCCATTAAACCAACGTGATACCTACTAAAGGATTATCTTTCCCCATTGAAATGTTTAGGCATCAGTAAAGTAAAAAGTTTTCTCTGCGGAGTTTAAAAAAGAGTAATATACAATATGATAATAAAGTTATATTCATCAAGATATTAGTAGTTCTTTCTGGGATGGAAGAACTTGGTGAAAAGTTAAAATGCAAGTTTGAAGTGCATTTTATATGAGAATTCTTTATATTCGGCTCCCTAAAAGGGTCAAAGAAAATTGCAGGTATAGTACACTATATTAATAAATCATGGTATGTACCCTAAATTTACACTTTATTTTCACATGAATTATGAATTCATAATTCAAAATTATGAATTCATAATTTTCCTGTAACAGAGGGTCCAAAGTCCCTGCACATGGTTTATTTAGCCAAAAGTGCTGAAAAGATAAATGTATTTACATGTAATCTAAGATACATGCAAGGAGGATAAGATGATTTAGGGATCCCTAAAACTACAGAGAAAGATACATTTATCCTAGGGAGACAAAACTGTTTCTTAAATATCACCAGAATAGAGATGAGAAGGGGAGAATATGGTTTCAGGAATTCTTAGACTATATATATCTCCTGCGGAGAGTAAGATATTCTTTATTTTCATGGCTTGGGTTGATATTAGGAAATGAGTCACAGCCCATAAAAGCAAAGAATAAAGTCGGAAATGTTAGAGGATGAGAGTGTGTTGTGGCACAATGTGAGGGACAAAGAATCTTAGATGTTACTGCTAGGAAATGAGCCATGCCGGTCACATTCACCATAGTAGCCTCGACAATCACCATGGGGGCTGGCGCACAGTAGTTTCTCAAGAAATACATGTTGATGAAGAATGGATACTTTTGTTGCACACATCATCCTCCTCAAAGCGCAATTTAACCACTTTTAAAATTAGATAATGCAAAAAGAATCACTCCTTAAGCCTGATGTTGATTGCTACATATTAATTACTCATATATTCACTCAACATTATATCTTTAAAACACTGAAAGAGTTCATACCTAAAAAGACTTCGAAACAGACATTTCTCTTAAGATTCCAAAATAAGTGTTTCAATAATGCTCATTCTTTGCTCATACGAAAATTATTCTAATTAAGACAGTTAGAATGAGTCAAAAACCTCTTTACTCTGAATGAAAACAGGACGTTTTCCTAGGAAATTCTAAGGGAATAATATACACTACATACACAGAGTTTTACATTGCAGTAGTATCTATAAGAAAAACCCAGCGTCCTAATGTCCCCAAAGAGAGAAATTATTAAATAAATTATAACATTTACCCATATGCAGCCATTATGTGATAATGAGGATGATTGAGGAAACCAAATTCTTACGGCTATACCGAATGAAAAAAGTAGAATACTGAATTGTGCATATTGTTGATTATTGTGTACATTTGGACAAAGATTGGAAGGAGAAATGTCAAAATAGGAAATATGTTCTGTAGGATTAGAAAGTATTTCTTCTCTTACAAAAGATTGCTTTCACAGTATTATAATTGTTAATCTCAAAAAGTGGGAATAAAAGACCCCATCTGTAAAATGAGAATAATAATAATAATATCCTCCTGATAGTGTTTTGGTGTTAAATCAGATAATGTACGTAAAACCTTTTACATATTTCCTGACCTGCAGTAAACGCTCATTCCATATCTAAGTTATTATCTTTACTATAACCACCATGTAAAGAATCCTGACGTCTGTTTACACTATATCTTTTATTTTTTCTGGAAATTATCAAAATGTGATTGAATTAAATGAGGAAATCTGAAACAAGAAAAACGCAGGATTTTAAACACAAGCAACCAGGCACAGAAATATAGCCTAGATGGTACAACTGATTTATAAAATAGTGATGACAACAATAATAATCAATAGATACATGTGACTTCAGCTACAAATTATACTTTGCATAAGACCTGTAAGACCTTTATTATTTTATAAGACCTATACTTTTGATTCCTCTGTGGCAGCTTATGACATCCCCATAAAGAAGCAGGACTGCTATATAAACTGAAGTTGAAATAGGAGAAATTGACCTGGAGGAATTTACAACACCTGGAGGAATCTCAGTACTCTTCTTTTATTTTCCATTGTGAGCACTTGCTGATTTCTGATCTCTGTGGGCACAAATTCTGACTCACAGCATAATCATCTAAGACTGCTCTTTCTCTAGGGCATGGCAGTGCCACGCATCACAATGGGTTGTTTATTATATAAACACAATGTATAGCTGTGGAATTTTCTAAAGATGGAAGCAGTCAGTGAGAACAAAGCAATCTAGACTTGGAAACACTGTCCATGGAGAACCACGGAGAGGTATCTGCTGTGGATCCACACAGACCACAAAGCCCTACTCTGCTACAGATGCTTTTATTGATGTGCCACAAATCGTCTTCCATTGGCCCTTGCATCAGTACGTCCTAATTCCTCTGATCATTTGAATATGTTTAATTAAATCTCATATCTATATTCATTTCATTTCTGCCTTCCGGCATGCTGGATGTAGAATCAAATGCTTAAATTTCCACCTCTGTTGTGCTGTCGTCTCAGGAGTCAGACATCCTCCTTCCGTTCCATTCCTGGCTCCTCACTTACCAGCTCTGGGACATTGGGCAAATTATTAAACCTTGTTAAGACTCCGTTTTAAAATAACAACACGCTGTAATGCTATTGTAAAGATTAAATAATACATCAGCTGCCAAGCACATAGTGGGTGTCCAATTAATGCTCTCTCATTGCTGAAGCAGCAATGGAATCACCGGGAAGCAACACAACCCAGGAAATAGGAGCAAGGGATCCAGAATCACACTTTGCGGGTGAATTCAGATCTGGCTTTCTCATTTAAATAATTAACAACAACAAAACAACAATAGTAATAATAACTTCCTCATAGAGTTATAAGAATTAAATGATTACTGTAAAGTACTTACCACACAGTAAATAATGTTTGCAATTAATAGTATTACTCTGCCTGCTATGCTAATTGGTTATTTCTTCCCATTGCTTAACTATTACGTAGCGAAAATAAATGGGGACTTTGTGAAGACCTGAGAATACCTGTCACATATGCTTGACAATAGATGCACAAGGATCCTTGTTGCAGTACGATTTGTAACTGAGTCAAGAATAATCTAAAAAGTCACCAAAAGTAACTGGTTAAATAAGGTATGTTATAGCCACACTGTGGAATGCCATGCAGCCATGACGAAGTACTGATGTGAAATTATTTCCATGATGCGTTTTTAAGAGACAGGAGAATGGTGCAGAACCATGTGTATTGTATGTTATCATTTTGTTTACTGAGGATTTTGTAGACAGTGGTTTTGTATACAGGGAATATCTCTGAAAAATACCCAAGAAACTGCTAACAAGGGTTGCTTCGTAGGGAAGCTTGGGGCTTGGGGGCCAGAAATAGAAGAATTACTCTTCACAGTATGTTCTTTGCTATTGTATGAATTTGTGTTATAGATACGCAGCTCTCTTTTTAAAACATTAACAAATTAAACAACTTTTTTTAACGAAATGTCTTTGTCCCTACTTGAATGTGCAGTCTATTTCAGTTTCTTTATAAAAACCCTAGATACTCTCCACTTCCCATACTAGTGGACATGACTCAGCCACTGTGTCTGCCCACTGGAACCACAGGTCACAAAGCGCTGTTTCTTTGCACCATAACATGACCCTGCTCCCTTTTGCTTCCAACTCTCATTTCAATGCTAATTTCAATAGCGTTTGTTGCATGAGTTGATTTTTCTCACCCAATAAATGTCAAAATGTTGATATTTATGCAGCATCTCCTTTCTCAAAGGATGTTTCCTCATAAAGGATTTAACTCAGCCTATGAGAGACAAACTGCATTCCTACATTCTGGGCAATTCTAGAGTGATTTCAAGTGAGGAGTTCTCTCATGTTACAAATGTACACATTTGTCCTCAGACAGGCAATTCACTCTCAGGGCTAACTTCCCTAGATGCCAGCAGAATCTCCAGAGCCAAGGGCTTCTAATGGGGCACAAGACACATCAATGAGCACATACTCCTAGTATATAAGAAATTGTGAACTGACAACCTGAAACTTTGATGTAGGATTAAAACAAGACTTTTCTTGTCTTTTCAAATATGCAAATTTGAGAACTCATCACTAATTACAAATATTATCTAAACAAATGTCAATTGATACCTTTGTAGGAATCGTTTATGCATCACATTTTCTCCCTGTTTGGAACAAATAGTCTTTCCTACTTTTAAAAGGTCCAACTACCAATCACAGACGTTACGCATCAGAATGCTTGGCTTTACAACAGGGCGATGTGAGGCCTGTCTGTGAAACAGCATTGACCCCATAGTGGAAAGATGATGGCTAAACAGCTTAGTTGATGTGCTAGACACAATAGCCAACACTTGGGTGCACTTGATAACAAGAGCTCTCATCAGCAGCAGCGTCATTGTCATCATCATTGATTTTAAACACCATCAGATGGTCAACCGCAGCTCTAGAGTTTGAAAAACTGCTGGTTTTTACCACTTGCTAATTTTTCTTTTCCAGAGCAAATGTTGTCCATAAAATGAATACAAGTCCATAGAACAATTGGTAATACTTCTCCTATACACCAGCACTTCTCAAACTTTCACGATCATGTAAGTCACTTGGGGATCTTGTCAAAATGCAGATTTTGACTCCGTAGGTGTGGGGTGGAGCCTGCCATTGCCGACAGGCTCTGAAGTGATGCTGCTGCTGGTTGCGGAGTACCAAGTTTACACACCCCTGAGCACTTTACAAAGGGTGAGGACGACATGCTTAGTAATGAACGCAACGAATATTAAACCATATACTTATATGCACAACCAAATTATAATTTTTTCTTCTTTCTCATGCTTACCTTGCTGAACGGCACTTAAATTTCTCAGTCTTGAAATAAAACGCAAGTGCGCAGCAAAAACATAACTAGAGTTTCCTCTCTACGTTAACTCCTGGTGGATACAAAGGCAAGGAAAAAGATTCCAATTATATTATTCATAATGGAAGGGTCACATTTACAAAGTTTTTTTTTTTCGGTGAAAAGGCAAAGATTTTAACCTTGAGATATTTTTCAGAGTGATAACTTATTTCCTTTCTTGTCACAACACGGGTATACAGTCATAATTTATATTCACTCTGTTTGGACTGACAACAAAATAAGGTATTAACAAAATCCTTTTTCTGTGATCTGTATGCTTCTCTTGTGTAACTAAATATTTATATCTGTTTCTAATACAACTACTTAAAGCTAAACGGTTTAATCGGTAAGAATGTTGTACCCTCGGTAAGCTGATATGCTCTAACACTTAACAATTCTGGAAATATTTGCTAAGCTTCCATTATCATTTCTCTTGCTATAAGCTAATTCCCTTGATTTGCTTGAGGAGAACTGGAGGAAAAAATAATAGAATTTTAACGTGGTAAAATAATACTCTAAATTCTAAAACCTAGCATCTAGGCAAAAGCTTACTAGAGATTATATGGTCCAATTCAGTTTTGTTTTTGTTTTTGTTTCCAGGCCTTTTTTTTTTTAACTGCCATCCATGGTAAGAAAATATTTGCAACGCAACCAAGTATGACAAACACACTCAAAATATTTTGGAAAAAATGCATTCATGAAACAATACTTACTATGTGCAATGCACTCTGATAATTCTTTTTTCTCTTACTTTTTCTTCTTATGTCAGATGGGTAATGTGCCGATGTCATAACAAGGATTGTGGGAAGGCACATCTTACATAACAGCGTGAATACCCAATCACCACGCTCATGAACTACAAAGGTTTTTTTTTTTAATGCTGGTTATGATCTACTAAGTTGACTTCATGACCCACTAACGGGTCATTCAAACTTCCGAGTTTGAAAATAATGCAGCCTAGGGCAACTTCTGGGAGGCTGGTTGTCTGGAAGTTTATGGATACAAGAGATGTACAAGAATTGAGGCCACATCATGACTGTCACAGACCAACAGGCATAGTCCAACAGACAGTACAAGGGCATTTCAGTGGCAGTTAATAGTTAGAAACCACATCTCCACCAACATACCCAATATAAATGTTTTCTCTCCTTCCTTCTTTGGAGGATAATGTAAGAAAATCACCTTTCACACTTAGGTAGAATAATGGAGTGCAAGTGAGTTATCCAATTAATGCTAGGAAATTATAATCAGGCAGGTTAAGAATAAGTATGTGTCTGAATATATAAACACAAAGAAACATGCAGGTAGCAATTTAGCATCTTTTAAACAAATTCTAATGTGGTAAGCTGCCTTGACCTGGGAGTTACATCAGTGAACCAAATGGACATTATTTGAATGTAAACTGGAACTTTTGAGGATTTGTAAATCCTCAAAGCATAGAAATAAAATGAAATTTTGACTTATGTTGATCCATTTCATGTGGGACAGGCCAAACCGTACCTTTCAGAAGTTCACGCAGCACAGAATCATCATAGACTAAGAGTGTAGACATTTTTGTTTCAATTTTACAGAAGGAACACAGCAATCAGGTATGTGAGTGAAGAAACTAAAGCAAATAAAGTCAGGAAAACTAAATGAAGTACATAGAAACCACCTATCTCTGCCCAGCTGGTGGCTAGATCTTTCCTTTCCAATAAAACATTAACAAATAAACAAACAATCAAAGAGAAAGCAAATCTCAGTTGGTAGCAAGGTAGAAAAATAGGTTAGAGGGGAGTAACACCCATTTTAGTGGGTCTCAGAGTAGTTCTGCCTGAAGAAGGGTTGGATAACCTTTTATATTTCCTTCCTGCACAGTTATTCTCAGATCCCATATGGAAAGTACAAAAATAGTGAAGAAAATCTCCCTGGTTCAGAGTTGGGTACCATGCGGGGGCTTGAGAAATACTTTTGAGTGGAGGAAAGTTAGCTGAATATTTTTAAAACAGCAATATTTTAAAGTTATGATTAGGCATCAAATCCTTTATATATTTTATTTCCAGATATTTTATGGAAAATGTTTATTCTGACAATTCACTAATAGTTATTAGTATATTTAGTGTATACGTGTTGGGAGAAGGATATGTTTAATAGACCAGAAGGTCATATCACAATATTCTTGCTAAAGAAAGACCTTTTTGTAACTCTCTCAAGGGCCACTGGCTCTTCAGAAACATCAGTTTTTTTGCTCAGCTGAAATTATTCTGACAGCTTTGACATTACATTATCATCACAAGATCGTGGTATATTTAAAGATAAATGAGGATTTATGGGGAATTAAAAATAAAAAGAATTAATAAAAGTCTGCAAAATACCAGATTAGAATATGAAAGGTTACTCTGATAAAAACTTGATATTTTCTGGTTCAATTAATCATATCTTTATTTGCTTTAATGTGGCTAAAAACAATGCATGCTGTTCCCTCAACATCCCTCCACTCCCATCTCACACAAGAACATGCACATTTCATTTTAACGATTTGTTTAAGGGAAATGATGATATTTTAGCATCCTATGACCCAGACTGATTTCTCCATATGGCTTAGTTCTGATTCTACCTGATTTTCTTTGCAATTCAGTCCCTCTCACGACCATCAAAAAGAGGAATATTGCCCAGCAGAATCTTTATAGTTCTACAGTGGATCTTTCTAAGTAGGTTGTACACCTTCTGCTGTAACATGGTCTGTTAAAAGATATTATGCTATCATACAATGTACTAAATTGCAAAAATCCATCGTTCTTATTTCCTATGCAAATCTGATCCTACAACATCCATACACACTCATACACGCATCTCAAATCAAGTCCCTTACAGAGCAACATAATTAAATTGTTTTGGGGATCTGTTTCAAGAAAGTTTCCTATGCCAAAAAAATTGAAAAGTCCAAAATGAAAAGTGAAATTTGTAGCTGGGTTTTAAATGGCAATTCTTACTTGTTTATTTGTTTGTATAATTACCCATTTATTTTAAGATCACCAGTTAGAACTGGAGTTTGGAACACTGTGCATGGAGGGGAGAGATGAAACAGACGCAATACAGTGTTAAGATCAAAGAACCCCATCAATTCATTCGGAGAGTCAAAATCCAGCTGAGCCTCCGAGCCCTGTCTGCATAATAAGAAAGGTTGACTAAAACATAAGGATTAAACAGATGAGCTGTCTCCTGCGGAGGCGTGGGAGGGAAGCCCCACTGCGACACTTGTAAAGACACTTTGGAAGCACACACCTGCTCCTCCGCAGTCAAAGCTACAGGAGACCAGCCTGGCCAAAGACGTTCCACTAAGGCATTAAATTGCCAGTGTTAAGAGAAAGGGATACATGTCTGATGGACATATATTCATTTTTATTCATTAAGACGTTTTCCAGTTCAGGAAAATGACAAATTAATAAATCATCTCCATTTTTCCAAGGTGACTTAGCAAGTGCTTGTTTTTCAAAATTGCGAAAAAATAGATAGTGCAAATTTTCCTATGTCATGAAACAGCATTAGGAAGATACCTCCCTCATGATCAAATATTTTTCTCAAATGAACAGTGCTTTTCTTGAGACAATCTTGAATAACATTGGTAAATATATGTTAGTTCCATGCTCAAGAAATTATCATTTTTAGTAGCAAGAAGTATATCCCAATTTTTACGAACAGTGCCAGGTTATACTCATAGCTATGCTAAATTACATAATTTGGTTCTAAACAGCAAGAATACAGCAGAGGAATTAAATGCATTTAAGGTGCTGAGCCTGTGACAAATGTTACATTTATTCTAAAGACCTCCTCAGAATGTTATGTTGTAGCTACTGATAAATTATTCTGAACACAAAAACAATTTTCTTTAAGGAAAGCTAAACTACTTTTAGAAAGCTAAGCAAGCTGGGCCTTTAGCAACATAGACCTCCTGGGAAAAAATTGTATGGAGTTATAACATTAGATTTCAAATAAAATTTTAAAACTCTATCTTTGGTATGAATTAACTTTCTCAAGCACTGCACGTAGGGTGATTTGAAATGCAATTAATAGACCCAAATAAATGGTAAGCATTAGCTTTTGTTTTATTCATCAAAATAAGCAATCCAATTTGAAGTGAGAGCAACGGAGTCTCTCAGGAGTAGAACAACTTACACAATTTCAACAAGTGGCTTCATGGGGTTGACGTGCAGTTTTTGACTTGCTCCCTCCTAGCAGTCTAATTACGGTATCACTCACTCACTTAACCAACCAATACATTTTTACAGTGTTGATTATGTGTAAGGCACTGTGAGGCATACAGAGAAGAATTACACACGAACCACAAGCAACAGGACTAAACCATAAGTGCCAAACGTATGATGTAGATAAATGCTGTAGAAGTGGATCATCGTGGGATGAAGAAATAGAAGTCTTCATTTAAGATACGGGATTTGATTTAAGACACAAGGCATAAGGTGAAGACAGAGGTTGAGAGGAGTGAATTGGTTTTCCAGGGAAAAATACAGAGATAGAAGAAGCTGGAATCCAATTTGAGAGAGAGCATGTCATTCCATTTGGCTAGAGAACAGACTTATGCGTGAGGTTAAAAAGGTAAGAAAGGTAATTATTAGGAGTCTTTACTACTACATAAACTGCTTTCCCCCAGTCTTTCTCAAGATGTAGTCTGGAGAATCACCTGGCATTCCTATTGAAAACTCAGATGATCCAACCCACTCCAGACATTGTGAATCAGAATCTTGGGGGATGAGAACTGAGAAACTGGATTTCTGAACCAACTCATGTTATAGTATTATTTTTAATCTCTTAGGCAACAGAGAACCTTTAAAGTATTTAAGGAAAAGTGAACAGAAGGACTTTGGGAAGGAGGACGATTGGGAGACAAGCAGAAACTATGCTTTGCTCCAAATAAACATTAATATTTTCATTTCTCTCAAAAGCAGAAGCCCTCAATCCAAGATCTCATCAGAAATTCCTACATATCAATATTCAAATGTTTTTAAGAATGACTTCGAAGTTCAACTTATTTCAGTAAGACATTACTATTACCTTAAAAACAACTTTTTAAAGTTCTCTACTTCTGATAACTCTGTCCATTTTTAGAAGGTCTCATTCAATTCTAACCCTTCAAATAAATAAACATTAGCTTGGTTAATCCTTAGAGAAATTAGAAAATCATCCATAAATACTATCATACTGGTCAAAAATTAAGAGAATAAATAGTATTCAGTGCTGGCAAAGGTACTGGGAAAAGAGGACTATTAATATCTATTTGTAAGAATTTAAATTGATCGAAGGGGCAATTGGTAATACCTGACAAAATTTTAAATGCCCATATTCTTTAATGAAAGAAAAATGTTTCTAGTAGTCTAGCTTAGGAAAGTCACCACACATGTGCACGACAGATGAAGCTCATGCATATGTACACACATGCACATGTACACACATGCACACACACACAGATGCCCATATAATTATTAATTTACAGAAAAAAGTGGGGACAATTTATAAGCACATGAAAGGAACAGTTACATCAAGGTACATACATACTACAGGAAACTATGCAATTATAGATTCTGAAAATCTACATGTTCTTGTGCAATAATGTTCAAGATGAATAATTTAAAAACAAATTGTAGAAAAATATTCATAAAATAATCCAGTTTCTAATGAAAAAAGCAATGTGTATTTGTGTGTGTATTTATGTATATGTTTCTTTGCTTATAGAAAAAGCTCAGTTGACAGCGACAGGACTGAAGCATGGGACAAGAAGTAAAGGGCAGCACTTTCACTTTTTAATTTACACACGTCTGTATCAATGAGCAAAAACTTTTCTGTAACTTAAAAAATAAACAAAATTTTAACTTTGAAGTAGCTAAAACAACTTACATAGTGTTTGCAAAATCTTTTAAAAGCTTACTAAAGACTTGAAATAACTTCAGAAAATAGTGCCACTTTTGAAGATAGTGTGGAGGGGAAACTGGCTTCCTTTCATTTTGATTAACTAATTCTCAAAATTTAATGGAATTGCAGGCTTTAAAACTCATTCAGAAAATTTACCGATGTACACGCTGACTTCCACTTTACTAAAACCTTTCCATTTTAATTAACCTATCAATCTTTCCACCTGATGGAGGAAAGTTTATAATTAGATTTTTAAAGAGCCTGAAATAAATACATACATGTAATATTAGAGTTTATAGGCTAAATTATGTAATTTTGCGCTTGATTATTCATTAGATAACTTCCATAAGACCACCTTCACTTATTCTCGAATTTAATACCTTTGGTAATTGGTTCTCATAAAATATTGTAACTTATCATATATGGGAATGCTGAATATGAACACATATTTTACAGTTAAGTTTAATAGCAATTTGTTCTCAAAATGACATCTAACAGATGCCATTTAAATCACTAACTTTATTCTATGTAAAAGATGAGATGTTTTTCTATACCAATACAGCAGTTTTAAAAAATTAACATAAAAGTAACATGCATTTTTTTAAAGTTCAGAAGTTTCTTTTAACTCAAAACAGTATGAAAAAAATATAACTTCATCATGAAATTCTCCATAATTAGGTAGATTGATGTATTTCCCATGTTTCACTTTTCAATTTTTCAGCATTTGGTTTTAATCTGCATTCTTACTTCACTTCAATTCAAAGAAATGTGAGAGGAAAAGTAAAATACAAAGTAGTCTGGGTGTAAATTAAGTCCCATTTTCACATATTTAAATAGCACCAATAGAACACACGTATCCTTTGCTAGCTGTATATGTCACAGTGAAAGGAACAGCTTTACCAAGCCCATTCGGATAGGAAATAACAAGGAGAAAACTATTTACTGCAGAGTTTCATAGAGCAATTAGCAGCTAGCAAGTCCTACAGCTGTTATTTTATTTAAATTACTTTTAAAATCATGTTTTACAAACTGCGAGAATACTTAAGCAAACACTAAGTTCTTGAGCAAAACTACTCTTTCCAGACGTAAAATGGGAAAGTTCAATAAAATAAAAAATAATATAAAAGACTTTCTCTAGATATATGATCAAAGGAAATAGTCAACTATTGTTGGAATAGTTTCTGCATCACTTAGGCATAAATAAGTCAAAATTGGAGATTTCACCCCTCGACTGTATGGATCAATAACTTAGGACTTTTAGAAACTCTTCGAATTCAAAGCTACAGTCAGGTTAATACAGAGAACATCTAGGAAGAACCAAAAATCATTTACCAACAAGGAGCTTATAGAAGAGATCAAGCATATACCAGTGAAACAATTAGAAAATAATTTTTCAATAATAGAGTGTTACTATGTGCGGTACAATCTCAGAACAAAGGGTGGGCAACAAAATATGCAGAATAATTTCTCTGGTGTTTCCCAAATCCTCAGGTATAATTATTTTTCCTCATAACTATAACAAACATGTAAATACATATTTCATTTTGCCATGTAAGAATTGCAAACATTAGAGGTAAAAACAGTAAAGTTCCATGGCACATATTAGTGGCTCAACAAACATTGTTTGTCATGATGCTTTTTATTTCTTTCCGCTCTTAGGAAAACTTGTTTATGCATTCAACAAATACTATTCAGCTCCTCCTACACGCTAGATACTTTGTTGGGTACAATGCTAGGTGATGGGGATAGAAGATGATGATAAGGTCCTTAAACAGACATGAACTGGTGTCTTTGTTTTAAAGGTTTCTCAAAGAAAGTAATTCTATAATCTCCCTTAGCAATGTTTTCCAGGTCTTCCTCCCCCACACCACCATAGTTTATTTCAACACCAGAAAATACTCTTTGTTTCTTATTTCTATTTGCTTTCAAATAATATAGTAGGTACTCTTTACATACATTAAGCTTATGACATGTGTGCATGGGTTTTTGTTTGTATGTTTTTAAATACCTTTTAAATAAGGTAAAAGCTACTGGACAGCAAGGCAGAATAATAAAAACATATTAATATTTGTTCCAATTTCGGCCTAATTGTAAGAAGCTTAGAAGGAAAAGAAATTCAGTTCAATTTTAAATTTAGGCTACATTAATCATATCAGGAAAAAAGACTGCTCCCCATAGACTTCTTAATATTTCAAATTTAGTTGACATGGATCATGATTTACTTTTGTCCTGACTTAACTGAAAAATGTCTTTCCATACAATTACTATCACACTGCATATCCAGGTATGCTGGGGGTTAATGTCATAGCTTTAGGTTTAAACATAATTACTATTAACTTTTTAAAAGGTTTCACAAAACCAGCACCTCGAAAGTATTGAAATTGGTCTTAATTCTTCAGTGTTTGTGCAGCTGCAGAACTTTCCATTTTTTCTCAAAATATTTCTACTTGATCAGCAACAGATGAATTCATTAACTTCATTATTAATTCAAACGATTTTTTCACTTTTGTAAGCTCCAAGCTTGTCTCACTAAGATCTGCTCTCTCTCTGTGTTCCACAAAATGTAATCAATCTCTATTATAGTCACGAAAATGGTATTTGTCACTTTGCTGAGAAAAAAAATCAATATATCTTCCAAGGCTGAACAGGCATTTAATGCAACGAATTGAAGACTGTTAGAGAAATTTAGTTTGCCAGGAGTTTAGGACAAGCTAATCGAAATCTAGAAAATTCACAGAAGGTTGGCCGATGAAATATATAGATATGCCATGGAAATTAATATTTGGGCATTAGAATAACCTGTCATCCCCAATCCTGACAAGAAAATGGATTTAGACAGGCAAATCTCCAAGGGGTCACCATTTTAAAACACAAAAGTGAAATCCATATACCAAGAAAACATTTCTTGAACATGGCTGATAAATAGGAAAGGCTTCATTCTCTTTTCCTATAAAATTTACCAGATAGAGAGAGACTTTTAGAATTGCAAAATTGTAAGAAATCTTAAAGGTCAGAAACAGGTAGGGATATTGTCATTGGAAATATGTTGGCTGAGAGCTTTTTTGAGCTATAAATTATTGCAGTGGTTAACTACAGAGCGAAAATGGTGTTAGAGAGTTGGAGAACCCAGAGCACATGCTGGTCTGCCTGTCAGAGAGGACCTCTGCCCTGTTCTTCCAGCTCCTGCTGAGTTACCTTCAGCAATCAGGAAGCTGGAGACCTCTTGCCCCTTGACAACCTCTGGTCTGCAGAATAGCTCTTCTATGTAGAAAATTCTCCGTCTTGAGCTGAAATCTACTTTTTAAAAAACTGCCACACTTTGGTTCTAGTCCTATATTTGGAATGACGTAAAGTCAGTCTGTTGGTTTTCCTTTGAATCAGCCCCTTCAGTGCTTGAGGTCAGCTATCACTTCCTGCAGCCCTTTTCTTTTCTGGACATAAGTGATCTCGTTCGCTCACCCATTTCTCCTAGCGCTCCATTTACCACACACCTGGTTTCAGAAAATTTGTGGTTTTGTCTTCCCAAGATACTCCAACTTATCAATATCATTTTAATTTGCATCATCAAAAACAACCATAAGAAAACAAGTATGTTCAATAAGCATAAAATCCGTTAGAGCCCTGACTTACTGTAGTTAGAAACTGCAATAAAAAAAGCGAATTCCTTCTTTCTTTCTCTCTTGCAGCAGATTTACTGGATTTGTTTGGGGTTGAGTTTATGATCAATTAGAATGGAAGCTCTGTGAAGGCAGGAATTCATGTCTATTCCGTTTACTCCTGTATCCTCAGCACTGAACACACAGCATACAGAAAATAAATATTTGGTGAATGAAAGTAGGAATAAAGAAGTTATTAAAAGCTGCTAGATCTTAGCTTTTTTACACTGCTAACAAGCCAGGTTCCTTCCATTCTGTACTTATATAACTGATCTTTAAAAATCTAAATATAGGGCTTTGTATCTGCTGAATATTGTCTTGGTTTATATTAAGTGTTTGCAATAGCTAAAACTATATCGAAATGCATATAGGTCCTGTACCGCATAATGATGTTTTGGTCAATGGCAGACCACATACACAACAGCGGTCCCATAAGATTAGTACCAAACAGCCTAGGTATGTAGTAGGCGATATCATCTAGGTTTGTGTAAGTACACTCTGTGATGTTCGCACAAGCACGAAAACGCCTAACGACGCATTTCTCAGAACGTATTGCCATCATTAAGTGATGCATGACTGTACGTGGACAAAAGGACTGTAAAGCCATGGCTCTGGTTAGCCTATGAGACTTAACGGATTCACACTCATTTTGTCATTCTCATATCCCATAGTTTTCGACTACAAAGTAAACATCTCTCCATAGGTTAATTCATTCCACTTTTAATCCTGCTGTAACTAGCTATTTCATTTGCTCTTCAGAGTGACACATCGTTTTCTAAGTGAGACTACTGAGGCACAGTAAGATTAATAACTTGCCCTAGGTCACGCCATAAGTAAATTCCAGGGTCAGGATTCAAATTCAGATACCTCAGGACCAAATCGCATATAGTAGTCCCCTTTGTCTGCGGTTTCGCTTTGCACATTTTCAATTACCCAAGGTCAACCTCGGTCTGGAAATATTGAATGGAAAATTCCAGAAATAAACAATTCACAAGTCTTAAATTGTATGCCATTCTGAATAGTGTGATGAAATCTCGCACGGTTCTGTCCCATCCCGCCCAGGACATGATCATCCCTTTGTCCTGTTTATCTATGCTGTATAACTACCTGCACATTAGCCCCTTATTTAGGAAAAAACATAGTATATAAAGGATTTGGTACTATCCGAGGTTTCACGCTTTCACTGGGGGTCTTAGAATGTATACCCTGTGGATAAGGGGGGACTACCGTACGCTTTTCACTATTCCAGGATCTCCAATTTAGGCGAAAGGTAATTTGAAAGTGAAAATAATGGCAAAGAATTTCTAAGAGAGACACTTTGGAATAAATTGTATCTCCCTGATAAAGAGAAGTCTGATTTCCCAAAGAGTTTATTATAAGTTCCCACTAGCAAACCATTTTCTTAAGATACTTCTCTTCTCTGCTCTATAGTCTCAAACAATTAGAGATCAAAATACTAAAAGAAATTTCAACTGTGAAATTTATGTCAAATTTTGAATCTTCATCCTTATGACTGAAGAAGCGGGCACAGGTAGAAAACAAAAGAAGATCTAAAGAACAGAAATGAGATCTCCATTGTGGGCTCCATGTGAATAAACTGTGTTTGCGCAATGACAAACCAACTCTGAAATTCAACTTTAAAAAAAGTGTGCATAGAAAAAAAAATCTGCACACCTACTTGTTTGGTGGGAACAAGCCAAGATAGACTAGTGATAAATTGAAATTTAAAAAATTTTGACAATTTGGGTGGGGGTCACATAGAGTGAATATGCGTGAAAAATATTTGCATCACCTACCAGGTTTCCAGAATAACTCCCTATGTGATAAAAGATCAAAGCAATTTTTATTACCAATGAATTCAAGCAACTGCCAATTTAGTGACAATATTTTTCTTAAATAAGTTAATATTCTACTGAGACAAACTGGATAATCACTTGTTTGAATAATGGCATTATGACCACACAATGTACGAACCTTTTTAACTATCTTGAAAATTCAATTTCTTATTAAATAAAAATACATGATGGTTCATCTTCATTTGCAGCAAATCTGTGGATGCTCAATTCATTTGATGACTTACTTAATTACAAAGTAAATAAGTGACTCATCGGAATCTCTTATTAGATGGCAACAATAAAAACTAAAGATCTTATTTTCTCTGTGAGCTTAACTTGCTCCTCTATGGTTTTCATGAATAGGATTTTTTAATGTCTCTATCTATTGTTGTCACTCTCAGAAAATGTTTTTCATAGAAGCTTAACTGTAACTTTCACCAATATTACAAGATTGCTTCATTTCTGAGGTCACCAAACAAATCAAGTTAATTAAATGTATTTCTTTGTAATCAACATAGCAGATGACTACATCTTAAGAGAGAGTTATACTAAGTCTTCTGTAAACATGTTTCCTCCATTATAAGTCTGAGTGTACATGTGCTTATGTTAATTATCTATTCACCAATTAACTTACTCATTGACTACCCACTATGTGTCAAACACTGTGCTAAATCAAGGAGATCTGAAGAAATAAGGCACAATCTTTCTTCAGATAGGTACAGTCTATTGGGTAAGACATGAATATTCACTTAAATTTCATCACAGTGGGAAAAAAATAGTATCACAGAGAATTAAGCTCAAAGATGTCATGGGGACCTAGAAAGATGACTTTCACGCAGCAGGCACTCAATAGATATTTGCTGACTGGATGAACAAGTGAATGAATCACAGCTGCACTAGGAGAAAAGAGGAGAAGCACCTACATCAAACTAGGGCAATTGTGCTAGGGACTGGAGTCAAGGATAGGAGGAGATGTTTGACTTTACCTATATTTATTTCCAGAATATTCTGACCTCCTTGGGGTTGAGGGTGGGAGGGGAAGGGAAATGAGAAAAGGTAGAACAATTTTAATTGTCCATCTAAGAGGATTTTGTTATAAGGTGATTTCTCTTACATGGCAGGCTCTCAGCCTGAATCTTGAAGGAAAGCACAGTTATTTTTATGCTGATTACCTTGAAGCCCTAAGATCTAAACTGACATATTTGGATTTAAGTGGTTGAGAGCAGAACAGGTCTCTAAGTTCAGTATATAGTCCACAATGTCACACTCCAGAGAACGTATTAATGAAAAAGCTTTCTATATTTGAAGGCAGATTTCAACCAATTTCTGTGACAGTAAATTAAAGGTTTGGCTTAAGATGCCAACAGAATAAAGGAACTCTAGTATCAGGCATACAGCTACAGTGGAATCTTTATAAATAAATTTATAATCATCCCCTCTCTAAGGTCTATCTTTAATATCCCTTAGTGTCTAGAATGCAAGTGAGAATTCAAGCATTTACAAAGACAGCTGTTGAAACAAAGTAATGATAGTCTCCTGGTTAAAACCCTATTCAAATGATAAACTTTCTGAAAACTCATTTTATTACAAAAACTCAAGAAAATTAAAACAATGAGTCTAGGTTTCCTCCACTTACGCTGCCTTACACAATGATGAGTCTAGTAAAGAAGAGAAGCTGATTCCTGTCTAAATATTTGTCTTCTTTGAAAGCTGGCTTAGAATAAATTGTCCTTCTGCTACAACCTCCAAGACTGTAGAAAAAATAAAAGCAATGTCATGTCTTGATTGTTTAGTCTCTGCCACCCTACATCACCACATTACTGCTGTCAGACTTTTATATTTTGCTCAACTGTCCTTCTGTCATACCCCTGGATCAATTTCTAACTCTAGATAATTTAATTAATAGATCTCTATTCCTGCTCTAAAGCTATTCAATGATGCTAAAAAGAAACTTACAGCACTGCACAAATTGATGCCATTACAAAGGGATGACTTCTGAAACTCCTGCACTTCAACCTACTCAGCTCCCTGTCCTAGTCCTCAAGGCAGCTGTTACAAGTCTTTACTACTATTCTCTTGTCAACTCAGAGCTGACTACCTTGCTTCCTACTTCCTAAAGAATAAAGAGCCCAAGAGGTAGAATCTTCATTTTGCCAATTGACAATTGTCTTTAGCTTCTTTCCTCCTCTCTTGGAGCAGAGAGGAATACATTTTTCTTTCCAAGGTGGATTGTACATTTTTCTTTCTCTTCCAGGTGGATTGTACCCTCTTCCACCTCCCCCAGGAGGTAATGTGTTTCTCTTCTGTTTCTCTCTTTCATTACAAACTCATCTCTCTCATTTTCTCAACATCCTTCCCTTGATCCTACCACTGCTTGTAGCCACCATTCTATCCTCCATTCCTTCAACATCAAATGTGTAGAAAATGTAGGCTGCCTGCTATTGCAGACTCTTAACTTCCTCAAGTCATATTCATTATTCCATCTATTATAATACGTTTTATATTCCCACTAATTCACTCTTTCTGAGATAACCATAACTTCCTTATTTCCAACCAAATGCTGATGCTTTGTCTCTATGCTTTTTGGCAGTTTAGTGAAATTTGGCACCAATAGGACTTCCTTCTGCTCAAAATCCAATTTGCCTTGATTTCTGTGTGTCGCTCTTCTTTAAGCTTCTCTTGCTTCATTCTGTCCCCACTGACAGACTCTGCAATTCTACTCATCCTTGAACTGTGTGCTAGTTTGCCAGGTTTCTATCTGTGGTACTCTCCCCTGCTTTAATTCATTCTCCTAGACTTGGGGTTGAGGGGAAGTGTGCTCTACAGCTACATAAATACTATCTCCTCTATTCAACACTCACCTGTCTCAAAAGGTACAAATAAGAATGAAACAGTCACAATTCTTTTGAGTTCCATGCCCACATTACTAATCTCTGGAGATCTGTACTAACATTCCTCCCACATGTTTCAAACTTAATATCTATCCCTCTCCTCATCCCCAGGAAGTTATCCTACTTCCAGAAGTAATCATAATGGCATTATCAACCATTACAGTCTTCTAAACCAGAACATTCAATGCCATCCTTGACTCCTCCCTCTTTCTGTCCTATCCTATTCAATTGGTCACTAACATTTATCACACTATCTCAGAAATGTTTATTGAATCCAGGTTCTTTTCTTCATTCTCCTCATTAAGCCTAAAATCAGCTCCTTATTATTTGGGAGGCTAGAAAATTACAAAATCTTCCTTATCTTTCCCTTCTTGTTTCTTCTTAGAGCCAGTATGTATATTTTCCCATGGTTGGCAGAGCTAGCCATCTTAAAAAAAATAATAATAGCAACAAAGGATTTCAAATCACAAGACTTTTCAAGAAACAAAAATGCAATCATATACCTTGGTGGCTCTTTTCTACAAGATTAAAAATTCAGATTCCTTTCCTTTGCATTCAAGGCACATCGCCATCTGACCCCATCACGTCTTTCTGATTTGTCATTTACCTCTCTTCCTTCACATGTACATATACTCAAAGCCTCACCATATTGAAATTCCCACCATAATTGTGGGGTACTTTTGCAGGTGTTATTTTCTCTGTCTGGAATGATTTCCCCCACCATGTCCTCATTCCACATCCTTTAATAATTGGCTTGAATTTCATCTTTTTAGGTGAAACCTCTCCCAGTTACCCCAAAGAGTTACTGAAACCAACTAAATCTTTCCTAATTCCTTGTGTGGAAATTTATCCATTTATGCTGACTTGACAGTGAAGTCCTTTAGGATAGATAATTCATCTTACTCATCTCTGTATCTCCAGAGCCTAGCACAGTGCCTGGAATATAGGAAGCAGTCGGTAAATACCAAATTAATAAACATTTTTGATACTTACATGTTTTACATTAATCACTGAAAATTAACAATGGGAATTCAGATAGGGAAAGGAAGTCACCATTATTTTCATTTCAATATGTCGATCATGCTAAACACAAAGACTACTTTCACAAACTAGGTAAAGAGGTCATAAAGAAAGCAGATTTGTAAACCTCTTTATAAAGCTATATTTCTGGAATAATTTTGTACAGTTAACAAGATAGCTTGATAACTAATACATTCCTGCCAATTATATTATAAAATCTTATGTGATCATGTAAGTTTATATTTTTCAATCTACCTATCTGAATTATATGTTAAGACTATAACTTGCTATTAAATGTACTTGCAATAGCTATACTGGCTACTTTTGTTAAAATAAATGTTTTTTCAATAATAAAATGACTTCATATTTATAGAAGTCAATAAATATTTTAAATGGATCACATTTTCATGTATTAAATGTATTGTGTATTTATCCTCTTGGTAATGTTTTGCTCTTTAGTTACCTAGATCTGATCATCTTTTCTTTCCATCCTATTCAAAAATTTTACAAATACAATTTTGAAATTTTTTTTGCAATAAAAACTTCATAAGTTAAAGTTTTCTTAAGTTCATTTTAAACAGTCTGTCACCACAGTGATATCAAAACAGAAATCTAGTTCTGAAAATTTTCTTTGGATTATATTGAAAATTCTAGAATAATAAAAATAAAAATGATCTTAGTAAAACAGAAGCCACCTGTGTATTATCCACCCATAATCAAATATGCAAAAACAACGATGTACATTTTGTTAGTTAATGAATAAGAAGAGTGACAGACTTAGTAATACATGGCATTGTCTCCATATATATTTATGGTTTTCATGAAAGAAACCATTTGCAATTCACAGTATGAAGCTTGAAGTATTCATTACTGCAGAAGACAAGTGTTACTCTCAGTTTTCACTGTAAACCTTTTCAGTCTTTGTTGTCATATCCAAGCATCTGCTATACTACAGTAGAGAAATCTAAACACAGCCCCATGCAGCTGTCAATTTTTGTTTAAACTTTTGTCAAAACCAAATTCTTTGTAAGCAGTTATTCATTTGAGAAGATTTGCATTCATCGCTGATCACCTAGGCATTCTTAACTCAGAACTGTTTCCATGCTCACTTGTGATTCTGTAAGCATAATAATAGGAGTTAAGTATTAATATTTTTCTAATTGCTTTGTGAATACCTTAAGGGAAACCATTACATTGATTTTGCCTTAGACACCTCTAAATAATCTGTACACATCTGACAACGAAATTTCACCTATTTCAAAGTATAAAATCCAGAGAGAAAATGAGAACCTAGCATTTTCCAATTAAAATCTTTCATAAGCCATCAGCAACAAAGTGAAAGAAAAGTGAACATAACGTGAAGATTAAAATGAGAGCTTCTCCAATAGGGGTGACCAAGGTTTCCAGGAAGGTAATCCTTCTTATATTACTTCCTTTACCATTTCCTTCTCTAATTATAGAGAGTAAGTCCAAGAGTCACTTTCCATATTTCCGAAGGGTACAACTCAGTATAGCAATAAGTGAAAAGAAATCACTCGTTTTCTCTACCCTCATATCCTGGATAGAAAACAAATTGAAGTCAGATATCATATGTATTAGGATATCTAAGATCTACAGTGAAAATAAATGTAAGTGATCCCTTTTAACAAATGTAATGTTTTCTAAGAACTTCTTTTTTCTTCATGTGTCTAAAAATAAATACTCAGAGTTCTCCTTTATTGGTAATACAAAAACCAAAGATAAAAGCTGAGGTTTTATGATATCACACTCATTACACATGCAGGTTAGTGTGCTAATACTTTTAAGGAAATATTTTAACGTTATGATGGAAATGCTAACATAAAATGAGAAGTATATTTTAGGAAGCATAGTCATTAAAGTTTGGATTAAACCTACTCATTAAAGTGTGTGTCTGGGAATTCTTAATCAGGTATTTACATCTACTTTCAGTTGGCTTGAGATTTAATATAGTTGAATAAGGCAGAGCCATAATAATAAACGATTAACAAGATCCACGTTTCTTGCTCAGCTTAAGAAAATTTTCAAAAGTCCATTAAAAATAACTACAAGCTCTGCAATAGCGTATTTGTAGTTTTAAGGAACTCTAAGAGCTGATAGCCAATAAAATGAGTTGAGAAGGCTCAACTGGCTTGGGCAAAAGCACAAACTGGCTATTAGTAAGATGCAGAGAATAAAGAGTAGAACAGAAAGAAGGAATCAGGTGGCACGAATGAAGAGGAAGACAAAGCAAGAGAAAGTAGGCTAAGATTTTGAGTTTGATGTATGTGATGAGAGCTACCTAAAGTTCTCCAGTGAGGGAGTGACATAGTCAAGATGGAAGTCAGTAAATATGACTCTGAGGGCTGTAACGGGTTTTATAGAAGGGAAAAAAGATGAAAGAGTAAGCAAAATGTCTTAGCAGTCTAGTGCAAAGGAATATGAAGACCGCCATTTACATCATTCAGTATTCTAGGCTAGTAGTCTATCTTTGTGCACCAAAGAATATGGCTCGCTTATATGACATTGAATTAATTTCAAATGATTAGGGTGGTATTTACTCTCTATTATTCATCTGAACCTGATGTCATAGTCCACAGACTGAAATTCACAGCTCTTTTGTGTGTGTGTATTGGGGAGGGGGGTGTTCCACACTGACCGACACAGTGTCATTGTTGAATATTTGAACGAGTCACTAACTAGCTTCACATAAACATCTGAATTTCCAGCTTTAAAATTAGAAATTTTATTTGCCACATTTCCCACTATTCTGTATCATTGCTCTGATTGAGCCCCCTTCATGAATAATGTGACCCGCTCATTTGAGTTCACAATCTTGGATCTAAATCTTCCAAAAAGGATTTATATTTCGACATAATTTTCCCCCAATGGTTTCCCTTGCTACGTAAAGTACTAATTTAAGAATTCCCTATCTTCATGTATGCTTTATTGCTTACAAAGAACTTTCATACTTAGTACAATTCACACAGTCACCCTATGAGTTAGGCAAGGTATATATCATTTCCACCATTTTACAGGTGAGAGAAAAGAAGTTGTTACAAACCAAGAGATACATCCTCCTGGTAAATGTCCGTATTGGTACTAGGTCTTAGATCTTTTGTCTCTTGGTAATTGGTCTTCCCATTCCTCTGAGCTCCCAGGGCTATACCTCAATTTTTATATTCGGAGATTCAGCCAACAGGTCTACCTTATTATGACATCCTAGCTTTCACATTTCCTCCCACTCCATCTTATCTCTGGACTGCAAACTCTGCCCCATCTCAGCTTCTGCTCACTCCTGTCTAGCCTCAACTGATCCTTCAGTTCCCAACTAAAACCTCTCTTCCTGAGGAAACTTTCTCAGACACACCCCAAGACTTGCAAGATATCCTTGGCTAGATATCCACTCATTGTGCCCTCTACTCACTCTGTTGTCACATGCTTAGCACTAGATGGATATGTGCCTCCCTGTCTGGGTCATCAGTGCTACAGGATAGGGAATAAGGGGTTCTCATTCATAGCAGTGTCTCCAGTCCCTAGAAGAACTCTGCTGGCATGATGCCAAGTTTTTGGTTTTGTTTCTAAAAATAGTGTTTTAAATGTATTAGTCTATCTTAATAAGTGAACAGCGACAGCCAATTATTGAGCACTTACTAACAATTTCTTCAGATATTCAGATGTCTTTATTCATATCAGAACTGCAGGATTCTGGATGGGGATAGAGCATGGGTCCAAAAATAGGATACTGGGATTCTCTTGTGCCACTTTCTTGACATGTATAGGGATGTGCTACTTTCACACTTTAGCTGACATTTACTTAGTTTTGGCATTTCTTTTCAATGACCCTTAAATTTTGTGTGGCCCTAACCAATGTCTAGTTTGCAACCAAGATCATGAGGCAGCCTATTTGGCTTAGATGGGCAATATTTTTTTGTTTCTTGGCCTTGTCTAGTTTGCCAGTCGGCAATGTATGATTACAGTCTATATTCTTTAACGTGCTTATTTTTTTATAAGCACAATACTTTTTCCCTGGAATTCTAAAAAAAGAGTGTTTTAAAACACCCTCTAATCTCCCTATGGATTACTTACTCATTTTCATTTTTTAAAACAAAAGCTTCCATTATGTCAAGGTTCCCATAGCTAAAATTGAATAAGTACAAGCTTATTGTTTAAACCAAATGCTATATTAGGTATGCCTTGCCTTGTAGATCCTTGAGGGCAAGACTTAAGTCCTTTTAATAGTTAGGAACTCATTAAGTACTGATGGATTTTATCACAGGAAAAGAAGGAAATAAAAGTCATCAGCAGATGGAGTTTTTGAAACCAGAAGGAAGCTGCTGGCCATCAACATGGCAAAGATAGCCAGTAGGGAGATATTGAAAGCATAAATAAAATTTTTCTTTTTTAACCACTCTAACTTTTAGCTATTGTCCAGACACAAAGAATGTGATGTGGAGAAGCAGAGAAACAATGTGCAACATTCCATAAAAACAGTAGTTCCAGTGGGAGACTGAATCAGAGTCCCAAGAAAACAGGTTGTAAATGAAAAGAGCCCAAGAAAATTCACATTGTGCAAAAACACTGATAGAGGTATTTACCATTACTAAATGTAAAACTCGTCTTTACTTTTCTAGATCTTGGCTGCATGTCACCTGTACTGTGAAGCACTTCCTGGCTACACAGCCTGAGTTTGTCACTTCCTCGACATTCATACGCCAGTCAGTCCCTTTGCTTATTATACCAAGTGCTACAATGCTCTAAATCTCTCTCTGCATCCCTGTGCCTCCCTAGACAGGCTGGAAACTTCTTGAAGGTGAAACCAAATTGCTACAATTGCTTCTCCAAGATCTAGCAATCTCCCACACGACCTGGTGCACAGTAGGTACTTCATAAATGAATGATCAATGTATGAATGATTACATTAAATTTGAACAATAGATTAGATACCAAGGCAGAACATTGCTTAAGAATAAGAAGAGAGCTTCATTTGAATTTCAGGGTACTAATGTCACCAATGTCACAGTCAGAAAAGGGCTCCATTATAATAACAAACAAGGATCCTCTGTATTTCCTGCCATTATTTTTACCTTAACTGAATACAGAGAAAGCTCTAAATTAACATAACTGTAATACTTGCAACGAAGTAATTGGTCCAAACAGATCTTCTAATCTAGCACTTTCTTCTTGAAGTCAAAGCCCAATTAAAATGAACCATAACTGACACTAATGTCATGTCAATGCAGCATTTCAAACAGCAGTGGTGTGCCTGGAGGGCTGGGCCAGGAACCAGGCAAAACTAATTGTTGCCTTGAAACTGTGGATATGATGTTGCTAAATAAACCTCAAAAATAGTGACTCTGACATTTCTGTTTAGTAAGCCTTTTTCTCTCCTCTCTTCCCTGCAGACGCTTCTACAGATGGATGCGGAGACAGGCACCTGCTACAGGCCCTGTTCCCCCCTGGGAAACATGTGTTCGCTATTTTTCATGGCTATTCTATTTTAAGATTTGTTTCAGGAATGCTGAGAAAGGGACCACCACTAAGCTAACTTGCTCTGCCTAGCAAGAAGCAGGTGACAAGAGTTTCTTCAGTCACTGTGGGAACTAACTGGAAATGTTTGCTTCACTGGCTTTGTTATCATGTGTCTTTTAATTTCTTCAACTACTTGGGTACAGCGGGAGAGAATATTAATTAATCAGCACAGCAATGAGCCTGTCCTCTGGAAAGAGCACGGTATCTCTGCGATATAGTGTATCTCTATTATATGACATGAGCTAATTTACAGTGGCCTTCCTTTCTCGGTTACGTAGGTTACGAGAGGGCAGGCCTTCAAATAATAGACGTGTTCCATACAAAATTAATTTAATTTCACTGGGTATATTGTTAAGATACTCTACCCAACTTTGGTTAGACAAAAAACATGAAAAATAGGGACCATGATTTTTAACTTTTAACTGTGTTTTAGTATATTTCCAACCTGGGTATTACTCGAGACCTCCCAGTAAATATTGAAATTAAATCTATGGCTGGTGAACAGAAGGGGCTCGTACTGATGGGCTAGATCCACAGACTGTTTCTTGAAGCACCCGGATCCTCTGTGGAGCGTCTGCGTGTGACGTGGTCAGACTGAGATGCCCCCAGGCACTCAGAAGTTTGGACCGAGGCCACGAGACATAACATCTGGCCATAAGACTTCTCTTAATGAGTGAGGAAACTGCCTTATCTGCAGCCATCTTCATATCCCAAAGGCCTGGAGCAGTGCTCCTCAAGGCATTGTCTGTGCATCGGGCCTGGCACAGGCAGTTTTGGTATCCGTCCACCAAGAAATAAGCTAGAAATTGTGACTGAGTCTTTAGAAGCCCCTATAGCAACGTGACAGAGTAACTTTACATTTGTTGAATCTAACAATAAAGGTTTTGTATGTCTTCTTTAATCTTATTTTTCCAGTAATTCAAATTTCTTCTATCTTATGAAAAGATCAAACCACAACAGATTGTAAAGTAAGAGAGGGGGAAAGGTCCTTTTCGAGAATTAGAAGATTCAGAATGATGGTGCAGCCTAGCGTGCAGGGTCTGACCGACCTGGATGGGATTCCGGCTCTGCCACATAGAGCCATGGGGACAAATTACTTAAACCCTGTGTCCCAACTGCTTCATCTGCAAAATGCACATAATGCTATCTATGTCTCTGGAACCTGGGGAAATCCAAAAGCACTGGCTTTGCTGTCAGAGAAACCTTAGTTTCCTCAACTGTAAAGTGCACACAGTATCAGTGTCACAAGGTTGTTTTAAGGATTAAGTAATCTGGGTAAAGTCTGTAGCTGATTGCCTGTTCAGTGCCTAGTAAAACCCCAAAGTTAGCAATTAATATTCTTGAAAGTGTTTTGCACGTAGTAGGTACTCAATAAACATTAGCTTTTGTCTTTCCTCGTTTGGGTAAAGGATTCTGAAAATGTTAAGCCTCATGGCCTCAGTCCAAGTTTCTGAGCACCCTAGGGGCATCTCTCAGCCTGACCATGCCACATAGATGCTCTACAGAATGATGTGGATCCTCTGAGAAACAGTTAGTGGATCTAGCCCACCAATACGGGCCCCTTGTTTACCAGTGAAATTTCTCCTCATTTTTCATCTGAGAATATTCTCCTCTGGGCCATCTCTGAATTAAATGATACAATGCTGGCAGGAAGCAACTGACAAAGATATCCTAAGAATGAACAGAATAGCTATTTCAGGTAATGAGGGGAAATACCAAAGAGACATAATTCTATCCCTTCTTTCACAAATTACGAAACAGTATGTCTCTTTATGCTCTCCCTTGAAAAAAAAATAGCTTGAGAGAGTAGTCATAACGGGTGAAAGGAAGATTAAAAAAGCTTTTACTCCACTTTCAAGTTTACAAAACACTTTGATTTGATTCTTACAACACCAGGGCACACCCTTTTAATTCTCACATCATTGATAAGATGAGGCGGCGAAATTAAACGGTTTTCCACACATATATTGCTGGTGAAGGCATACCTTAAACTTGAACCCGGTCCTTCCAACTCTCAAATCTGTGCACAGAAAATACAGGTGAAGTAGAGTTACATAAAAAAGAATATTTCAGGAGAATGTCTCAGCGTAATAGTTTGATGTGTGAAAAACTTTAAATCATGAATACAGGCCTTTGTGAAAGAAATACAATGGATAACTAAGAATGAATATATGGATGGGATGTGGGTAGAAAAAAAATGGGTATATCCAAAAATAAAGAAAAGTATTAGGAAAAATGTTCAAAGGACTACAGTTTGTGGTCTAAGGCATAACTAGATTCAAAACCCACAGACACAAATGGAAAAAAAAGAGGAAAAGCTGACAGACATTCCTAAATGGCCCCGGGCTGAGAGAGAGAGGCAGCCTTTGAGGATGTCAGGCAACCCCAGGAGAGCGCCAGTGCGTACCTTCAGCAGCAGAACTAACCTTACCCCTTGGCCCAGTTAACCATTCCCACTCTGGGAAGATCTCCAGAAGGCAAGGGAGAGATCACACTGTGAAACAAATTTCTCCAGCTGCTGCCAGATGTCTACAATCTCATCAGCTCGGTATGTGATGTTTGATGAGAGGTCAGTGGCCTCTACAAGGGCAACACCTCAAATGTTCTCAGGCATCTAGACCTTTGTGTGGATAAATTTCAGGTCTGTGCTTGAAAGGAGGTTTTGCCAGTAAAGGCAAGAAGAGAGGCAGGGCGCTAAGAATTCAAAGGGAATAAGGAGAGAATGCATCTTCTGAATAAAAGCTAGCAATGCTGAGGGTAGATCCTGCCTTTTCATGATTTTGCCTAAGATTAGACATCATTCTTTGAATAACGCATCATATAGAAAAATTGCATCAATGGGGTATGTGTGTGTCTGCACAGACGTAATAAATAACAGTAATACTAAAATCATTATTAATGTTTGTTGGCCTTTTACCATATGCCTACAACTGAGCTTTATACTCATCATTACATTTAATCTTTACAGCAAACCAGTGGGGGTGGGTATGATTGCTTTCCTCATTTTATAGCTGAAGAAGCAGGTTTAGAAACTGTTTATACAGCTAGTAAGTGGTAGAGCAGGTATTCAAACCAGTCAATCCAACTCCAGTTTAACCATGACATTTGTGCACGAAACTTAAGCTGCAATGTTTGCATCATATCACACAAACACACATACACGTCAAAATTCTAGACTCTGCAGCAAAGAAGTCAGAGCCCCCCGTCCACTGAGTTTTTAATCTTCTGGTTTAACCCGCACCAAGCACAGCAAATTGGACTAAGAAAGAAAAAAATGCAAGAGTTCATCTTCAGAAAAAATGGGAAACGAAGGGAAAGAGCGAAATGAAAGGGTATAAATCTTTCGGTGTGGAACATCTGTCAAAAGTAGGAATGGAAAACAACGAAGAACTTTCTGTATTTCTTAAAAACAGACAATGGAAATGTAACTGTCTAAAGCTTGAAGGAATTGCATTAAGTTCAACGAAAATTTACAGATTTGATGGAGCTTTCTGCTAAATTCTGACAATGATCATCTAAAACCCCTGGGTAGAAAAATGTGTACAGTATCAAGTAATTATGCTGACTTACATTTCAGCTATCTACCGCCAGTTCATCTGTCTCACAACCTTGTATTTCTCTATTCTGTGCTTTTCAAACTTGAACACGAGCATCTGGGACAGGTGAGAGTGTTGGGGAGAGGGCCAAATAGTGCCTGGCACACTGTAAAAGCTCAATAAATGTTCTCTGAATGAGTCATTAAAGGGCAAACATGGCACACCCTTCTCAAATATCAGATTTACTCAAAGGTAAGCAAATGAAAACTTTTTCTGAAACAGAATACAAAATGTAAATGAATTTCTGAGCTAAAACCCAAAGCTTCAAATTAAAAATGGACTTGCCTTCGTACCTGCTTAGGGCAACTCCCGACCCCAGACCTTTAGAGAGTTCTGTTTCTCTCCTTTCCACCATTTTTATTACTTTAGCTGAAAAATTTGGACAAGTATATGTATATGAATAAATGTGTGAGTGTATTTAACCTGGATCACGGACCATTGACCTTCGTATTTAAAAATGAGTCTGTTGAAGGGAACTGTTATCTTTATGTCACGTTAAGAGAGAAATGGTGCGTCCTTCCTTTTAGCTTATTAATAGAAAGCATGGTGGGCCCCTAAGAAGCACCAGAGCTGAAGAGTGATGGGCCTACTTCCCTCTCTCTTCTCCATGACGATTATGCTGTGACTCATACTTCATGCAATTACTTGAAACAAAAACAAGAGAAAGACATTTCATTCTCCAGCACTTTTCATTTAACAAATTAGGAAAAGAAACACAAAAATATCATCCTTATCCCCCACCCTCTATCCCTTGACCCCAACGATAACTATCCTGAGAAAGGATTTTGAAAACCAGAAAGCACTAACTAAACAAATGTGAGATCTCATGCTATTGGACAACTAGGAGGCCAGCTAGTGCACTAAAGTGCAGTGGAGGTTAGCTGTGTCGAGTGTTCCAAAGAATCTGGATATATCCATGGCACTGTTGATTTAGTCAAGCAGAGAGGTGCATAGTAACTGAAATATTTGGAACTTATTGATCTTGAACCTTTCTTTAGAAAATAAATGAGTATCAGAGATTCCCCATGGACTCCATGGGACATTTATAAATAAAAATTCTTTGTCAACTTGAGGCCAAATTGGTTAAAGAATTTGTCTGACTGCTAAAACAGAAGGGACCTCACATATTTTGAAAAGATTCCAGGTACTATAGCCATGGTGTGGACATCTACTGGGCCTTTAACTATTTTTAAATTTTTTTGCTAAAACTTCAAGGAAAAAAATCATTTTATTTTCCATTGTACCCTCTGTTAACTTTTTGACCCAAGCTGATAAGAAATATCCGTAGGATGGGCAGAGAACATAAAACGAAACAAAGGTTATACTCTAGGGTAAGATGGTGCATGTACGGCTCACTCCAGTGAAAGAAGAAGCTTTGTAAAATTTATTTCAATATATAGCATGTGGGCACTAGCTGAAGAATATCAGATTAATTCATAAAAGGAGCTATGATATTATCACAATAATTTGACACTTCTCAGAACTTTAGTCTTCCCACCTTAACTGTATATTATATTCATCCCTCCTAGCTGGCTCTTGTATAGTGCTCTCAAGCTTCCTTAAAAATATATTCAGGGGACTGGCCCAGTGGCGTAGTGGTTAAGTTCGCATGCAAGCATCTGCGGCCCTGGGGTTCACAGGTTTGGATCCCGAGTGTGGACCTGACACCACTTGTCAAGCCGCACTGTGGCGGCACCTCACATAAAACAGGGGAAGATTGGCATAGATTTTAGCTCAGCGACACTCTTCCTCAAGCAAATAGAAGAAGATTGGCAACAGGTGTTGGCTCAGGGCCAATCTTCCTCACACACAAAATATACATATATATATATATATTCAGTATGAATGCAAACTGCTATTATTCATCCCAGTTTCACCACTTCCAAGGAAGTCCCCTCCCAGGAGACAATTCCACAGCCCGCTGCTGCTCAGGGAGAAGGGCTAATGCCTTACCTCACTCTTTCTGTTCCCTAAGCTCTCATTGTAAGGATGGGAGGAAAAGGCATTCAAGATGGCAGAGTGACAGGTCAAGGATCAATATAGTGATATGCTTTAGGATATTTGCTTGATTAAGTGAGCTTCATAAAATATTTAAGGAGGTTTATACTTACCACTTAGGAAATAATCAAATTAACAGAACACAGTGAAATCAATTCTCAATTTCTTGTTCTAATAGAAGCAAACAATAACGTAAAATGTATTGTTTGAGGAACTTCACAAATATCTATATTTAAAGGGAATTTCCACCCTGCATGTTTAGTTTCTGCTAACCCAGGAGTTATTATTAAACTGTTCGGAATTCTTCTAGCGCATCTTGTTTACAAGTGCAGTGATAGAAAGTAGCCCAATAACATGCTGGGTAGAAGGAGACACCCATTTTGGTGGACAAAATCCACCATAGCTAATCCTCGAAAGTGAAATTCTGCATCATATAATCAAGAGTTGCTGGGTATTTGATTCAATACCCCAGGCATTTTCTCCCCAACATACTTTCGTTTCTCCCCCCAGCTGGCAAACAAGAGAAATTAGACTAAGAACCTGAAGAAACATAAGTACGTACTTTAATACAGAAATGCTTTTACCTGCCGCACCCGCTGTGAATGAAATGGGCCGGGCTTTCAAAGTGTTAGTCAGCTTAACTCCCAGTTGGTGGCCCTGGGAAAATGTGGCCATGCAGTTTTACTGCTGTTTCTGTTCTTTAACTGCAACTGGAATACAATAGAGGAGCCAAAGGGAAACAAAAGAGACATGGAGCCAGAAGCAACCCAAAGGATGACAACAAAGCAAGCAAAGAAGGTGATAATGAGTCAAAGACATTGTGCTCTCCAACGTTGGCATCCCAGACTATTTTCACGTTGAAGATAATTATGCTTCAGTTAATTGCCACTTGTCCCCTCAAAAATTCATCATATTTTATAGACCACAAATTACCTAATAGAAATTCATCTTTGCAACATTTTAGGAAAAGTCATATCATATACCTAGCCCAAAGAGAGAATGGCTACTATCATGCTGCTCAGACACAGATAAGATATAGCTTACACATTGTGGGAGATTTGGGTATAAACATAAAGGGTAGCGATGTTGAAAACACTAATATTTTTGGACTACAAAGAGAGCACTTTGATGGATTATAGTATGTGTACCAAATAAAGAGTGCTAGATATTTGAGCATTGGCATTTTGTATCTACGGACACCTGGAACTTCCCATATGTCCGGCTTCTGCATCATCTCTCCATTGTCTTTTGTACTTTTTTTCTTCTTATGCAGATGTTATATTATTACAACAGTAAACACAAGGCTGCCACTTACCATGAAATCTTTATTTCCAATTTTAACTTTAGAACACTTCAAAGTATGCCATTGTCATTGGTTTGTTCACATTTGAGAATTCACACACCAAAAGTTAAACCTCATCAAAAGTTAGAGAATAGTATGCCTTTTTATCCCATAAGAATTACAATGTACATAATTTATTTTTTATTTAAATATGTTGCATGATATACTGAGTTATAAATTTCTAAGCTGGAAAGGATGAGAAAACAGTAAAAATAATGTAATTGATACATAAATAAAATACATTAAATAGCCTGGCTTTAACTGTCTCAAATTGATCTTAATTTAGACAATGTATATAAAGCTTTATTTTATAGGTTTCTGTGTCATACTGACAAATGCAAATTTTCTTGGGGCTGGGATAATAATAAATAAAACCAAACGTAATCTCATCTTATGGGAAATGATAAAATCTTACCTCGTCAGATGGGACATCCAGAATGTTTCATTTTCCTTGTTATTTTATTAACAATGCAATAGCAGCCTTCTAATAGACAGTTTTTCTTATAGAATCTTGTCTTTGTGAGTAATCAGAGTCAGGGTACTAACTAGATGATCCACCGAATACAGATTATAAACAATTTTTGTCATTGTTTCAGCCAGTCTGAAAGTTCAGGATAAGGAAAAAAGAATTAAGAATTTTCCACTGAACAGCAAAAAGAAAGAATTAATATTAAGGTAATTCCACACATTATCATGAACTTGTTAGCATTTTATATTTTAACTTTCTTATAATCAACTTTTGATCCCACAAAGTATTAAAACTCAAATTACATCTACCCCCCAGATATAGCAAAGTGGTAATTTGGCAAATTTCTACTTTGAGGCCTGAATTATCTTCCTTGATCACCTACTCTACTCAAATTCATTATAAAAATGACCAATTTACCACCTCACTTCACATGAGAAAGACAATCCTACAGAATGCAGGTCCCAGGGTAGAACAACGAAACCCTACCCGGGGACAGATGAGCATGCGAGAGGATGTGCGAGTACCTCAAATTGTTCCAATTATTCTTTTGCTTATAAAACGATTTCTATACTCCCCATTATGAGTTCCAAAAACACACACTTTGAAGCAAGAGCCATTAGCATACGTCATTTTCTACTGCCAGAAGCAGACTCACAATAAATCTCTTACCTTGTAGAGAGAGAGAACAGCACAGGGCTCATAATAGGATGAGTGATGCATAAAATGTTCTTCAGCTCACTTCTCCTGGGATTTACACTTCCAAACCTAGGAACACCGTCTGCCTGCATGGGTGGAATGCTAAGCAATGCAGTAAACAACCAATGCATTATGTATAGCTTTTCGACTTTACAAAATCTAGAAGAAACTGTAAAATCAGTAAACAAATAAGCAAGTACGTGTCTAAAAATTATGGCACAAATTAGCCAGAAAAATACACAGTTTAAATAAGGAAGATTAGGTTGGGCTCATATTTTTAAGTGTGATTGTCAAAATAATATACTTTTCCTTAGAAGCTGAAGGATTATTTCATTCTTGGCTATAGGTTTAAATGAGACAGTGTTCTATATTGTAAACACAAGTATTCCACAAGGAAATCACTGGATCTGAATTACAGATAAAATGTTGGTCAAGTAGTCAATTTTCTTCAAACTACCCGAAGGAATAAAGAAGTGAATCTAAGAAAACATATGAGAAAAATTTATAGGCTCAAATTCTCATTTGATTTCCTCACTTAATTTTTTTGAAAAAAGTCACTAATTTTTTTAAGGCATAGTCTCAGATCAGACTTGTTTCCAGTCTAAATCTAGCCTGGGTTCCTTGTGTCATATTTCTTCAGGCATGAGAAGAAAAATCAATGCCCTCACTCACCTTTGGAAGAATTTCACTGCCGAGTCTCCATGGTTCTACGGGATCCAATAATCCATGGCTCAGTATTGATTTTTCTATGACACCTGTAGAAACAGCCTCTCCTTCCTCTCTAATAAAATATAGCAACAAAAATCGCGTGGTTTCTGAATGAATTAAACAGAGGCTGTTAAGCACAACTTCATCCTGTAAAGAAATGTGGTTTATTTTCTAAAAAAATGTTACCTTTGCTCGATTTTTCAGAGCCATGCAACAACTTTTTAAAGATAATGTGGACATATGTTTTTAAAGATAATTTGAACGCAGTTTTCTTAGGTCTCTTGCCATTAACTCACATATTACAAACAGTATTTCTTTTTCTAAGGAAATAGACAGTGGTAAAGACTATCAAACTTCAATTCTCAATTTTAAAATCTCTCCAAAATCAGAATCCTTTATGAGTATGAATAACCACAATCATGCCTTTAAAATCTAAAGTTTTGATAAAATAGAAGACCCTTTGAGGTGGTGGAGTAGAGTATATCAGATCCTAGAAGAGAGGGTGGGTTGACCTCTTGGGTGTATTTTATATCATTAAGAGTTGGAAGAACAGGCAAAAACCACCAGCCTTCCCACTTTCCATGACAAAAATAAATGCAAAAAAAAAAAACCACCCTAGGAGTCATGCTCCCAGCATCCTTCACACACCTGATTTAAACCTCAATGGTGTTTGTTTCACCCTGGGCAGACTTCCTTGGGTATGTCTGAATACGTTCCCCGCAGCCATTCTGAGCTGAGTCGAGTAACTACAGTTCGCACCCCACTGTCACTCACTCCATCAGCATGAGAATCTGCAAAATAAAAATGCAGCGTTAAAAAAAATTCCTTTTACGTTTGCTTTTCCCAGTAAAATCCTAGAGAAGAAAACACAAAGCAGGTTGTTTCCCACAATGTATGTGACATCTTGGTCAAAAGTGACATGGCCGTGTTGCACTCTGACAGGTTTAGTGTTAAGACCTGACAGATAGAAACCTGCCAGAACAACCTCCCTGCCACGGATATTTAAGCTCATGTTCAAACTTTGATTTCATAGTACCAGATTAGCTTGCACAACAGCGAGCACTACTGCCTTTCATGTTCATTATAAATTATGCTATTCTTCACATTATTGTCCATTTAAGCTCCCATTTTACTAAAAGGCAGGCATTTGAACCATTCATCAAACCTGTACACAGTTTTGAATTAAAGAATTAGATCAATCCAAACTCCAGCTCTCAAGAGGAAAGTTCCATTGTTTATCAGGCCATGTCTACACTGGCTGAGCAAAGCGCTCTGTTCAGAAGGAGAAGCGCCTTTGGCAGCTAGAGTCCACATAGCTGACCCATGGATGCTGGGGTGGAGCTTCTTCACCTAATTACACAAGTGCAATGAAATTACTAAGCAGTTCATGAAAATGACCCATGATGACGAAAAAGCACAGCATGATTGTTGTTCTAATTTATTTATATGGTAGTCATTGAGAATGCAACTCAGAGAAGTATAAAAAAAATAAGTGGGATGCTTACACTTTACAGGCAACAATGAATACGGGAACTGAAACAGTTGATAACTCAACATTTAGTTTAACTCAAGTCATTTTCTTCCTAAACAAGACTGTGGTGACACAATTTTAAAATGCAATACTTTTTCTCAACTGCTCTAGGTTAATCTTACAGCTCTGATTTTATATTTATGGGGGAAAAAATCTTCAGAGTTAAAATAATTAAAAAGATGATTTAGATCTCACACACACAAAAAATGGGTCGAGATGGTAATAGATATTTTGGAGGAAATATTTATACTCTTCCAACTTGCACCATCAAGATTTAGCAAGAACTGTGGGTGCATTCTATTCTGGGGACAGTACAATGCTCTCAAATCATCTTGAATGTTGAGATCCTTTCACCAATTTCTAGAATAAAAGGAGCTTTAGCAGAAATGTTCTACTAACAGCTATGAAATTATAGGCTTCCTCCTCCATCCACCCAAACACACTCCACCCTGTGAAATAATAGATACGACACTAATAACCTTTGGAATTTTGCCAGGCTTCCCCTACCAGTGAGCTGGCAGAGTTGGACCAAATTGCCTTGAAGGAATAAAGCCTCTCTCACCCCCATGGATGCCCTCAAAGAGTGTCACAGAGCATTCCATCCCAACTCTTTGAAGAAAGCAGGAGTGAAGATGTAACTGTCTGGGAATCTATCAGACTGATCTACGAGCTATACCTTACCTCTACTATTATCACCCCAAAATAAATTTGCTGCGTCAAACTCCAAACCCCAGCTTTCCTAATCACTTGGACTTTTCAAGCAGGACTATCTCCCATTTTTGCTACTCCCTTCTTCAGATTTTCAAGATAGTGGTCCGTCTCTCTGCTGGATAATTGTGCAACTTGGATGCTAAATCCTCCTTTCTCTGGGAGCAAAATTCCACCTTCAGACTGAGCCATGGCAACACATTAGTTGATTAATTTATAAATTACCACTCGAATTCTAAAACCAAAATAAATCTAGGTGATCTAAGAATTGCTTTATTTAGCAAAGTCTGTCTAAAATAAATCAAATCTAGTATCTTCTCTTCCTATATGAAAGCCCTAAGAACATCTAAATATAAAACCACTGTCAACATCTTTGCCACGCAACGTTTGAGCACCTCATGATGATGATGATAACGATGATGATGATGATATAGCAAACACTCTTGTGGCATGACCGACTATGTGCCAGGCACTGTTCTAAATGCTTTATATACATGAATTCATTTAATCTCCATGACAACACTATAAGGTAAGTACTATTAGCTTTCTTTTACAGATAGGGAAACAGAGTCACAGAGCCAGCAAGGAACTTGCCCCAGATCTCAGAGTAGGAAGTGGAAGAGCTAGGCCATCAGGCTCCAGAGTCTATCCTGTTACGGTGCTTCTCTTCTCCTTGCCCAGCCTTGGTAACCAAACCAACGTCATTATGGGTAGAGATTTCTATCAAAAGGTTTTTATTTTACATTGGCTCTTTCTCTCCTATATGCATGACATTAATAGCCTGGAATTAAAACTTTGCTCTGTAAACTGTTCTGGCCCCTGGGCTTATTTTTCTGCCTCTTCCTCACAGGCATTTTCCTCCATACTGAGCCAGCGTCTCCTTCATTCAGAATAAGTTAGATGCACTCAGAAGCAAAATTGGTTCTCACTGATCATCATTTCAGGATACCATTTACTCCATTAAAATTTAAATTCTGGAAGATGCTTACTGAATGTGGAAAATGTCAAATAAGAAAGGAAATGTAAGAATAAAAATGACTAAATAGGGTGCCTGAGTAGAGTATGTACCTATCTGTAGCCTGATGGAATCGAGCCTCCTGAGGTCAAATCCTAATGCTACATTTTGTAAGTTGCGCAAGTAGTTTTTTTCTATGACTTATTTTCTTCATCTCTAAAATGGGAGTAAAAATAGTACTGCCACTTAGGGTGAAGATTCAATAAATTTATCCGCGTGAATTGCTTAACCCAGTACACGGCACGTAGCAAGCAGCCGGTAAATACATGCTGCTGTTATTACCGCCTTCAGTTTGTACAGACCAGCCTCCAGCTGCAGCCAAGCACTAACAAGCAAAATTTTTGCCATTTTGGTGTGAAAGTATTAACACAGATTTTAGGAAAACTAGTTGGGGGTCACAGGAAATCCTTTCAGCTCAGGGACAATTTGGCTTTAAAAATTCATGGTTACATAGCTCCACAAATAATGTCATTCCCCTTTACTTTCCAAGAGAACAGGCAAATCACAGAATATAACAAAACTACCTAAAAAGTAATCACCACTTACACTCCTGCCAGACACTCACCCCAAGAGCCAGAAGCAGGTTTTTCTAAATGGTAACGTTTGAAATAACATAAAAGGATTGCTTGCTTAATTGTTTGTTTTTTATATCATAATCCAGATTTATGCACAGTTACTGAAGTGAAATTGACCTGGACAGCAGGGATGCAATGTTAACAATTGTGCAATTCAGCAGTAGTAAAATTGTCCATACATTCAGCCTGTCTCTTCCTTCCTTTGCTCCCTTCTCCTCTCCATATTCTAAAAGCCTAGGCTTATGCTTAAGTCCCAACTCTTTGAGGCCACATGGTTGACTTAGAAATGGCTACTAAGGAACCTGAAATAGAAATTTCCATTGCAAAGAGCGAGTAATGCAAGGACTAGAGGAAAATGACTCGCTGAATGCCCAATTGCACTGAGCTATTCAGTAAGTGTTACACAAAGAAAAAGGAACAGATTGAAACCTTTTTCCTTTGCAGCTCTAAAATGGACACGGTCACCAAAGAAAGAGCAAGAAGCCCGGAGGCCCAGCAAGAGAATCAAGGAGAAGCTATTCTAGGTAAAGCTCACAATTTTGCCCATATATTCCCAGGATGCGCTGAACTGCCTTTTTATGGTCCAGGCGCTGTGGGACTTGAGACCCACGTGCTGGTCCCCAAGGGGCTGGCAATGAGGAGGGAAACCTTGCCACATTTCCCAGTGCCTCAGAGATGGCACATTCTTTGGCAATCCTGAGGGGAAGGAAGTATTGTATACAGTTGGACCCTAGTCAGGAATTAAACTTTTGAATAAAGGGGTCAGTGTGTAGTCTCATCTGGAATCAAGAGAGTAGACAGAAAATGGAGCAGTAAGACGAAGCACACGAGGTCGCAATTCTAATCCTACAACTGCGCTTGGGAAAGCTCACCACCTTCAATGCTCAGAAGGCACGAACTCATAAACTCACAGACCAGCAGACTTTCACTCTGAGATGAGATTTTAGCAATAACCAGCCTCCGGTTCTCTAGATGAGCATGGCGTGTCCCAGAAATAGTCATCTGCCTAGAATATCATCGAGTGAGGGGCAGTTCTAGGATTAGAACTCATGGAGGTAGAAGGTGGTTGAAGTGTTAGAGAAGAAATAAATTTTCTAATAGCAATCCAAGTATTGGAAGGAAAATGGACAGGCCAGGAAACACACAACAACGTCTACTGGCAAGAGATGTCAGCATCCTCAACAGGGAATTATCTACACAGACATAGAGGCATGAGGAGGAGATGCAGCACTTGGCATTCTGCATCCAAGAGGATGTAGTGAAGAGGGCCTATCAGGAGCTGGTTTGTTATTGGGATAATCTGGTTTGTTACTTGAGATGATGAGCTGTCTGTAGCAAAGGAAATGGACCATTTCAGCAACTTTGTGGGAAAGTTATCTGACACTCAGGCTTTCTATCTGTGAGCATCATTAAGTCAATTAAGCACGGTGCCAGGCACAAAATTATCCTCGACAAACAAAATTCTTATTTTCTTGCAGCAGTCTCATTTTTTTCTTATTGCCACATGTATGGGTCTCATGTAAGGTCATTTAAATCCTTTAACTCGAGTGATTTTAAAAAGTATTCTATGTATTTCATATCATATACAGATGCCAACAAATGACCTTGATTTCCAAACACCAAATAATCCCCAAACACGAAATGGAAAGTTTAAAAAAGAAAAAGATCAGATCTACGAGTGGTCCTCACTGGCCATGCCACAGACCTGCTGCCATTTCTCATTATCCTTTTTTTATGGTTCCCCACACAAATTCAACCTAGGTAATTTAGTTCTTAATGAAATGAACGTGAATTAATTCTGATCATAAATTTTAATGAGACAACACTTCAGATGCCCTCAGACATTCCAAATGCAAAACTCATCTTTTTCTGTGGTGAAACTGGAAATTTTTTTCTTAGGAAACCTTGACAGTTTCACCTCTGCTATTTTGACATAATAAAACAATTTGCATATCAGTGAGGTCAGAGGGGACAGACTTGGAATCTCAAGCTCCCCACATCCTTCTTTCCATTCTACCATTGCATATTCCTCGTTCCCTTTTGTTCACAAGTTTTATAATTTCCCAGAATTACAGGGTGTACAGCGTGACATCAAGCCTGATCTTGCCATTACGCCTGATTGTTCAAAATTACACTAGTCCCAGAATGTTGACGGAATTCCTTTCAATATTTTCTCTGTTGGCTTATTAAGTGGCAGCGTCATACTTAAAGAATGATCATTTCTGGGGCCACTCTTTCAATTCTTTGATGCCTGACATCACATAAAAAATGGTCCCCCCAATCTTCTCTATCCCCAGTATATTTGACACGTCAGAAATAATTATAAGTGGCTTAATAAATACAGGAGACATTTCTGTTTAGTATTCCGGAATGGATGAGCACAAGATGGCTTTGTTATCAGCTTTATTCCAGTTGGGAATTTGCATTCAGCAGCAGCAACCTCTCATGAAAAAGCAGAAGCCTGCCCAAATGTTTTAGATTTCTGTTTCTGTGAATCCAGCCTACCTCCCAGGCACTGCCTGTTCCTCACAGATAATTATTAATGGTGAAGGCCCTTCTTCCTCAGGCATCCCTCACCTTCTTATACCACTTTTCATAGGAGCATGTTCAAGGCAGTCACTTTTCCATGTCACTTATTAATATCAGGGCAGCTTGTTTAAAAACAGGTTTCTGATTAGAATGAAAAGAAAAAAAAGCAAGAGGTGATGATAAAACCTTGCATTCAGAGCTCTCCTATTTCACACTTTCTCCTTAGAATGGGCACAGCTTATTCTTTTCATCAAAGGCAGAAAACCTGTTTTGTATCCAAAGCAAATGGAGAATGCCCACACCTATATTTCCTTTCAAAGCTTGCTATGCTCATTTATGGTAAAAAGCTATTAGAAAGGGTCCCATTCTATCACAGTCTTGGTCATATTGTAGGATAAATAAAGTGGTCTCTCTACAAAATGATGCATTCAATGCACCTCTCCAGGTGGATGGAGCAGGATCTAATATTGGGGACATTATTCCTTTTCACTGATAATCAGGATTACAACAAATTTTCTGAGTCTCTGATGTGTTGGTTTTTCTTAGCTCCTCTGATGAGCCTTAGAAAGAAACTTCACCAGATGGGTTTACAAGTGGAGAGGGCCATGGTCGGCTGAAAGCTCCTGACACAAATTCTGGGAGATGAGTTTCTGAGGTGGCTGTGGCTTGATGGAAAAAGTTCTTGACTTGGTCCGATGGAATGGGGTTTCTTCTCTACTACTTATTAACCATGTGGCTTTGTACAAACCACTTATGCTCCCTGGGGCTTATTTTATAAAATACTGGTAACAATACCTTTTGAGCGCTTATATAATAAATTGAACAATGTTTACGACAATGAAAGTATTGGTTCATAATAAAGCATCGTACAAATTCTTGGCATTATTTTTCTCAAAAAATGACCTATGGCTAATGATCAAATAGGTCAAGACTGTGGACCTTAAACAGAAATCTGGGGGAAAATCCATATAAAATATAATCATGTTTATTCAACACTAGGAATAAGGCTTCTTCTAAAAATATATTACCATGACTAAAATTTAATCTTATGTATATATCATATGTACTGGTGACCAATTTTCAAGGAAGGATAATGCAGTAAAATACTTGAAACTACGTACAGGGTAGACATAAATTAACACTTCTTAATAATTCAGGAGGCATTTCATTGTCTTACTACACCTAAGGGTCATAATTACGATTATCAGTGGCTAATTTACTAGAGAAATGGATGGAATCCACATGACTCTATGATATAACTGAGAATAAATTTTAGGAATTAGTCCACGCTGTCCATTTTTAATACTGTCTCATGTCTCTATTTCAAAAAAGTAACATCACCTCCTTAATTCTGAATTATCTGACCTGAGCTTTTTAGTGATTTGTATTCTCTTTTACAGGATGTTAACCACAGCAGAAATGTCCACATTATAACATATCACCAAGCACGTTGCCCAAACATAATGACTTTCGGATCTTGTTCAGGGCTGGGAGTTCTACTTCAACTCTAATGCACCAAGTTTGGAAACAGCAGTAGGAAATAACTGCAGAGGTGGAAAATAAGGAGAAAATAATAAGCTGTATCCTGACTAATTGATGGGACTGACAAAAAAGAAATAAATGAAAACTTGAGGAAGACTTTGTAAGTTATATGGCACTAGACAAAAATAAAGTGTTGTTATAATTATTACTATTAATAGTCTTAGTTTACAATGGATAAGTTATATACAGCTTGAAAGAGAAGAGTACTTTTTCAAATGATGGTACATCTATTCCTCCATCTTCCAATTCTTGCTTTCTCAGCTGATCTCTCAGCCAACATGAGTGACATGTACAGTCTATTGTTGTTTTCTTCTGTTTATGCCATAGTTTGACACAGTTGGAATAGATGGGAAGATCTTGCAGAGAATAGAGGCTGCAAGTGAATTTGGAAATTTTTAAAGCAGTTGTCTCTGAAGAGTAAGGTATAAAGGTTTCTGCACATAGAAGGTTAAAGATGCTCTTTGTTACTATGGCTAAAAGCATGTAGCAATTATTGTAGGATGGTAGAATATTCTGAAAGCTCCGCATCTGCACACTGTATCTGTTACGATGCCACTGTCACATAAGGCAAGATACATGTCATAATGATCTCCACTCTGAGCTTGGCTGCCTGAATTGTCTCCTTGAAATAAAGAATTCTGCATATGTGCATGTGTATGCATGTGCGGTCTTGAGCCCTTATGGTTGTATAATTATAAACACACACAGTTATACAAAAATATGTCGCCGTAAGAACCAAGGACACATTTGGCAGCATGCTGTAAAACTCTACGAGGCTATCAACAATCATCTGTGAACCAATTAAAAGTAAAACTAGATTAATAAAAGTAGATGTTCATTTCCACACAATGGGAAGGACTGTTTTCATATCCTTAATTAACTAGTATAAGCATCTTTGAAATACTGTTATAAGCACAGCACAGGGCTTAAAAGGAGGAGGGGAGAAAAGTATAGAGTGGTTATATAATGGCCAGTACTTTCATAAATAGAATGAGGGATATTTACATCAATTACCATGCAATGATTACTGTATACATATACCGTATATACATACTGAGAAAGCAACTTGTAGAACACTAAGCATAATTTGGTCCCAGTTAGCTTTCACACACACAGACAAGTATACATATAGAAAAAGTGTAAAAAGACAAAGATCCATCTGTTAATAGATGTTCTATCTGGGAAGGGAAGTGGAATTGGGGAGGGAGGGACAGGAGGAAGAGAGGGAGTTCCTTTTCGCTCTTTAAATTTCAGTATGATTACCATTATTTTTATAATTAATTTTTAAAGAAACAGGAAATATAAGTTATGTCTCCTGTAGTCAGGGGACGTTGAACGCAATCCAGCTCTTTTGTGATTGAGCCTACTGCTATCTCTGTTGGTCACAGAGTTCTGTAGAATAGGTATTTTTAATTAATGTAAATAGCACCTTTTCTGGCATATGGCCACTTTCCCATCACAAGTACTTCCAAAGCGTCACCCAGGACACGATGCCCACAATAACCTCAAATGTAAGAAAGCTGAAAATTCTAGTAAATCTATCATGCTCCTCAGCCCACATTCATAGCTAAAAGGGTTTTCCTTCTTGTTTTCAATGGGATAGATCTAAAGCCCTAGAGAAAACATTGTACCCTACTTATCAAAACCTGTCCATACATATTCACCATATAAACCCCCACAAGCAGCCATTTCAGAACCTGGGCTCAGGAGGAAAAGCACACTGCTTTCTCCACTGTCAGCGGCACTGTTATTTATCCCATTATCAGTGCAGCTAAGCTGGGATCCTTTGAAGTAACAGAAGACAAAGAACTAAGAGTCTTAAAAACTGGGTCTGATATTTTGTCAACAATATGATCAACCTGACATATCAGTTGGCATACAGGGCCCTAATCATTCATTCATCTGTTTGAAAAGACACCTTTACCATGAACCAGGCACTTTGGTCCTGGTGAGAGCATGAGATGAATTATCCTGTACTCACTCCCTGCAAGAAACTTACAATTGTACAAACAATAACTTCGAGTATAGAAAAATCTTAAAAATTATTGTTTTTCTAACCCCTGAAAAATTTATGTTTGTCTTTGATATAACCTAAAATTTTACTCATTATAAAAGTAAGCATTAATCTTTACATCCATGACTTTAAAAATCAAAATAAAAGAGTTCCTAACGGAAGTAATGAGTTAAATGGGGAGCTGGCAAACTATGACCAGTGAGCCAAATCCAGCCTGCTGCCTGTTTGTGTAAAGTTTCACTGGAACACTGTCACGCTTGTCTGCTTGTGTATTACCTGTGGCTGCTTTTGTGCCACAAGAGAAGATGTGAGTAGACACAATAGAAAATATATTAACTGAAATTGAATGGTGTACTTAAAAAACGAAATGTACCTATTTGTCCATTTTCCATTTTGGTGTGTTAATTTGGGAATCTATTTTTGTAGGATATCCTAAAAGTGATTTCTCAAGGAATGTGTGTTTATTCACTCTCTAACACTAGGAAGAACAAAAAGAAATAGTGAATAAATAGTATTGTAAAACATAGGTCAGCCAGCCCTGGTGGTCTAGCAGTTAAAAATTCGGTGGAGAGTGCCTCGGCCCGGGTTCATTTCCCAGTCAGGGAACCACACCACTGGTCTGTAGGTTCTCACCCTATAGTGGCTGCATGTTGCTGTGATGCTGAAAGCTATGCCACTGATATTTCAAATACCAGAAGGGTCACCCATGGTGGACAGGTTTCAGTGGTGCTTCCAGAATAAGACAGATTAGGAAGAAAGACCTGGCCACCCACTTCTGAAAAAAATTGGCCATGAAAACCCTATGAATAGCAGGAGAGCATTGGCTGACCGGAAGTGAGAGGATGGTGCAAAAAGACTGGACAGGGTTCCACTTTGCTGTACACAGGGGCACTGGGAGTCAGAATCCATCCGAGAGCACCAAGAACAAAACAGAAACATAGGTAGAGGGAATATATATGAGAAAGGGAGGGACTTTGCAAGGAGTGTTTTTAAATCTGAACTTTGTCACCTCACTCACACGTATCTGGGCCAAGTGCTGAAGTTCTGGTGCGTGAGGTGGGGGTAGGAAGAAAGGCTTGAGTTGAACGATCAGGATAATAATGGAGCTTATTTAACCAGTCTTTGGAAATGTTTATAATGTTGTGAGAGCTGCCCCAATTCCTGAATGTTCCTACTCTATCCTGAAAAGAATCTGCCCCCCCCCCCTCAAAAATTGCTTAAGCTAAATTTTTGCAAAACATTTGCATGGATGGAGCTACTCAGCTTACTGCCAAAGATGTTCCAGTTTAATTATGCCTGGCAAGTTGGCTGGGCTTGTTTGGCATTTCATTAACAAAAAATAAACTTCACTCTTCTTCCTGAGAAAATAGCATTTGTAGTATTTTGGGGGACAGCAAAGCTCAGTGTGCTACTTCTTGGTATGAAAAATTTATATCTGAAATGTGGATAAATAAAGCTTTAAAATCCTTTTTCTGCCATGGTAATTGACCATGACCACCCTGGAAAATTCATGTTTTAGGCATGTGATTGAATAAAGGTCACATAAAATATACCTTTACATGTTTAAAAAAATCACAGAGAAGCAATGTCATAAAATAGTAAGAGGACCGATCTGGAAATCCAGAAAATAGATTCTTATGACAGTTCTTAACTAATTGTGGTGTTCTGTACAAGCCAACAACTTAGTCTTTTTTGAATTTCAGCTTCTTTGGGGGATAAAATATAGGTAAAGTATGGATGTTGAGGGAGAAGGTAAAATAAAGATACTTGTATATTTGTGACTCAGTTATCATTTAGAAGGAACGAAAGGTAAAATTAAATTAAAGGCAAAACATATATATAAAGTTATCTCTCTCTATATATACATACATATCTAAGGATAGATCTCACTATATATATACGTATATATAGATATATAAGGATATCTCTCTCTATATATACATATATCTTTAAAGGAACAGCCTCCTAATTCAATTGACAGCATCAGAACTGACAGAGATCTTTCCAGTTCTGTACCAAATTCTTATCCAAAGATGTCTGAATTTCGATGAAGGAAATAAGTTGCAAATAGCTGTCTGTGGACTGTATAGCTCACAGAAATACAAATTAGAAAATTATATAGTTAATGCAATGACTGGAATATGCACAGGGTATTGATAAGAATAGTTGGGATGGAGGGTGACAAGACATATAAAGGAAAGGTTCTCGGAGGAGGTGACACACTTGTGTTGACTAAAGGAAGACTACAAGTGGGCCAGGGAAGAGGAGTGAGAAGTGTATTAAAGGCAAAGGAGACAGTAAAAGCAAAGTAATAATATGGTTTATGGGTAGAATTCCCAGCTGTTGGTAAGACTAAAGGGAGACAGGAAACAGAGTATTTAGGGCTAGAAACTAAGTTGGGACTCTTGTGGACTTTATCCAGCATGAAAGGGTTTTCAGTTTGCAAGTGGCAGGTTTACTTTAGACTGCATGTATGGTGGATTGATGGTGACAAGGCTGTTGGAAGAAAAGACATTTAAATGGTGCAGATACCCAAGCAAGAGATAAATCATAGCAAGTGGCAGCAGTTCTGAACTATAACAGTGGTAGTAACGACGGGCATTATAGACAGTTTCAAGAAGTTTTTAGGATGGAAGATTAGCAAGTCCTGACCAAAATGACCGTTGGGTTTCTAGTTGGGGTGAATGAGTGGACAGTGGTTCCACAAAATGATAGAGAGAACACAGATGGAGAACCAGGTTAAGGGGAACAATGAGGACATTGGTTCACACACGTTGGGCTGGAGGGTGCCTGATGGACACAGCAGGCAGCTGGATATTCGAGCCTGAATCGCAGGAAGGGAACTTGAGCTACAACAAAATGTATGAGTAATTGTAAATCATGAGAGTGGATGAGAGTATGGAAGGAGAGTGTGCAGGGTGAGAAGAGCTGGGCTGAGGATGAACCCCAGGGAGGAGGAAGAAGAGAAGAACATGAAAGAGACAGAGAAGGAACAATTTGAGGATGATGGGATAGAAATAGTGCTGTGGAAGGCAGGGGGAGCAGAGAACTTTAAGAAGGAGTGAGTGATCAACGGGAGCAAATGTGCAGAGAGATCCAGAAAACACCCAAGAAATCCATTGGATTTAGCAATTCAAGAACCACTAGTTCAGTTGTGAAGTGAACGTGGGCACCAGATGCTGAGAATTGTAAAGTGGAGACAAGGAAACGCACAAAGTACGTATAGATCAAATTTGCAAGAGGTCTGAATGTGATGGGGAGAAAAGAGATCAGAATGATGATAGACAAAGACCAGAACAAGGGAGGGGACTTTTAGGACAGGACAAACACAGGGATACACCTGAACAGATGACCATCTGTGTCTGAGTGCTAGCGCAGACCACAGCAACTGAGCTGTGGCTGTCAATGGCTGTTCCACTCCCCTTTTCTTCCCTCTTCCATTTGTCCTTTCTGTTTTCCTACCACATTCACATTTGAGAAACTTTCTGGGCAATTTGCCCTGGTCCTAGGATGGCAGGTGCTTTGGTAAGCAAACATAGAATAAGACAGAGTCAAATTCATAATTTTCTTATTATATCTCCTGAGGAAATCAGAGAAAAGGTGACTTTTTTCTTAAATAATTACTATATTTTAAAAATCTCTTCTTTAACTCTTATTTAAGCTGTGTCAGTCATTACCACAGTGCTCGTATTTTATTTTACGTTAACGCTTTTATGATAGAGTGCAGGCACATTATGAGACATCAAACATGAGATCTGACTTATTGGTGGATAGCAATTATATGTGTAGTTAGTTTTCTACAGATTAGAATCTCCTACACTGGGAAGGGATAGCACAGCCTAGTTAAAAGAAGCTTATCTCAATGTAAGTAGATTTGAGATTTTCCTGGCTCTGTTACTACCTAGCCTATGACCTTAAACAAGTCCCTTCACCAAGTTCAACCTTCATTATAACTGTGAAGTGAGGTGCTTCCGCTTTAGTTTCCTCTTCCAGAATTTCCAGCCAAGAGAAAACCATGACCAAAACTCCTCTTATATTTTCTAAGATTTAGGAAATTAAATCAAAATATATTTTGTGTATAGTGAAGCAAATATTGAGCCCTTCCAAGGTCATAAAATTATGTCATATATCTTGGGAGAGAAATACCTACTGGTGATAATTAGAAAGATAGTTAGACACACAGTCTTTTTGTTTTTAAATGAAAAGCTCATCTGAATCACACAATATTTTTCTTCCCTTTCAAAGTCCAATACCAAGTGTTTGATGACAAATCAAAGCCAGATTGTTCCAGCCATAGTACACATGCCAGTGTCTCCAAAAGGAAAGTCAGAATGACAATTTCTGGAGACAAATGTTTCATTTCTGCTTCTGCTCTATTCACTAGAAGAACATAACCACAGTCGAGATTCAATCTGAAGTTCAGTAATACAAAGTCTGTGCCTTTGGTTACCACACAGACAGCAGTTTCTCTCTGTACCGTCTCCCTAGACAACACAGAATGAAATGACCTCACAGAACTCTGGGATGTGGGGGCTCAGAAATTAAAAAGTACTTTTAGCTTTATACAACCTTAACTATCATATACTTTGTGATCCTGGAGATAAAAATGGAATAAATCAAAGTGCAAAGAAATAACCTTATTCTCTTTCTTCTTCATTCCAAGGACAGAAGAAAGAACATGGAAAAAAGTATGCTTGGTCCTCTTTCCAGGACTTGCTGCATACCCTCACTCAGTCTTGCTTTATCTGTAATTTCTCCACCAAAGAAGTAAAACTTTCAAACAGTTTTTAGCTCTTTTCTAGCCTTTACGGTTTCTGAACTCTTCTGTGGCATTGGATTTTGTTGATGTTGTTGTTACTTTACTTATTTCCATCACAACTATTAAATTTACCTTACTTGGTTTTACGTCTCATCCACGGTCTCAGTCCAGGACCTGGCAATTGCTCGACTCTTTTATCTGGTCCTCTGATTTCTGAAAATTAAGACTCTTTATCTGCCTTTATATGGCTTTCAGACTTCATAAATAAGCCTATTGTCAACACATGACAGGACTGGTAGGGTTTTTTCCCTGCTTGGCCATGGACCCCATCACTTCCACTTCCTCCTTAGGTTCCACGTTGACATTTTAAATCTTAGACTCTCCTAGCTTCAGTCCATGGGAGCACCTTACCCTGCTCTATTTGCTTTGTCTCTTGATACTTTCCAGTCTGCCATATTCTCCTCTGGCAAGCCATCTCAATGCCCATGTCATCAAATCATTCCTCTTTCATGCTATGCCTTCTCCCAAAGGGTGCCCTGTTTGTGATGATGTCTTCAACTCCTCCAATCTTCTCCCTTCCTTTGCTCAGCAATGCCTGGCTCTAGCTTTCTGTAAGAAGTTTACCTTTGCTGACAAAATCTGGGAAGCAAACACACCTTCGTCATAATTTCTCAAGAACACACCATTCTTTACGCCATCCCTTTTCTTAATACCTAAAATTACCCTATGATTTGCATGTTTCATGCCTTTGTGAACTTAGTAGTATTTTCTACTAAATACAATAGGAGTATACAATATACGTTGTATCTCCTTTACTAGACTTTAAGCTCCCCAAGTGCAGGAATTATATAGCCATAAGTCAACCTTTTTGAGTACTGTCCAGTCATTATTTTTAAAATGATTTTAAAAGAGACAATAAAATAGAAAGTATTACGCAAGTTTACCTGTTCTTCCACGAGGACATAAACGAACAAGTCGTCTTGGTAACCACATAGCTTGGCTCTATCAGCTCCCTAGCAGGCCTTAAAAGCACTAAGCCTGTTTCTTACCTTGCTCCCTGTCCTGTGGAGCTAATCCAACCATAGACTCGCCTTTGAAGTCAACTGGAACATCACGCATGGGTGAGCTCCAGAGAGCACACAAAAGTAAGAAAAGAAAACTGCCGTTTTATTCTTAACCAAAGGGACTGTGCTATTTCCATGTTTTTATATGCACTTGGGCATCCCACAGCCTTCAAGAGGCAGCAGATGAAGTAGGAGAAGACGCTGAAGTTAGCAGTGTCTTGCATCAGGGAATGGGCAGCAGACGAAGCCACAATAGAATGAAAGTTTTAAATTCCTGGTAAATAATTCTCGTTTTTTTTTCTTTATCGAGAGTCATACAAATCACAAACATAAAATTCTTCAAGACTATGAAACTCCTCCCTGAGAATGTCAAGCTCTTCTGGAAATGGCATCCACTCTTCATCTAAGGCATAACAATTGCCTTGTAGACTAGCATTCAATTCCAAGCAACAGCCATTTATACAGAATATTTACTGAAAAGGAGTTGTACTCATCAACATGAGAGCACCATCAGCATCTCCAAGAAGAAAAGCATAAAGCAGCTCTCACAGCATATAGCTCTCCATGGCCACTTACAAAGTACACTCTCAAACAGCACAGTCTGGAACGCAGCAACATGGGGAAACATAAATTACACCTTTAATACTGCTTCTCATAGTCAAGGGCTTAAAACTAAATGACATGTTGGAAACTAACTGCATTTATTATGTACATACCTTTCGACCCTGCAAGTCCTTTCCTAAAAAACAAATTCTATGGAAATAAAAGAAGCAACAAGAGGCCCCACTACTTAACAACTACGTGTGCTTTAGGTGGGTCTGCTTTACCTCTCCAAGCTTCAGTGTGGTAATTTGTAAACTGTGGATTATAATAGTACTTGCCTCATAGCCCATGTGGGTATCGTGGCTGGCATGTGGAAAATGGTCAGGAAACGTTAGTAAGTAGTGATTATAATCCTTGTTTTGCAGAGGAAGAAACTGTGTTTCAAAGATGCTAAACAATTGGTCCAAAGTGGTAGCCGGTCTGAGATTTGAATTTCATTTGCTTTGATTCCAATGACTAGACCCTTCCTTTCTCAAAGGCTGCTGCTTAACGTACAGCCTCAAAATGGACAGGAAAAGGAGACATTAGCTGAGCAGATTCTCCACATGCCATCCCAATGATCATTCGAGAATGTCTGTTTTTCAATAACCCTTTCTTCAAAGTGTATGCTCAAATATTAGAATATTAGGCTTTCAAAAACCATTCAAATCACAGAGCACTAAAATAAAATACAAATATGACCGAAATCATGACTAGTCAATATAGCCTAAAAAATGAACAGGAACCTGAAAAGCTGACACGCACTGATTACTGACAAGACGTGGATTCACCACAGGTGCAAGAAAAAGTCTCTGCGCTCCTGGACATTGACATAGCACTATAATTTCGATTTCATATTTAAATATTTCAAGATGAGGCAGAAGAAGTTATATTTGCCATCAGAAACACCATGAATTAAAATACTTTGGCTCCTTCATTGGAGGAAAGACCTGGATGACAATGAGCAAGTTATGCCAAAGTTAAATTGTTATGAACAAGCATACTGAAAATGCACCAAAGAGGTGTGCCATTCCCTGAAAGAACGAACAAGGTGGGGATGCCCACACTAAAACACATTTACTTTTAGAGATATGGTGCTAAAATTAAATTTTAAGAAGACGATGGACATCATGATCTAGCAAGTGAAAGTAAAACTGAAATAGGTGACTCTGCAATTCAACAAAAAATTGATGTCTTTTTTCCTAAATGTTTTCTTTTATCTCTTCTGATTCGCAAATTTAACCATTTACCATATTCCCTACGTAGAATACTTTAGCCTTCTCAAGTTTTTTTGATTTGTTTAATTTTTCTTCAAATAACGTGAACCTAAATGTGCAGTTTTAGAAGTAAGCTAGATAGAATGTTTCTAAGTCCCTAATCTTCACGTTCCAAATCACCCACTAGGGGGTAGGGAGAAATCCCACTGAAGAATTTCTCAACCATACCTTTCACATTGCATGGAGTTCAAAGGTGTCTCCTGCAAATGGCTATCAAAATGAAATGCATCTCAGAGCAGACAGCAGTGAGAAGAGTTCCTTATTTGAGGGCACCAGAGGCATTCCCAAGTCAGAGCGAGAAAGTGTGCAGTGTCTCTGCTCTCATTATCTGTTTAGACAGGTGGATGGCGAATCCTGCTTCCCAAAGACACTGAGAATCAAGAGCTGCTACATTTTAGAGAGGATGCTGCTATCTATTCTCTCACTGGAGATCATTAAGGATCCTTCTGCCTGATTTTCCCCATAACGTGTCTAGTATAAGTCCATTCACATAATAGGATATGGAGGAGAATTGGCCCTATGCTACACCTTCCCCTGGCCCCTTAATAATAGGACATCTGTCGTCTCCTGTTCAGTGGATGCCATATACTGCCCATAGGAGATGTCTGCTAGGAATGGGGTGTGCATTTTCCTATCCAATTCTTCCCTTCCCTGAGGGCAGAAGGCAGAAATAGCCAAGGCTTCTCTCTATGGCTACAAAATACAAACTCCCCAAGACAAAAGAAGAGAATAATTAAGTTATTATTGGGCTTTTCAGCACACAGTTCTCAACATAACTAAAGGCAAAAACTTCAAGCCTTTTTAAGTAAAGTTTTAAAATTTTTTGGCTTTGGAAAATGATAATCAACATACATACAAAGTTGTTGTTTTTCCTTAAAATTCTGAAATTTTATACTCAGAGATAGAAACTAAGAATTGAGCTAGTCCCGAAGCTCTTTGCTCAGTGTTAGGTTTTGTTTGGAATAGTGTTTTTATTTCTGTGGATGAATGGTGTAACATTTCTGCCAGAGAGCGAAGCTATGGGCAGGGCTTTACACACCCAGGCTGTTGTTAAAGACAGCTTTGAAAAGTGGTCCACTGCATAGAAGCATTAGCCTGTGTTCTCAAGATAATGAGAAAGTTGAAGTATTTGAAAAAACATTTCAATTTACATGTGTCCAAATTTTGGAAGAATATTGTGATGTATAATTAAGGCAATTGAAACTCCACCCCCCACATACATATTTTATCATAAATAGTCAGTAAAGTAAGGTATTTGTAAGCTTTGGACTGCTGAATTAATTACTAACCATGCGACACTTCATTTTTTTAAAGTCCTCATGAAATGAAAATCTTTTTGCTGATGAAATCAACTGGAAATTAGAAAATCCATTTTCAAGAACTAGCCTTTATTCTGAATGTTCTCATCATTGCTCCCACAACAAGTAATCTGAAACAATGTTCTGAGCCAAACAGCTATATTTGATTGTTAATACTGCTTTCTACCTGTGAGAAAATAGCTTCGTCCTTCCCAGTACTGAAGTATGATTGCTAAGAGTAATTTTATTATATTATCCAATTAGTTCTTTAGAGTTCTTTTTCTCTCTCCAATTATATTATAGTTGATGAGGGAAAGATCATATTTTTCTCCTTTTATAAAATCCTCCACAGTGCCTTTAGCAACACTGGTCAGACAAGATAATGAAGGAAAAAGAGCCAATTGAATAATTGAGTAAATAAATAATTTGAAATCTTCTCAAATTTATGACAATAATCATGATTATTGAGTAAAAGAGATACCATTTTAGTTAGTTATCCGGTACCAACTTTTACCCAACTTGAAACAGAAAAAATAAAATGTCCCCAGTGATGTAGAAATTCTGAACTCTTTAACATATTTTGTTTTGGGGAAGGGAGTGCAGGGAGGGTAAAAAAGGTAAAAGAGCACATATGTGTGGGGATAGATGGAAACTAGACTTTTGGTGGTGAACATGACGCAGTCTTTACAGAAGGCGAAATATAGTAATGTACACCTGAAATTTACACAATGTTATAAACCAATGTGACCTCAATAAAATAATTTTATAAATAAAATATTTTGTTCTGCGGTAAGGAACCAGAAATTCTTTGCCACATGTACTGACATTTCTTATTGTATTTACCCAACCAAAAAAAATATATAAAATAAAATAATACCACCAAAGAGAGAACTGCCTGGAGGAGGTTAAAATGGTCATAAATATTAGAAATCCAGTGAGTAACTGGGTGAATTGAAGTGGATTGCATTGCATTGCATTGCATTGAATTAGAAGGACCAAAGTAAAATAAAGACTAAACTCTGGATTCCAATCTTTCTAGCACTTTGAAAACACCAGGCTTTAAAAATAGATCTCATCTTTAAGATGATATGCTGCCTGTTTATACGGATAATTCTATTCTCATACCATTTTCCTACTTGTCAAAACTATTTCCCTGGACTGAATATACGCACAACAGCTGATGGGAGGCAAGGTACGTTTCATGTTTCCATTACGTAAGTACACACCTCCTAGGTGATTTCCTCGTCATACGAAAGTTATATCATTCTCGTTATTTTTCAAAAAATTTAAATTAAAAGCTGCTAACATGAAACTATTTTTGTAAATGTCACCAAATGGAATTTCTTCTAAAGATCAACAGCATCATCATACTACGTGTCTAAAAATGGAATGGTATTATTTGTGCGTCATTTACAGCCTTTTACGTATTAAGTCCACAGCCAACCAACAAAACAGAGGACCCAAGGAACTTTTTGAAAAATATTTTTTGACCAAAATGAGTTATTAACTTAGCATATTTTAAAATATCTTCTTTTTGTTTGTACGCTCTAATTGGTATACCATGTCACCAAATTTGCATTATATGAATTTGAGAGGGAGCCAAAGCTTTTATCTTTGCGGTAACAAAACAATGAGTTAACGCAGAGACAATAAAATCTTCAACTGATTCAACTGATTGGGATTGCGTGGAGAAAACTGGCTGATTAAATATTTCCCTTTCCAACTGCATGTGGTGTGTTCTTATGGCAAATCACAGGGGCTAAATATTGTTCTGCATTGTGCACCCAGGTGGCAGCGGGATATCAACAATTACACACTGTAGCTAAGTGCCAAGGTTTATGCCTGAAATTAATGTCAAAATGAAAGGACCATAGAAAGTTAGGGTTAAAGGGGAGACAAGCTCATCCTCCACATTTTACTGACATCAACACAGCATGCAATAAGCATTTGGAGCACAGCTTCATTTTTGGAACTCTCATGGACTATTCAACTGCTACTATTCCAATACAGACTGCAGAAATATTCCTTGATTCTTAAAAGCAGCATATAGCTCAAAGCCTCATGGCCGAAGTTTCATCCTTACTTATCTCAACCAGCAGGTAGGGATTTCCAAAGAATGGGGGTGCATCAGCAGAGCACTCCCATATAAATTGGAGGCTACGCTGAGGTTATCATGTTCTCTGGTTCAAGGTGCCACCTTTCTAGCTTGCTTCACCCAGGAAAATTAGTACATGTTACATATATATTCTGTATTAGTAATATCTCCTTGAGGTAAGCCCTACATTCATATTTATGAATACAGGCCATGGCTCCTCCAGTCAGTAAAAGAGCTCCATAGGAGAAGTCAGACATAGTAGTTGCTTGGAGAAATATCCACCTGAATTTTCCTATGAAGCAAAATTTCTCCCTTAAGCATTTGATTTGAGAACTCATACAAATAGAGACATATATATTTCTCTTGAGATTTCAAGGCTACACTTTTGAATACAATTGAGTAAAAATATAAACAAAGTTAATCACAAGGCTGCTTATTGATAGAGGAGATTCGTACTAGGATTTTGAATGTTGAATTTGGCTTTTATTTTAAAGAAATCCAACGTGAAGGATGAACTAATAAAACTGTATGATGGTTAAAGGATGGCTCTTTTTGGAGGAAGGGTGATCAGCCACTTCTATGATACCGAAAAATGTTCCAGGGGATAGAGAAATAAATCACATACAGCATAAAACAAGAAAATCAGCTTAGAGTCAGCTGCATCGTTAGGCCTGCAAAGTGATGGAAAACATATACAAACATAACACAATTGCATTTTTACTTAAAAATACCAGAAAGTTCATTCTATATCTAACGTATTAATGTTGATAAGACTGACAATTTATTCCCGGAAGAAGCAAAAATATATTTGAAAGTAAAGATTATTGTGTATATCTATCCATTCCTTAATAGGATCTCTGACCCTAATTAAATATTTAAAGAACTTTGAAGGCCCTGGGCTATACATTTAGGAATATTATTTTCTCTTTCCCTGCTAGCTTCCCTCCTGTTGTCAGTCTCTCCCTCCTTCAGGCCTCTCTTCCCCTCTTCCCAGCCTTTAATGTATTCCCTGCATACTCTATGCCAGGCACTGTGCTAGGCAGGGGGCAGGGGTCTCCCTTCCAAGCCTTCTGTTCCTACCTTTTTTACTTCCTTCTCTTATTTACTGGTGCTTCCCTGAACTCTTTGCCCACATGTCAGTTGGGCACATCTGCAAACATCGAAGCAGCCAGAACACAGGAAATATGTAAAATGCTACCTAGCCTCAAATCACTTAGCTGTTGCAAATGTCATGCGTCAGATGATCAATGCAGATAAAGGAATTTTAGGGTTTCGTTTCTAAGACAGGCTCTGTGGGAGCTGTTGACTTAGACCCAGGCACTGAAGGATGGGAGACATTGAGAAAACACTGGCAAAGTGTTTCAGGTGTAGGAATGACCAGAGAAAACACAAAGCAAATTTCAGGGAGGCAATGAGCAGATCAGCCTTCCAGTGTAGAAAATTCCTATTTAGACAAAGGCAATAATGCAGTTGGAAAGAAAAACTGAAGCCAAGTGGTGAGAAGTCCAAAGAAGTTGTGAGATTTTAAAATGTTCTCCTATTGGCTCTGGGGAATCCGTAGATGCAGAGGGGAATAATGTGATGCAAATATCAAGGTGGTTGTGAATAATGCACATCAAGGTGGTTGCGAACTCCTATTCTAAGGGCAGAGGCTTGCCTATAATATCCACTGATTTATTCTAAACATCTTGAGCAGGCCTAGGACTTCATAGAGGCTCAGTAATATTTGCTGAATGACTAGAAGAATGAATAGAGTCTGAAAGACCTGGGTTTTAAGTCAACTTAGCTGCTCCCTAGCTCTGTGACCTTGAGCGAGTTATTGAACCTCTCAAAGCCTCAGTTTCCTCATATAAGGAGGGATAATAACGCTGCCTTTCTCATAGTGTGATTGAAAGGATTAAGTTAGAAAACAAAGGTAACGGGCTTAGCACATTGACTGGCATATAGAAAATAAATGTTAGCCATTAATCATTAGAATTAGAGGTCCTTTAAAATAGTATAAAAAGCATTGGAAAGAGGCATGAAAAGAGTAAAACAGACTCAGTGTCTGCTGCATTGTAGGTCTGAATAGTGAGGAAAAAGGGCTGCATTTAGACATTTCTAAATGCATATCAATAGGATAACTTCTTAAAATGCATTCTGTTTTACCAATATATTCTTTAAATTGGTATAGATGCCTAGAACATATTTTAATCCACTTAAAGAAGAGACAAAAGAAATACAGATTCCAAAATGATACAGATTGTGATGTGATTAGCTCATGATGTACAAATAATTGGCGAGTCTCCTATGATCTGCAAAATCTGGCAAATAACGAATATTGAATCAATGGTGAATATTAAGTTAAAAACCACAACAATAGTGTCTATTTTCCAAATCCACATAGGAGGGCATTTTTATAATAATTTATTTGATTTCCATGTTTCAAATTTCTAGCAAATCATATTCTTCTTCAAATGTTTCTGGAAAATCCAATATTTTCAAAGACAACTGCAGCACACTATGTTAAAACCCTTGTGATTATGGTAGTTGACTATACGTCCTGTGTTCCTGGTCACATTGTGCTACCTGGTCTTTCTTTCCATAGGCAAACTCTTAGCTTTATGGTATGTTTTAGTTTTTGCATTTGGACTGTGAACTCAATTGTCAGGACAAGACAGGAAATTCAAAGATTTATTAATTACAAGTACATTGTGCTTATATAATGCCAAGCAACATTAAGAATATAAATTACAGCTTAGAGATATTATTAAGGATGTAAAAAGATTCTGTTCACTATGTGGTGTAAGAGCATAAAGTCTAGCAACTTTAGAAGGACTTGGGGTCATTACGAGTCTATATAGGCCATCTCTTGATGAAGAAATTATAAATACCATTAAACAAACTGCAATTTTCACATTTTAAAACTGAATGAGTTTTTAAATGCTTCGATTAATTATTAGTGAGTGCTAGAGTGTATAATTAAGCTTTTTAATGTAACTTTTATTTTCTTAAGTCATTCTGGTATTCTGTAAACATAAGCATCCGACTCATGGTAATGCAAATTAAAATCTGTTGGATCATGGAGGTGATTAAATACAAAACACTTTAATAGATAAAACTTTACCGTGTGTCCTTGACAACATGCCAGAATAGTAACTTGGGGTGAAATCTTCACTAGCTATCTAACAGGGTCCCTCCCCTGCCAGTTCTTTCGCCATAATAAACTTTCTAGATGATGCTCAATGCAAATCCGAGGCTTGCCACTTGGCAGACTATTTTTGTGGAAAATAAACTACGATAGCTAAAGGAAAGATTTTATTGAATTATGCAAGTAACTTGCTTCTACTAGAAAAATCCTATATCCTAATTTCAACCCCTTGAACAACATCCCAAGGCCAGCTCAAATCTTTCAGCACTTTATACACAATTTCTAATGAAATATGTTTTGGGTTTTTTTCCCTCCAAACTCAGACAAATAGGTCAGACAAATAGCTTCAAAGTTAATACAACTTTCTAAGTGACAGATAAGAATAATGGCACACCAAAAAGACAAAAACCGAAATTATAGGAGACAGAGAGAAACTAGGAGTAACCAACTACTCTGAAACAATGGCATTTGGGAAAGAATATTAATTATGAAAAGAAAGCAAATTTGGGGAAATTTAATAAACATACCAGTAGAGGAGAATAATCAGATACTAGAGCTTAATTTTACTTTTATAAAAAACTGCACTGACGGCATGTTAATTCAGCAATAATACCATATTTTAACTTTAAGTATTCACTACAATCAAATTAAATTGCACAAAATTTTTTTCTAATTAGCATTTAGAGCAACGCAGTTTGGAAGCTAATGGCTTTGTGTAACATGCACAGAAAAATTGATTTAAGGGTTTCATTTTGACTTACATGAATATTGATCTAATATGTCACAACTCCAGTTCCCAAAAGATTTGATTCTTTAAAAGCTATGTGATTAACTTTACTTGTGCCTACATCTCCTGAAAGAATTGAGGTGCAAAGATGTTTCTGGTAACATTAGGTACAATCTTTCTAAGTTTATACCTATTCAATAAAGACAGATATAATGACTGCATATTTGCACACATATTTTTTATTTCTTACTTTATTTTTAAATTTTAAAAATTACATGACATCTGGAAGGAAAGTCAAGTCAATTTTGTGATAACGCATAGTATTTATTCCTCCCGTCCAAGTTAGCTTTCCCCTGACTTGCAAGCCTCTTTGTTTTTCCTCTTTAAACCACAAACTATCATATATAATATTTCTTCCTTTAAGATACACCTAATTCTCATAAGGAAATATCAAATTAAAATAGGAGAATTCTGGAAATACTCATATTTTATCTCAAGAGTTCAATGCAGTTACTTCAGCTGAGATAAACGCATGAGGACTTTTCTGAAATAACTTTTACATAAGGATAAAATGATTTCTATCTAAGAAACAATTACCAGCCAACACTATTATCACCAGAAATTTGTAAGCTAGAATGAGCAATAAAAACATTTTATTTGGAATGAGATATTAGAGAATAGCTATTAAAATATTTTACTCAATTTCTATTACACCTTAAAATGAAAGTCATCAAAATGTCATTACAGGCCTTTTCCTCAGATTCTTCAGAGACTGAATTTAATCATTTCAGGAAATTGAGGGCTATCTAACATTCGCTTAAATCTTTTGAAATAACAGCAAAGCAAAACACTGTGAAATTTATAAGACGTTTTATATTAAAATATGTTCACATCCATACATAGATACATACCACATATCAGGAATATTTGTCCTCAGATACCTAGAATTAAATATTTCTTGTGAAATTAACCACTCATATAAAGTATCACCTTCAAGCAGATCTGAAGTAAGAAACCCAAGTTAAGGAGCCACAATTGAGCTTTGCGAAACCCCAGGCTTAATAAAGCGGTTAAGTAGCAGTTTAAAAAAATACCTACAAAAATCAATTCTTTGGAAATTACTTCCAGCCACAATTATTACCTGTACAACAGACCATAGAACTTTTAACTGCTGCTCAGCTAAAGAGCTAAACATTAGTTGAATAAGCACAATTACACTAATAAAGGCATCCTTATGTGTTCTTTCAGAAAACTAGTACTCTGAAGAATTTTCAAGCCGGAAGAGACCTTCAACATCACCTAATCCTGGTTCTTGTTTACCAGTTCCAGGGATAAAATCTACATAAAATAGATAAAGATCACTTTTATTGGTCCCCAAAATGACCATTTTCTCTAAAATATAAAAATCTGCTTATTTTCAAGACTGGAAGTAAACAGACAAAATACCTGATTGTATTTTGTTAATAAAAGCTAGGCAATCTTCAGCAAATGACTAACAATAAAATTCCCTAAGATAGTCTCTTCTTTAAACCTTTTATGTTAAAAAGAACAGTTTAAATTTCAAATAGTTTCATTTAGAAAGCAGTTTTCTGATGCTACCGGCAAGAAGCACATGAAATAGTTTGGAAAATTGCACTTTAAAAAATCTTTAATTTTTACCTTTCATTTTGAGGAGGATGCCACTTCTGACGGAAACCGTTTTTCCTGAAGATACTCAGTGCTGGCCGATTTGGAATAAAAACCATTAGCATATTACTATCGAACGGAAAAAAATACACTACAAAGCCGCAATCTCTCTCGGAAGGAAGCTGATGGTGCTTATAAGCAATAAATGCCTTTCCTGATACCTATTTTGTCATCATCATCTTATTTGCAGAGTGGATGCTCCCTGCAGCATCAATTAGGCAGTTTTTAAGGGAACGGGGAGACGCATGCGGGCTCCTCTGCTAAGCACAGCTGTATACTCCACGGCCTCTTAAGTACCACGGCTCCTTTCTAACAAGGTTCTAGAAGGCAAGGATGTCCGGGGCCCATTAAGTAGCACACAAGCAGAACCTTCCTGGGAGTCACCAATATTAGATACAACTTTCGCTCAAAGAACCAGCACCAGACTGAAGGCAACAGAGCTGCAGAACGTCTGCCTGTTTCTGCCTCAGCACTTGGCAGTCGCGAATCGGAGGCCAAGCCCATCAGGGAAACTACTCCTGACTTCTCAGCGCCCCAGCAGCATCCAGGCATCCAAAGGGGGCCTGTTTTCTAGGCAGACCCAACTAAGAAAAAGTAAGGAAATGGAAGGTTTACCCTCTCTTCCACAATCCACCTAAAGCCGCATCATCCAAATCACAAATGAAATGCTAATGCACAAGAAAATGAATGCCAATTTCCTCCACTTTGCTCCAAGTTTCAGAGGCCCCTCCACAATAAAAGATAGCTGTTTGTGGAGGCTGCCTTGTTCCATACCATTAACTCAGAACAAAACATATTTTTAGTGGGACAGCGGTGTTTACTTGTAAGAACTGATGAATTGTTCGGCACCATTTATCACATGCAGACAAAGACATTCAGCCACAATTTTGGACATAAATCAAGGTACACGTTCCTCAATAAAAAAAAAAAAAAAAAAAAAAAGACTGCTTAAGTCCCCAAAACCACAGAGATTGAGGTCAGACTGGCCATAGCAACCAAGAACAGCACTTGGGTCTCCGGAAGGACCTAGCAACCGATAAATGAGTTCAGATCTCTTTTCATCTCCACTGGTGTGAAAGCCAAAATTAAAAAGATTAGATCACCCTGCACCCATTACAAAAGGCGCCACAATGAAAAAGTCATTTCCAGCCTTTGAATCACATCAAATAAATAACATTCATCCCTCCTATAATGAACAACTTTCAAAGTAAATTGAATCCCCATAGTACGGCTTTCCCTGGCTGCACAGTATTTACATAACAATATATCACAGGAAGCTCAGAATGGGTCTTGTAAATGGGAAGCTCAGGATAAAAAGCATCTTTAGCCCCGATTACTGTATACTCAAGCTGCTTTTCAATCTCCCTCATTTAAACAATGTGCTGTACCAGGAACATAAACAATGTTTTTAAATTGTGGGAAATGAAAGTTTTTGGTACATTTTTAAGTGTCTGGACTCACCCCTTTTGTGGGGTGCTGAGAATGTAGGAATCGCTTAACCCCCTGAATCCATGCCCTGGCTTCATTTTTGTGACAAAGAATTCTCATCTATGTGTTCACTTGCTTCTTTGTTCATGCCAGAAATTTTTCACCCTAAATGTCTCCTGAATTTTTATATATTACTTAAGATGAAAGCACTTTTGCAGATTTTTTTAGCATGTGGCTCATTCATTATTTGTCATTTCCTCGAAAGTATACGGTATTCTCCATTACCATAACAATAATGTCTATTAAGTTTTAGCAATATCTCCACAGAAAATATTAATCTTCTACAGTCTAATTTTGACAACATTTCTCTAGGTCACCAAAAAAAATTTTTTAAGGACTAATATCCCAAAATACTTAGGCTTCCATAAACTATTGCACAATTCATATATTTCAAATGGAGTATGTTCAAGATAAGAAAGTTAAATCTATGTTAAAAATATGCCAGCATAATCTTATCTTTTTGTGGCAGCTCACGTAGACATTACTATTTGAACTCCACAGGGAATCTCATTAATTTTTAAAACTCTCTGACCTCAGTACAGTTGAGTGTAAAAATAATTACAAATTAAGAATGAAAGAGCATCGCTTAAATTCTACATGGCCATATGCTCTACTTTGCACAAAACATTGCTAACTATCATCAAACAGAATTTTTCCCCGATATGAATTTAAACAGCATGATAAATGTCACCAGACAGACATAAAAAGCAGCTCACCCTTCCACCCAGCCCGCTCACACCTCGCCTCCGACGATCCTAATAACACAAAGCCCTGAGAACACAGGTTTGCAGGCGAGTGACAGCACAGATGATCCCCTCACAAAAATATTTCCCTCTCGAGACTCGCTTTATGTCTCAATGTCTCTCTCAGCCACAAAGATGTAAAAATACAAGAATCGGGGCATAAATATTTTCTTACCTAAAACTTGTCAGAAGGACGGTCCTTGGGTCCTTGTCATTGTTGTCACCTCCGGTGCCCCCTCTCGCCATCGTGGAAATTGGTTCCACTATGTTTATTGCTCTGTGCCTCAGTTACAGCTGTGGCACTCATCTGCCTGCATAGAACCTACGAGAGGAAATGAGAGTGAGAGAGTAAGAGAGAGGGAGGGAGTGGATGTGTGTTTGCTTGTGTGTGTGTGTGTGTGTGTGTGTGAGTGAGAGAGAGAGAGAGAGAGAGAGAGAAAGAGAAAGAGAGAGAGAGGGAGAAAGGGAGAGACTGCTGACTTGAAACTAAGAACCTAAAACCTCCGGCCAAGACAAGCCTGAATAAAAATGATCAAAGCTCTGTCCTTCATCAAGAGAGTAGACAGATATTTTTTTTTCTCCTCCACTGAAAAGTGGAACTGTCATTGGGGATTCTCACCAGGAAAGCGCAGACAGAGGCAGACCTTCTCCAGAGTGTCAGTGCTGCCCAGCAGTCCGTGCAGAATACAGGTACCTATTGTTCCAGAGACAGATATGTAGCCAGCCAGTCAGACTCTGACAGATCTCAGCAAACCAGTGAGCCTGCCTTCATTTTAACTCCTTATTTACTAGTGCTTTTTGGTCAAATGCAAAGGTCTTCTCAACACCCACGAGAAATAAATGGAGATGATTCAGATGAGCTCACGGCAGGAACTAATCCTGTATCTTTTACAAAGAAGGACTTTTCACCACTATTCTTGAAATGATGAATTTGATGCAAATATCTTATTTTTCTGGGAAGAAATGAAGCATTAGATTACATGAGGAAGACTTAGCGAGTAAAAGAAAACCTTGACATCCAAGATGAACAGCGCAGCCAATTTTAAAATGAAGACAGAAATTGGGGTTATTCAAAGCACCCTGAATGTAAATATATATATATTCCAGAACTTGAATGGGGTTACCTAAGCTAACGGGGTCTCAACCTTTTGCATAGGGGTGTGGCACGTTGAACACATTCCGCACAAAACGCTACTCAGGTAGACCTCTGTGTTCCTAGGGGCTGGCGTCTTTTTGGTCTCTCTCTTTCCAGACCCCACTGCTTTCTCAAGCACCCCCCAAACATCTCTCTTTCCCAAAGCCTCACCAGTGTTTAAATTATGCCTAAGGCAGTAAAACAAAATTAAGGAAGCTCAGAGAAAAATAACTTGTTCTGTGTTCTCTCTGATGGATCCCGAGATCCAGAAGGCACTCTTGATTCTTTAAATTCCTGGACCTTTCTAAGTTACGATGGGTTTCTAACTTTCACCTTTGTGTATTAATTGAACAATTTTTTTTCGAGGGAGTGAAAGAAGGCAAAATGTCTTCCATTTGATGGTTCAGCACTATTAGAAGGCAGAGAATAGAAAAACAAAAGAAAAAGAAAAAGTAGTTTCTTAGTGAGTTAAAATAAAAGATGGACTTATACTCCCTCAAAAGACTCGGTAGACAAGCACTTTGGACTTCTTTCTACAATGAACCCAATTTCATTAATTGTTACCATTTACCCACGAAACGCTGTGCATATTCTGATATGGTAGGTGTGTTGCAGAGTCCATAAAATAGTTATGAAATCCCTACATGAAATCCAAACTCAAGAATCACTTTACAAAGCCGGAGGGTAAATAACGCAATAGGGGAAGGCTGAACCACACCCGGCTGTTAACGATAACAAGAGACGCAGAAGACATCTATGCTATGCCCAACAGCTTCTTCGAAACGTCTACGGTTTGCCTGATTTATTTTTTTTAAAACCTAATAAGAGACTGTATCATGACATTTCGAAACTCCATTAAAAAAAGAGAAAAAAGACCTAGAAAATTCAGTTTTCTTCTTTCATACTCTCTCTTGTCCTCAATCCCAGCATTTTGAAACCAGTTCAAGTCATGCTAATTTAACGAGAACTCTGTCCAATTAATATAAGCTTTAGAAACACTTTTAGAAGTTAAAATTGCTTGACTTGATGACTTCTGCAAGTGGATGCTGTGTTTTGTACTCAAGGAGGGTTTTTCTTATGCTCAGAAGGGAGAGGATGTCAAAAGACTTTACCTAAACAGGGAGAAAAATATACAAGGTTTCTTACTAAGCTCATCTTCACCTATGAGCCGGCAACAAAACACGAAAATCTTGTAGCCTGTTTTTCCTAAGTGGGATAAAATGATTTTCCTTCAAACCCATTTTAAAGAACATGCATATCTTTGTAAGCTTAAAAGATTGCATAATTTTTCATGACTATCTTAATAGCAAAAGAGCAGAAGCCCAGTCAATGAAAGACAGTAGGATAGATTACAGATATACAGACAGAACAGAGGTGGATGACAGTGGAGGTGACAGCTCCCATTCGAGGCCCCCATGACTGCCTCTAATGTAGTTGAAAAGGGGCGTCTAAGCTCTCACTCCTGAGCATGTGATAAGACTTAGGTGTAAGTACATTTAATTAGAGCATTACCAGGCCCCATCCACATGTCATTATCTTTCGCGGTGTTTTTTTTTTCTTTTGATCTTTCTGTCCAACTTCTGTTGTCTTCAGAAAATCAAGCTTGGTGTGCCAAGCAGATTTTAAATATTCAGCTCTTAACATGTTTGAATACAGACAGTTCTCACAGTCGGGGTCCTTTATTTTCTGGAGGTTTGTGCAGAGGGTTATCAACACTAATGAGTGTCATGTGCACATGTAAATAAAAAACAGAGGACACACTCCTGCAAAGTGTGTGCGTCTATGTGTATGTATAAATGGGTATAGAGCTGTGCAAGGTACACTTTTTTTGTTGTTTCATGAGTAGGGGAAAATATCGTTTTTTTCTCAATAAAGTTTTTTGTGAAACTCCCACTAGGATGGCTTTGTCCCTAGAAAGATCACCCCTGAAGCCTATTACACAGCCCTAAGTTTGTAATTCACACTTCAGTCCCCAATTTGCCAAATAATTCATGTCAAGCAGAAGTTTGACATAAAGTGCCAACTGTTTCTTGAAAGAAAAAAAAACCTGTTTCACGTGCTGGGTTTTTAAGGAATAAGCACATGAGGTTAGGGGCACCACTCATTAACAGTAGCAAGGGGTAGGCTCATTCCTCTGGTATTCCATGGGGGTTTATCTTTTTTCATCCACATAACTAGAACTGAGAGATATGAAATTAGGTTTTCCAGAAGAAATGTGAAAGGAAAACAGAATATCTTCTTTATGTCGCAGAATATCCCAATTTTTATAATTTCCCCCCAGGATTTGCTACAGACACATTCAGTTACTCATTCACACAATAAACCTCACGCTGATAGAACTTCTAAGAGACTCTCCCGGAACATTGCAGGTAACCCGACTCCAGCAAAGTTAAAAATAGTCTCTCCACCAAATTAAACATTATCTAAGTTCTCCACACAGTTATTAAATACATAGAAGATCACCTCTGTGCATAATCTATAAATGGCTTGGATTACATATTAAAAATCTAATTAAAAGTTTTGCCTTATCTCAGTTGGCCGATTTGAGATTAGAGAGTAAATTCTGGTTCAGGGTGAAAGCTCATGTGGAATCGAGATTTCTGACGGTTGGAAGTTGGAAATTAATGGCAATATCACAAAGCATTTCTAATAGAAAATATTACAAAATTATGAACAACTTTCTAGACCCCTTTTGGACCACATTTAGTGCTGTGAGGAGATGCCCTGGTGACTTATTCCAAAGAACTTTATTTTCTTGAGAGCTGGAGAGAGATGGACATGAGAGAGGAAATTTCTGTGAGGTACGAGAGGAAAGTGTTACTGTGATTACTTTCAAAACTGAAATCTTAAAAATCTAGTCATGCAACTTGACTGATTAGAAAACACATCTTGAAATATACAAACTAAAGCTTCTCAATATTTAGGATCCAGGCTGGGGTAAGTGCTACTGAGGTTTCCACTTAATCCACTAACATGGTAGTGAAAACACTATTTCTGTAGAGAGCACTGCTCTGAAAAGTCAGTGAAAATTTAATGGAAGTTATTAGGGGCTAATTTACACCATTCAAACACCTGCAATATTTAATACTTTGGTCATTTGATAATTAATAGAAGGTAAAGCATGCATTCTCTCGAACAATCCCCTCACTGTAGCACAATAACATATATTTTATAGAGTCTAGGTGACCAACTTCCTGACATACAGTTTAAATTAGATAAATATTTGGTTTCAAAAAATTCAATGAAATATTTTACTCATCAATTAGTAAGCAGTCAGATATTTTGAGGTAATTGTAGAGTAATTTTGCCTTTCTCATTCTAAAATAGCTGCTGGAAATCAACTCTGAGAAGATACATTCAGAGAACAGAATGTTAATACTTTGAATAGTAACAAAGGGAAAGTATTTGCATTGTTGGATGTGTAAATGAAACAATATGTTTTCCAGTGTCTATAAATGTCTTCTTAATGGTCGCAGACTTAACAGCACAATGCAAAAAATTAACATGGAGCTGATTGATGAGAGTTGATAATCAACACAAAAGTATTTCATAGAAGTTGGGAAACTCCCAGAAGAGAATTAAGCACAGAAGTTGATAGAAACTTCCCTACATTTATTTTGTACAGCATTTTTTAAATCACAGAATATTCCAGAACATGAATATTTCCTTCAAGAATTACAATTTGGAAGTTTTTGTTAATAGACATATATTATCCTGTATCCCATTCTTTGAGTGAATTTGGACCTACCTGACTTCTCCAACAGCTGCTTCTAGAACTTCACAGGGATTGGGAGAGTCGTGCAATATGCAAAGCTTCAGCTAAAAGTGTTCTTCTCTCTTCCTTCCCCATCATGTGCAGTCTTCCCCATGCAAATCTTTTGATAAAAGTCAGGATAAAGCATGATTTATTAATATAGCAAAGTCATTACAATCCTGAGCTAAAATGTTATTGGAGCTTTCCCCAGCTACCGCTGTTTAAGGAAGTCTTTAAAAACCAATTTAATTTCCTTCCACCCAGTCAAGTTTTCTCCACAGATAATTGGTTTTCATTATATATACAAAAAACATCAGTGAAGTCAGTATGTATGAGGCATTTAAATATTTTCAAATGAAAGTATGTGTGTATTTATGTTTGCGTGCCCAAACACACACTTCCATTTGATTCTGTATCAGTGACCATTAACACTCTTCTAACACCAGAGAAAGCATTGTAGAAATTGTAACACTGCACAAACAGCAAAGGTAGCCATTAGTAGTAGCAGAAGTTCGATAAAGTTAGTATGGTGGATGTCATATTCTTTTATTTTAACCAAGTATATTATCGTAAAGCAATGTATTCTCCCTGCTAATTGTGCTGAATTTTTGCATGCTCACAACCAGAACGTTCACGTTTTTATTTTCAAAGCCTTAATCATTTCACTGGGAAAATACTCTATTTTTTTTCTAATCATCATTTGCACAACAGCCCTTTTAGGATTTATAGAACTTATCTCAGTATATTATTATCATCAAAAGTGTGTTTGAGATGCTAGTGCAGAATCACTAATTGTTCCTAAGTACCTTGAAACATTAGATTAGCAATGTTTATAATTGTCTAAATACAGCATGACAATAGAAAATCAATTACCATGCACATCAATCTTTGACATTTCAATGCACTACAACTGTAGCAAAGTTGCCATAAACTTAAAAAAAGCCACTGTTTCTACTGCCTGAAAATCTAACTAATGAAGTAGTATTCAGTTGTAAACATTGCAGAAATAAGCATCGTAGCATCTGCAATGCTGAAACTGGTCTACTTACTTGAATATTCATCTTCTTCTGACTTAAGACTATTCTCGAATTTGCAGAATTTCACATTTGAGAATTTTTCAGTGTCCTCTTGACCCCACTGTCCCTCCTCCACAGGTGAGCTATTATCAAATAAAAAGTACCCTATGTCAACAACCATACAACTATTTTTTAAAGTCATTTAACTTCTGAGAACTGACGAGAATATTCTAAAACTTCTGTGACACAGGTGCCTGTTGCTGTCCATTGTCAGATCAGATCCATCAGAGCTTGTGCACTCACGGTCTCCTTCATTTTTTGCATCCTGGGGGTCCAGGGTGCTGAAGCGGGAATGGCTTCTCCCTGGTATTTATTTGCTTTTTGATCAGAAGAAGAAGGTTAGCAATTTTTTTCAATTCAAAATCAAAGACAGACATAGTTTTCGGGGTTGAATTTGGGTCTGAGGTTTGCTCCATTTTTTAATGAAAAATAAACCCAAATAGAACATAGAGCAGAACAATTCGGTGTGCCTGATTCCATCAAGTCACTGTGATTTAAAAGAAAAAGACAATCAAATGAGAAAAGAAAGGAAACATTCTAAGCAAATTAGTTTCTTCGCTCGGTCCCACACTATCCCCTTAAACCCCCGACCTCTGCAGACCACGTCCTCCTCCTGTTGAATAGTAACTATTTCTGAATAGACAGCACTTAATGAAGCTAAGGTCAGGCTGCTTCCAGTTGGCATTTGCAGTGATAACAAATCAGAAATGATAGCATCATACAGATTTATGAATTTTTTACCCCTGCAGTCACAAACATCAGACGTTTACTTTATAAAGAGAGCTTTTAGATCCTTCCTGCAGTTTCCATAGTGATTTCATTTTTTCCCTTTTATCACAGATTGGCTGAAGAGCTGCTACCCTTTGTACATTAAAAGGCTTGTGCTACCAACTGTCGATATAAAAGGTAGCTGAGGCAGAGACGCAATATATACTGCCAAAAATAATTGAAACAGAGACATGTTGTTGAAAGGTTCCAGGAGAATTTATTTTTCTGTATCAATGTGATAGTACAGGAAAAAATAATTTTGCCTGAATTTTCATAATTACTTTGAGTTAAATGTAGTTGTATTTTACGCTGTGTACCATACTTATATTAAAACACTCATCATACAAAACATAATCCTTTCATAAAAGGGTTTAATATAGCTTACACTGTTCCAAGTGTCTGGGCTTGTTAAACATAAAAGTTCATTATGAAAACATTTTCACTTAGTTACTTTAGTTTTGGCTGCAATGTTTATTTCAGTGTTTATTCTTCTCTTCTTATCTCTCAGCTGATTCAATTTTATTTTACTTTTTTCTCTTGGGAAAAGTGCATTCCCTTTTAAAATTAATTCAGACTGTCCATAACAAAACAGTAAAAACCTGTGGAAGAAATCTATGCATCTGGCACTTAGTAAAGTGAGGACTCAGTTCTTAATTTAGTTCCACATTGTTTTATGCACTTCTTCTCTCTATTAAAATTGAACATTTAAATGAATTTTAAATGTTATACTGATTTTTCTTTCAACTCTCATTTTATTTAATAATGTTGGCACCTGAATAATCCTAGTCATAGGTTGCTATAATCCTAAGAGAAATGTCTGCTCTCTAACTACTTATTAAATATATTGAATTCTTGTCATGATGCTGTAGATGTTTTACAAGTAAACTTTTAGCTCTGAGTCTGTTTTTTAAGACTGTAAGGAAAATAACACCGCTGCCAGTTACCACTGAAGTTCAGGTTCTATTTACATATATTAAATGATTGAAATGGAAATAAATATAAAATAATTGTCATCTTAGAAAAAAAGAACATTTCTAAGAAAGTACTTAAGATATAATATATTCTTATATTTTTTATATTATAATCTTTGAATTTCTGTAAGATACAGAGATCTATGGGCACTATCCTATGGCTATTACAATATATACTTTATTCCATCTCGTGCTTTTTTTTTAATTTCCAAAGAACATAAATAGGCTAGCTATTTCTAAATTTTTATTCAGTGTGAACCAAATTATGCACCATAATAAGATTTCTTCTTCTCCTTTTCATCCTACTTTCATCAGAGAAAATAAATTCACTGTTGAGTGGATTTTGAAAGAGAAAAATTTAAATTGACTTATATGTTGAGAATTCCAAGAGCTGGTGAGGTAGGTAGATATGGTAAAAGGGCACTATTTTAATTAAGTTCTTTGAGAGTCAAGGAATGGAGATTACATTGACTTACTTTGGTTAAAGGCATAGTTAAGTGTAAGAAGACACAAACTAATAATTAACTTGGAAATCTCACACCAATCTACAGATCACACTTCTGAACTTCACAGAGATTAAAATGAGAGTCAAAGAAGCACTAGACCTTGTCAGCTAGAATTTATCGATTCAGTCATTGACCAAATTCTTATTAAACATGCCACATACCAGACACTTTGGTAGATGTTGGTTATAACTCCATTTGTGAACAAGAGATATTATCCTTGCCTTCGTGGAGCTTCTAGTCTGGGGAGGAGATGGGGGGACAAGAGAAGTAGCAAGCAAATAAAATATATAATTGCATTAAAGAAAATAAGAGTGCCTCTGAGAAAGACATCTGTAATCTGAGACCTGAAGAATCAAGCTGCCACACACAGGCTGTGTAGGAGGAGTGTTCCAGACACAGCAAGATCATTCTATGCTTGAAGAAGTAAAAGAAGGCCAGTGTGAATGCAGCAAGGTGAGACAGGGTGATGGTGGCTCATGAGTTGGTTAGGTGGGCATAGACTGTGGTTGGAGGTCAACTTACTTCTAAGCATAAGGGAGTATCATTGAAGAGTTTTAAGCAGAGGAGTGACATGATCAAATTTTAGTTTTTAAGATCATTCTAGATGCCATGTGTAAAACAGATTGAAACAAGATGAATGTAGAAACAAACAAATAAATTAGGAGATTACTGTAGAGACCCACTAAAGAGATGCTGATGACCTGGACTACAGGAGTGCTGTCAAGATGAGAAGATGAAGATGGATTTGAGTAGATAGTGGTGGTAGAAATGTGGAGATGGATCGGCTACGGGTGGTGAGTCAGAAGGAGAAGCCAACAATTCCCACGTTGTTATGAATGGGGACTATAGTATGGAAAATACAGAGGAAGGGAAATTCTTGACAGGGTGGGAAGAACAAAAGTTCAGTACTACACATGTTAGATTTTAGACATCTATGGATGTCTCAGAGGTATAGTCTTGGTTGGGAACATAAATTTGTGAGTTGTCAGCATATAGATAGTATATAAAGACATTTCCTTCCTTTCTAAGAAAAAGAAATCACCTAGAGAAAATCTTTACAGAAAGAAGAAAATGAGTCCTAAGCTAGATTTCTGAGAAATGTCAGCTTTTAAATGTATGACAAAAGGAGGAATTGAGAATAACCAAAGAGGTAGGAAAAAAAAAACAAAGGGACCATGGTACCTCAGAAGCTAAGGAAACAGGCTATTTCAGAAAGGAGGGAAGGGTCAACTGTGTAGAATATTGCTAAGAGGTCAAGTAAAACAAGAATAGAAAAGAACATTTTGGATTAAGTATTCACTGGTGATATGGAATGATGAAGGTCAAAGCTATGTCAGAATGGGCTGAGGGATGACTGGGAGGTAAGGATGTGGAGACCATATGTTTAGACAAATCTTTGAGAAGTTTAATCATGAAAGAAAGTATATGGTACAGTAGCTGTTGGGGAGGAGATGGAGCCAAGGGATATTTTCTTCTTTTTTTCAATATGGAAGATTCTGGAGCATGTTAACAGTGATGGGATTAATCCATTCAGAGAGAAGTGTTTATTAATTGAAGAGAAAGAGAATGAGGGAAGAACCGAAGTCTTTAACAAGGCAAGAAGGGATGAGATGTACAGCACCATCCCTTTTCTAGGATTTCCACTCATCTTTTCTAGGAGAAGAGACATTTCCACCATTGTAATAGGAGAGAAGAAAGAGAAGATGGGTGAAGAGGCAGGTATGTGTGTAGATTTGGTGGTGAGAAGGGGAGTGAGTTCTTGACTGACCAAGAGCTTCTACATTCTAAATGAAGTCTGGGTCAAGGTAGTCAGCTAAGAACAAAGGGAGAAGAGATGATGTGGAAGCATGAATGAAACATGTCATCTTGTGTTTTAAAAAATTATTCATAACGCTTGTTACAGACAGTAAGGAAGACTTTGTTTGAGAGGGTCTGCTGCAATGGAGGTTTTGCAGTAGGGAAGAGAGATCAGCTCACTTCAGAATACAACCAGGACAAGTGGGGATTGACAGCCAAGAAACAGGGTAGTGGTCAGTGGATGGAAAACAACCAAGAGGAAACATCAAGGGTAAGGGAGAGTCTGGCTAAAGCAACTTGACAGGACTCTTGCTGAAGGCAGGCCAAGGTGATAAGATATCAAGAATGGGGAGATGTGGGATTTGATCAGATATCAAGGGTGATCAGATACCAAGGGTGGTGTTTTTTCGGCAAACTGACCCAGCAGGATTCATGCTAAAAATGGACTAAGTGGGCCAAACACAGAGCCCAAGTTCAGGGCCTAGTCACCAAACGGCTCAGAGGATCCTGCCTAGAGTTTGATCATGGAGAAAGTCTTTGTCATTGGTGGGGTGGAAATAGGAGCTTGCTAGATAAATATAGAAGGGTTGTCAGCAGGTTTGAGGTTTATGATCTCAAATTGAAAATGAAATGAAATTCTGAATGCACATTTGATTTTTTTAATGAACTTTATTTTTTCCATTATTTTCTTATTTCATTTTTTTCAATAATTTTTAATGAACTTTAACTGCTTGATTTAAGAAAGTACTAGACTGGGGCTTTGCCAAGACAAACAACAAAGGGAATTAGATAAAATGAATTGGAAGCATTTGTTAGACCATGGCTGTATTAATGGATTATGGAATCCCGTCTTGGGAAGGAGGAAGGAGTAGCTTTCCTTCTCTCCTCAGAAATGAGAATGGTTAGGGTCTGTGGACTGCAGGTCTTGACAATGTTGAAGATTGGATGAAGAAGTGAGATGGAAGGATGGGAGACGATGATCTCAAAATGAGATAAGAAACTGAGATATGAGAGGTAGCATAGATTTCAACAAGGCCAAGTGTAACAGCCATGAGAGCACATAACTGAGACTGAGTGGAGAAATGAGAAACTGGCAACAAGGAAGTTAAGGATCTGAGAGGTATATGAGGTCGAAGAACAGGGTTGCCTTTCTGGAACATGGTAAACATTTCCTGAATGTGAACATTTACTCTTAGTAAAGAATAATGTGTTCTAGAAAAAATGTTCTTAGCAGAGGCTTTTCAACCAGATCATAAGGGTGATAAATGACATTTGGGAGGGAGGAAAAAGGTGGAAAATCATAGACAAGAAGCTACATATGCCTAACAGCGAACAGTAGGAAAGAAGTACCTGAGTTCTCAAGTAACAGGAAATGTGTCCCAAATAATAAATGTACCTTCCAATACATAGATATCAATGAGCAATATTTGAACAGTAAACTGAAATGGAACATTCAACAAAGGAAGCAAGTATTGTCCTGAAGTAATCCTGATGCTTGACATGATAGCAATCACGATTAGAATATGACAATGAAAAGGTATACTTTGCTCAAAATCAATATATTTAGTGGAAGTGGTGGAAATGAAACACAGTCTGCCAAGAAAGAGGATGCTGGTAGAGAACGCCATGAACCTGAAGGTAGAAAGGACTTGGATAAAAATGAAAGAGGAAAGGAACAGGACAAATAATGCCATTGGGGGTGTCCTGCAGATTTCTTTGCTGGAAAAGATAATTTATAAAATAAATAACTACAGAAGAAAGACACAATGATGATGATGAGCAACTCCAACTGATCTGGACTTGTTCAGAGAATCTCCTTCTATTCCAAGCAAAACAATCTGATAACTCTTAGTCAATCCTTACAACAACTTTACCTCTCAGATGATGGAGTAGGCAGTGACTGGGGCGGATTCTCTGAGCTTCATTCTGTCCCATAAGGAGGTACTGAATTTTTTAAAAACAAAAATGTATTGAGATGTTATTATGTGTTTTGCTGAAAACCAAAAGTGGACCGTAAGTACCAAATATAATGGTTTTGGGTTAAAATAGTGGTAGCCTGGGAGGAACTTCCCTTCTTCTTGTGGTTTGTATTAGCCACAGAAGGGAAAAGTGTCCTTTACGTATGCAGATTTCAGAAAGCTTCCAGGAAATATAGGTAGGAGTCTGTGTGTTCCAGGAGGAACACAAGAGGGAAGAGGTCTCAAGGATGATGAGAAATTCTTAGAATCTCAATTCTGGTGGAAAAAAAATGATAAAGAAAGAAAATTTTAAGAAAGCAATATTGCTTGTCCATGTACATTTTAAAAGTGCTTGATTGAAAAAAGGCACATATAAAACATAGAAAGAGAAGCATAAATCCAAGGCTGGGAAGAACAGGCGGGCAAACACTCATAAGATGCTATCAAGACGAAAAAGGCCAGAATGACTAGAGGTGTGTGAAAAGTGTAAAAAACGAAACAGGCATTTTAACCTGTTTAATCTATTTTTCTGAGGAAAAACAAAAAAGAGATCAGCTCACTATTTGGGGAAAATAGAGTCATTCATTCATGCAGTTATCCAGCAAGCTTTTATAGAGTCCCCACTGTGCTCTAGGTATGGTACGGGCACAAAGTTGGAAAGTACAAACCTCGCACTCAAATAACAATAAGAGCAAAATATTTAAAAATAACAGTTAACCAGGAAATGAGTGCTTCCCATAAGACAGGCACTGTTTTAAGCAATTTCCATGAGTTAGCTATTGAATTCTAGTAGCAACTCTATGGGTAGGTACTAATATTATTTCCATTCTACAGATGAGGGTTCCAATGCAGAAAGAGGTTACTAAATTGTCCAATATCACACAATTTATATCGAAGGGGCAGGGTTTAAATCCAAGATATCAGCCTGTAAAATTCATAAATCTCATCAGGAACTGTTGGAGCGAAATACGTTTCAGAATTCACAATTTTTTTTTGGACTTCAGAAATATAAGACAACCTATACACCTTTATTTTCGAACATCTCCAGTATAGTCTGAGGCAGTGGTTATGATAAATTTATTAATAGTTTTGCAGTGAAATATATTAGCTTAATTCTGAATGGGAATAACAAATAAAGATCTTAAATACCATACATCAGTTCAGATTAGGATTTGTGGTCAAATGAGTTTTAGTATAAGTTTATAAGAAGGAAGGAAGGGAGGAAGAGAGGAAGGGAGGGAGGAAGGAAGAAAGGGAAGGAGGGAGGTAAGGAGGGAGGAACGGAGGGACGAAGAGAGAAAGAGAGAAAGAAAGAAGGAAAGAAAGAATAAGAGAAAGAAAGAAAGAAAGAGAGAGAGAGAGAGAGAGAGAGAGAGAAAGAAAGAAAGAAAGAAAGAAAGAAAGAAAGAAAGAAAGAAAGAAAGAAAGAAAGA